>NW_027362075.1:600000-907984 GCF_039654945.1 Dendrobates tinctorius | reverse complement strand
CCGCATATAGCTATACAGTATGAGCATCCACATATAACCTCCTATGTACAGTATGAGCCTGCGCATTGCTTCCTATAAATAGTATGAGCATCCACATAGCCTCCTATGTACAGTATGAGCCTGCACATCGCTTCCTATAAACAGTATGAGCCTGCAAATTGCTTCCTATATACAGTATGAGCCCACATATAGCCTCTTGAATACAGTGTTTGCCTCCTATATACAGTGTGAGTCCCCATATAGCCTCCTATATACAGTATGAGCACTCACATATAGCCTCCTGAATACATTGTTTGCCACCATATTGCCTCCTATATACAGTGTGAGTCCCCATATAGCTCCTATATACAGTATGAGCCCCTATATAGCATCCCATATCTAACTGCATTTACCTTGGTATCATTAATTTTCTATGAGACTGCTCTGTTCTCATATTGTGCATTTATGCATTTAGTAGGGCTTAATGGAATGATTGCGCTTGTTACACATCAACTCTAGATGCGCTCACTTATTAGACTTTGGTTGGGGCAACTTTAAAATATAATAATGATAATGGTCCTGTCTAGTGACAAGTTTATTTTACAGGCTTCTGGAGAAAGGCACAATACCAGTCATTCAAGGGTTAATTCTTTGGAACACTGAGAGGGACTTTCTAGCCAATGAAACCACAGTATAAAACACCTGTGATAACTATGGCAACTGCGCTGATGTCATAAACACATGCATCTATGATGCAGGAGAAGATTCCAGAACCATAAGTCATTCAGCCGTAGACGGAAGCCATACTTGATGTGTCTGGAGACCTGGAGCTTCATCACTCCACAATGGGAGGAAGGGGACACCGCCTAGCCAGCCAGATCAGCCATAGCGCCTAGCCAGCCAGATCAGCCATAGCGCCTAGCCAGCCAGATCAGCCATACCGCCTAGCCAGCCAGATCAATGGGGTGACAGATGTTGCAGCCAGATCTCCCTCACGTCCGGTACTCGCCGCCTTCACTTTATGTGTATGGCCTGGAGAGGTCGCATTAGGCTTCTCCAAAACAAATATGACACAATGTACAAATTCAGGTACAATTTGCTGTTACATGTTGGCACTAACCTTCTAAGCCCAAGGGAAGGGCAGTCCTGCAGCCATGGTTCCCTAGAGGTTTCCACCACAGGGGGTTTTTCCTCTCCTGAGTGCTGAAGGACGATTCTTCGTGAGTCGGGGGTTCTGCCATTTTCAGTGTCTCTTTCATAGTAATTGGCTGATTCTAAATTTCAGACACTGAAAGAAATAATAATGATGAGATTTGGAATAAAATTCGGTCAATTTAACATCCAATAAAAGTGTTTTGTGTGTTTCTTTCACAATCTTCGGTTGGTGAGATTTTGTTGGGGATCAGGATCCAGCATCTATGATCAAGCCATGAAGCCAGATATGAAGTCAGAGCAATTTAACCCTGCGCTGGAAGACATGACGGAGCAGAGATGACAAAGTGTGACTGCACAATTAGCACAAGTTCACACTCTTCCTCCCATTCAGATACACGAGGGGATTCAGGGCCGAGTTGGGACTAAAAAGCAGCCCTGGCACACAAAATTCACCAGCCCACATACAAAAAGTGTCCTCAACCCAAATCGTAGAACACTGATAGGTCATGTAGGATTTTGCTTTATCCGTTACCAGGGCCGAAACAAAGTATTTTGGGTGCCCAAGGCAGATGAAGCCAAAGGCGCCCATTTTGCATTTCTACCCAGCTAATTCTTCCCTTTTCCATTAGGTCTATGACATCGTGTGATTAATAACTGATGAGCTGAATCCTTCTAAGTCAGGCCCATATACATTTGTATCTCATGAACCTACAACTCCCAGTATGTCCTTAACAATGGTAAGGAGATGCTGGGAGTTATCAGTCTTTATCAGACTGTGGACTATACAGGAACCATAGTACTGATGAGACGCAGTCAGTACCAATAGCTAAAAATGTACATCCTGGTACCTTATAGGTGACCTCTTCTCTGATTGAGTCTTTTCTTTCTCTTAGGCCTGTTTCACACTTCAGTTTTCTGGCGTTAGTCAAAATCCGCCAGTGTGCAAAAACGGATCCGTTTCCGTTTTGTGGCAAACGGATGCAACTGGATCCGTTTTTTGTACGGATCCGCTTTAGACGCTAGTGCATGAAATTTAAAGTAAGGCCTGTTTCACGAGAGAGAGAGATTTGGCTGCCACAGAATGGGATTTGGGGTTAAATATCATGAAAGGACATTCATTCGGGCATGCTCAGTATAAAAAGGAGGATCCGATGGCAGATTCCGTCAATTGACGGTTGGCAACGGATCCACCGCCTTTTCTCATCCACATCTCACTTCTTAAGGCCCCTTTCACACTCCAGTCTTTTGCAATCAGTCACAATCCGTCAAAGTGTTCAGATCCGTCAAGTGGACGGATCCTGCGTATATTGCAAAAAACTGATGCACTGGATCTGTTTTTATGACTGATCCGTTGTAGCAGCCTTGCTGTAGGAATTAAAGAAACAGAATTCTGGAGCGAGAGAGAGAGAGAAGGATTTTGTGCCAGAATAGAAAAAGCAGCCGCAGGGGTTAAAATAAAGGAAGAAAAATGATTCCGGGCATGCTCAGTTTTAAAAGATGGAATCCGTCGCTATCCGACTTTTCGACGTACACAAAAAATGTTCATCTGTCCGTTGTCTCTGGCCGACGGACAGAGATTTTCTGACGGATCCGTTGGACGACAGATGAAACGTGTGGCCATCCGTCACAATCTGTCACTAATACAAGTCTATGAGAAAAAAACGGATCCAGCATGAAAAAATGATGGAAAGCCAAAATTAGAGTTGAGCGAAACGGATCGAAAAATTTCAAAAGTCGCCGACTTTTGGCAAAGTCGGGTTTCATGAAACGAAACCCGACCCTAGGATGAGGTCGGCCACGAGGTCGGCGACTTACGTGCCAAAGTCGCGTTTCAAAAGTTTGTTTTGCGCACTTTTTCAGCCAATCAGGATCCACGGACACTGTGGGCAACGTGATGACATAGGCAGGGGTCACCACCATCTTTCAGAAGGGCATGCAAGTGATTGGCTTGCTTTGGGGGGCGTCACAGGGGGTATAAAAGGGCGTGCACGCCGACCGCCATGTTTCTCATGCTGATCTCAGAATAGGGAGAGCTGCTGCTGATTCTGTAGGGAGAGCGTTAGGCAGTGAAGAAGACACCAAAAACTGCTTCTGCTGCTAGCGATTTTGCCTGTACAACACACCAGTCACTGTGTGTGCAGTGCAAGGGGAGGCTATATTTTGCTGGATCAGCGGTGTTGGTTGTTAGGCTGCCTTCTAAGGCTTCCTGACGGCTGCATTGCTGTTTACCCACTGCTCTGCAAACTGCTTTTTTAAAAGCAATCCCAATTTTTTTTTTGTCCTGCTGAGGTACTGAGTGTGCATTTTTTCACACCATACAGCGGTGCACACTCCTCACACAGTACCGTGTAACGGCTGTTATCACAGCCACAGTGAAGCTATCTGTGTGTCACTCTGTAAGAATAAGTCGAGGACATGTTCCGTTCTTACAGACCTGCACCTTCTAGTTTTGTCTAGCTTTCAAACAGTTAAATATATTTGCTGTTTGATCACATTCAAAACTATAGAGAGACAGCGTGTGTCAGTCCGTATACTTAAAAAACACGGAGTTTGACAATTTTACGTACACCGGACAGCCGTGTACGTGCACGCTCCTCTCAGTACCGTGTAACGGCTGTTATCACGGCCACAGTGAAGCTGTGTGTCACTCTGTAAGAATAAGTTGAGGACATGTTCCGTTCTTACAGACCTGCACCTACTAGTTTTGTCTAGCTTTCAAACAGTTAAATATATTTGCTGTGTGATCACATTCAGAACTATAGAGAGACAGCGTGTGTCAGTCCGTATACTTAAAAAACACGGACCTTGACAATTTTACGTACACCGGACAGCCATGTATGTGCACGCTCCTCTCAGTACCGTGTAACGGCTGTTATCACGGCCACAGTGAAGCTATCTGTGTGTCACTCTGGAAGGATAAGTGGAGGACTTGTTCCGTTCTTACAGACTCTAGGGAGATTCCTATTCTGCCCAATTCTATATACACCTTGTAGTTTGTGATACACTAGCCAATTTCTGCCTGTGACATAGCGCTGTGATATTCAGTGGGCCTCACACAATCCAAAAGTGTCCAGTGTCCACTAGTGTGTGCAGAAATTCAAAATCTCTGTTATCCTGTAGTCACTTTTTTCACACCTGTGCCATCGAGCCTGTGACATAGCGCTGTGATATTCAGTGGGCCTCACACAATCCATAAGTGTCCAGTGTCCACAAGTGTGTGCAGAAATTCAAAATCTCCCTTATCCTGTAGTCACTTTTTTCACACCTGTGCCATCGAGCCTGTGACATAGCGCTGTGATATTCAGTGGGCCTCACACAATCCAAAAGTGTACAGTGTCCACAAATGTGTGCAGAAATTCAAAATCTCCCCTGTCCTATAGACACCTTGTACCTTGTTTTACATTACTATATAGTTTGTTGGATTTTGTCTACATTTCTACCAAAAATGAGGAAGGCTGGTGGAAGAGGCTGTGGAATTGGGCGGGGGTTGGCAGCTGGTAATGATGGTGTTGGTGGTGGATCTGATGGTAGTGGCAAAAGCAAAATAGGACCGAATGCAGGAGGTGTTGAGCCTGTGTCATCGTCTGGCTCCACAAGGCCTCGAAGGCTTACTTTTCTAGGAGTTGGCAAACCGCTTTTAAAGCCAGAGCTTCAGGAAAAAGTTTTGGCTTACATTGCTGACTCAGCCTCCAGCTCTATCGCCTACTCTTCTGAAGTTGTAAAAAATAAAAGTACTGAGTCGTCATTGGAGGCTCATGTTCATGAACCACAAATTTCCTTGTGTCCTTCACCCCAACCAAGATTGAAGGATGACGCAGGCCATACTACTGATTACTCCATGGAGCTGTTTTCACATACCATGCCTGGATTATCAAGTGAAATGGTGAATTACCCAGGCCAAGATGAATCTCACATCGAGTGCCCTGATGCACAGCCACTGATAGATGATTCTGCTGGTACATTCACTCAGAGCACTACATTGTCCTCGCAGTGTACAGAGCCAGATTCTGACCCTGATGAGACTCAGGTGCCCCTTCCCGCACACTATACCACCATACACGGTGACACAGAGGAAGGTGCACATGACATTGAAGAGGAGGTGATGGATGATCCAGTTGTTAACCCAGATTGGCATCCATTGGGGGAAGAGGGTGCTGCTTCCAATAGCTCAGATGAGGAGCATCCACAGCAGACATCGACATCGCAACAGCTGTTATCTGGCAGGCACGGAGCACTCCAAAGACAGGTTCCAAAAATCAAAAGAGTTGCTGGACAGCTTGTCCAGAGGGTCAAAATATCACAGCGTGCTAGGCCGCAAAATGTCTGCCAAAGTAGGAAGAGTGCAGTGTGGCACTTTTTTGAACAAAATCCTCATGATCAGGCCAAGGTTATCTGTAAGAAGTGCGCAAAGACCTTTAGCCGAGTGAAAAATCTGAAAAATTTGAATACCAGTTGCATGCTTAGACATTCAACCACCATGCACTTGCAAGCGTGGACACAACACCAAACCTCAAGTACCACATGTGCAACTGATCACAAAGAAGGTAGTCAGCAATGCTACATTGTTTCCCCCACTGTAAGCCCACCGGTTAGCACAGCAGCAAATGTTGAGGTGTTGTTGCAAGGCCACAGCAGTCAGGGAATCCCACTGTTATATCAACGAAAGACTGAATCTAGGCCATCAGAAAGAACACCAACTCCATCACCATCATCAACCCTCTCTCAGTCCGCCCTGTCCACCGCTACTTCCACCATATGCAGCTCTCAAGTCCAGCTCACCCTCCCAGACACTATGAGTAGGTCAAGAAAGTACTCAGTCTCTCATCCGCGTACACTGGGTTTGAACGCCCACATTGCCAAACTAATCCCATTTGAGATGATGCCCTATCGGTTGGTGGAAAGCGCAGCTTTCCGCGAACTCATGGCCTATGCAGTACCACGCTATGACCTACCCAGTCACCACTTCTTCTCTCGCAAAGCCATCCCAGCCCTCCACCATCATGTGAAAGACCGCATTGTCCATGCACTCAAGCAGTCAGTGAGTGGCAAGGTGCACCTCACAACTGATGCATGGTCCAGTCGGCATGGCCAGGGCCGTTACGTGTCCATCACTGCGCACTGGGTTAATGTGGTGGATGCAGGGTCCACAGGGGACAGCGGTGGTGGGACAGTGCTGCCTAGCCCACGGTATAGGAAACAGTTGGCTGTAGGCGTTCGATCCTCCTCCTCCTCCTCCAGAAGCGAAAGCTCGTCCACAAAGCGCAGTCGTACGAGCACTCCATCTGCAGCTGCCACTGTTGCACACGA
This sequence comes from Dendrobates tinctorius, assembly GCF_039654945.1. Taxonomy (NCBI): domain Eukaryota; kingdom Metazoa; phylum Chordata; class Amphibia; order Anura; family Dendrobatidae; genus Dendrobates; species Dendrobates tinctorius. Next base: position 901,543 of record NW_027362075.1, on the reverse strand, counting down.
GGTGTCCCCCTATCGAGCAGCTAGTGGAAAGCGTCAGCAGGCTGTGTTACAGATGATGTGTTTGGGCGACAGACACACCGCCGAGGTGCTCGCCGAGTACTTCCAGCGACAAACTGAGTCATGGCTGGGCAGTGTACATCTTGAGGCAGGCAAGGTAGTTAGTGATAACGGCCGTAATTTTGTGGCAGCCATAGCCCTTTCAATACTCAGCCACATACCTTGCTTGGCTCACACCTTGAACCTGGGGGTGCAGTGCTTCCTCAATAATTATCCGGAGTTAACAGCCCTGCTCCAGAAGGTGCGAAGACTGTGCGCGCACATCCGCCGGTCGCCTGTACACTCCATTCGTATGCAGAAGCTGCAGTGATTGCTCCACCTTCCCAACCACCGCCTCATTATCGACATTGCAACAAGGTGGAACTCCACCCTGCACATGGTTGAGCGGCTGTGCGAGCAGAGGCAGGTCATAATGCAATTGTGGGAGGATACACGGCCAGGCACTTTGAGAGCAGACATGGAGTTGACAGGTGTGCAGTGGTCGAAGCTAAAAGACCTCTGTAAAGTCCTTCAGTGTTTTGAGGAATGCACACGGCTGGTAAGCGCAGACGACGCCATCCTAAGCATGAGCATCCTACTTATGCGTCTGCTCATGCAAACTTTGACGCACCTTAAGGAGCAGGCGTCTGCAGCCAATGTTGACTTGACGAGGAGGGAATCCTTGATGACATTCAGCCATTGTCTGCTCAGGGACCTCTCCTGGACGAGGTGGAGGAAGAAGAGGAGGAGGATGATGATGGGGATGATTACTTAGGGGAGGAGGATGCATCTCGTGGGGCAAGTGAAAATGTTGGCGTGGTAAGGTCTGGTACAGGGTTTGTGCGTGACTGGAGGGATGTGGATTTGCCAGAAAGTGCTCCTCCAACCAGCACTCGCAGTGCATCATTGACACCGGGAACATTGGCCCACATGTCAGATTATGCCTTGCAGATCCTAAAAAGGGACCCCCGCATTGCCTAAATGATGAACGATGACGACTACTGGTTGGCCAGCATCCTGGATCCACGCTATAAAGGCAAATTACAAAACATCATGCCACAGGAGAACCTTGACCTAATATTGGCTAATAAACAAGCAACTCTGGTAAATCGGTTGCTTGAGGCATTCCCAGCACACAGCAGCGGTGATGTTTCTCACACAAGCCGTACGGGCCGGGGGCAGCTTGGCAGAGGTGTTCGTGGTGCACACAGCAGAAGTGGCGTTGGAGACAGGGGTTTCATGACAATGTTGTGGACTGATTTTTCAAGTACCACTCACACAACTGGTAATACTGCATCGATGGAAAGTGACAGGAGACAGCAGTTGTCAACTATGGTTACAAACTACTTTTCCTCCCATATCGATGTTCTCCCACACAGGTCATTCCCCTTTGACTATTGGGCCGCTAAACTGGACACCTGGCCTGAATTGGCACAATATGCCTTACAGGAGCTCGCTTGCCCAGCTGCAAGTGTGCTATCGGAAAGAGTCTTCAGTGCAGCTGGAACAATCCTGACAGAAAAAAGGACCCGTCTGTCAACCCAAAATGTGGATGATCTAACCTTCATTAAAATGAACCATGCATGGGTTTCCAAGGATTTTGTCCCACCTTCCCTTGATGACACATAGGTTGCCAGAAAAATGGCTTGCTTTGGTTATCCTCCTATTCCGCGAACTTGATCTATTTCGCCTTTTGCAGCAGCTGAATGTCCCACATCAACATATGCCACTTTGTAAACCTCCCTAACTGGGCTGCCCCCCCCAATGGCCGGGGTCACCACCTAGCACCTGAAACCGTGCAAGTGCCGTTGCCCTGGACAGGTGGGTGGGCCGACTCTTGGGCGCGGGCACTGGCACAGGGTCCCTCATAGTGCAATCAAGTGTCTCTGACGGTGGTGGTGCACACCCGCCGTCAGACACACCGCCATACTATGAGGGGCCCAGGGCCAGTAACGACGCCCACGAGTATGCCCCCCTTGCTTGGGCAGGGCCCCAGCAATTGCAATGTTTACCTCTCCCTGCTCCTCCGCTGTGTAGTCTGGTCTGTCAAATCCTTCACTGGGACTGCCACTACAAATTGATTGAACTGAAAGATGATGGTTAAGATGTAGCTATGCTGTAGAGATTAAGATGTTAAGATTGAGATTGAGATTGAGATGTTAAGATGTAGCTCCTGCTGTCCGGGCTCTAGCTCCGGAGAGCCTGCCTCCTGATGTATAGACATATATTTTGAATGTGTACGCTATCCATACATGTTATCCGGGGATACGGTACCCTTTCTAACCTTTGTGCAATCACGTGCAATCCATACTGGGCCTAACACCGTCTGAGCCTGCCTCCTGATGTATAGACATATATTTTGAATGTGTACGCTATCCATACATGTTATCTGGGGATACGGTACCCTTTCTCACCTTTGTGCAATCACGTGTAATCCATACTGGGCGTGAGAACGGCTGGCGAGCTGTTAAGCAAGCTACAGCACCTGTGGTTTGCACACATAAGTTTTTAATTTTTTCAGGAATGACGGTTAGGCCTAATTCCGGAACTGCGGTTGACCTGCACTTACTGGGAAATCATCGTTCGCGGGTAATAATTGTAATCAGTGATCCCCATCACTAACGTTGTTCAGCGGGTTATCTGCACCTGTAAGCGACAAACGCTGGCCTTTTCAGTGTAGCGCACATGCAGCCACGGACATGTAAGGGCATGACACACCAGTTATTGGCCAAACTCATGTGCCAGAGCCTCACGTGTCCCTCTAGTAAGCCGGACTCGGACCGCGGGGCATGACGGAGTCTCGTTCGTTAACGGAATTAAGCTTGCAATGTGTGCATCTGTTCTGTAGCTGGCATGGTTGAGGTTTCCCAGGTGGAGTCGAATTTAACCGTAGGCTCCACTCCTGCTGGTGCCCTTCTGGACATTCCTTTAAGGTTCAGCTTTGCAACCATACTGCCCACGTAAAACAAACACTTTGCCTTCATGAACGCTGTTTGGAGGGTCATGACTCGTGGGAATAACGCCGCCCAATCAGTTAACCTACTAGAGAGATCCTTCGTTGCTCCCAAGCATGACATCACACTCCCTAGGAGGAAGGTAATGCCACTGTGGCGACTGTACTCCTGGGGGCGACACAAGTGCACTGATGCCCAGCCACTGCTCGATGAATCTGCTGGTATATTGACCCAGACCACTACATTCCCCTCGCACGCTACACGGCCTGAATCTGACCCTGATGAAACTCAGGTTACCCTTCCCATATACAGTTCCATCTTACACGGTGACAAAGAGGAAGCTGCAGATGAAAGTGCAGGTTCGGCCCACCCACCATCAGACACACCACCGTACTATCAGGGACCCTGTGCCAGTGCCGTCGCCAACGAGTGGGCCCCCCCTGCTTGCTCAGGATCACAGCACTTGCAAGGTTGAAATACTGTGCAGTGAGATGGAAGATGGGGACGACGAGGAGTCCAGACTAGTACAGGGATTCCCTAGCGAGGAGACTTATTTGATTGTTTGCAATGTTGGGACAGCAATTTTTGGGGAGCACTATACTCTGGAGAATGATAGATGGGGCCCACCATACACTGGAACATTCCAAAGGTGGACATCAGACACTGGAGCAGCATTTACAGGGCCCATTATACACTAGAGCATTAGAAATGGGGCCCATTATGTTTGGAGCATTATTTGGGCCCATAAGACAGTGGAGCTTCATCCATGGGGACCAACATATACTGTAGCATTATGTGGAGCTCATCATATACTGTTTCAAACATTATATGGGACCAATGATTCTGTATGGAGAAATAGATGGGCCTCGTCATGAGATGTAAAAAGTGAAGTATTTTTCATTGTACTATACCGCTATTTCTCTGCCGTATCGGAGCATGATGAGTTTTGGTATGTGTTAAAGGGGCGCTCTTTCGCCCAGGGCACATGAAAACCTGGAGCCAGCCCCCCCCCACAACTTTAGCCAAATAACCCCCATTTTTCAGAGCGTAACTTGTATTATGAAGTTAATTAAGGTTGACAAGCTTAAGTAAGAAGAATTGATGCTTTTGGCATTCAAATGGGCACTGTAGGTGTGTTTCCTGTCCTCCTCTCACAGCCGACTTTTATTCCCCATTGACTTACATTGGGTTTCGTGTTTTGGGACGACCCCGACTTTTCCCTATAATCGGACGATCTTGCTCGACACGACTTTTGGAAAAGTCGGGTTTCACGAAACGAAACTCGACCCTAAAAAACCAAAAGTCGCTCAACTCTATCAACGACCAAAGGGGCAGCAAATTTTTCGACCGCCCCGGGCGCCACAAACAGTTGCTATGCCACTGAGCTGCAGGAATGTATAATGTGTATAAAGTGCACAGTAATGAATGTTCTAAATATTCACTGTCATTACCAAGAATTATCCGTGTTATATGGCCGGAACAAGATGCAGTGCCACCGACGGCGCGCAGGCAGGTAAATAGGATGGTTTTTTTCTTAACAGGAATCATACATACAAAGATAGGGGATAAGGAGCCATGCATACAATGACAGGGACGGGGGAAACATGCATACCACGGTAGGGATGAGTGGTCAATGCACACCCGGCTTATACTCAAGTCAATAAGTTTACCCAGTTTTTCGTGGCAAAAGTTGGTGCCTCGGCTTATACTCGGGTCGGCTTATACTCGAGTATATACGGTAATAGGTAAAACCTGACAAGAATAAACAATAATTTGCAGTTAGCCCAATCGTGGGGATAAATAGCTGAGAAATAAATAGTGATTAGTATATCTTAATAAATATATTGCAATTCGCCCAGTACAAAGCTGTGAAAAAAAAATGGTAGTTACTATTTCCATTAAGTTTTGCACTCAACCAGTTGATTAACCAAGAGTGATGGCATGTACCCGAATAGAATTCTCCTAGAGGCTGCAAATAAGAGCGGCAGGAAGTAAAGGGTTAATTGGTACATAGAACACACAATTGGGTGAAAATATTAAATGGTCATGAGCAATATGTCCCGGCATAAAGAGTGTGATTATATCCTTAGTCCATAGTTAATGCTTGGTATAAACCTGCATTCACAAAATAGTCCAATGTCTATAGCCGTGGGGAGAGCTGCCCCGGCCGATGACGGATACACCAAGTACTTTCTCCAATGAGTGGAGGGCTCGTGCCCTGTGAAATAGCGCGCTGAACAGTACAAGGTGATTTCACCATATATAGTTGTATGTGAGTGTTGCTACTCACAATACCTCCGATGGTCTGCGTAGAATCCGGTGACTGCGTTCTGGCTGGTGCAGTAAAGGTCGGACCTGGGAGATGCGGCGATATGCCGAGGTGTAGTGTGAGACCAGCGCTCCTGCGCTCCAGCTGTCGGCAGGGATCCGGTCACTCTGGTCGATAGCTGCGTCCCGGCAGATGTGCAGTAGGAGCAGGACCTGTGTGACGCGGTGGATCACGTGGTGCCGTGTAACTGCTGCTAGATGGAGGTACGGGTGGCAAAAAGGGCCGAAACCAACGCATTTCGGAAAAATTTAATATTTTCACCCAATTGTGTTCTATGTACATATTAACCCTTTACTTCTAGGAGAATTCTATTCGGGTACATGCCATCTCTCCTTGGTTAATCAACTGTTTGAGTGCAATACTTACTATTTCCATTAACTACCATTTTTTTCACAGCTTTGTACTGAGCGAGTTGCAATATATTCATTAAGATATACTAATCACTATTTATTTCTCAGCTATTTATCCCCACAATTGGGCTAACTGCAGTTTATTGTTTATTCTTGTCAGGTTTTACCTATTAAACATTCTTCTATTTGTCTCATTAATAAGTGACTAGCTTCTCTCCCACATCTTGGTTTTTTCAGCGCGAGTCTATCACAAATATTTATAATCCTTTCGATTTCCTTGTGGTTGGTATCTAGAGTCGCAGCAGTTACAAAACCTTTTACACAGGCGTCACTTTATCGCTATCCTTCATTTTTTGTTTTTAACAATTTTTCCCTGGATCTGTAGCTGGATATTTCCTGCTTTTGAATTGCCTCCTATATACAGTATGAGCCTGCACATTGCTTCCTATATACAGTATGAGCCTGCACATTGCTTCCTATATACAGTATGAGCCTGCACATTGCTTCCTATATACAGTATGAGGCCGCATATAGCCTCCTATATACAGTATGAGCCGGCACAGCGCTTCCTATATACAGTATGAGTCTGCACATAGTCTCCTATATACAGTATGAGCCTGCACATCGCTTCCTATATACAGTATGAGGCCGCATATAGCCTCCTATATACAGTATGAGCCTGTACTTCGCTTCCTATATACAGTATGAGGCCGCATATAGCCTCCTATATACAGTATGAGCACCCACATATAGCCTCCTGAATGCAGTGTTTACCTCCTATATACAGTATGAGCCTGCACATTGCTTCCTATATACAGTATGAGCCTGCACATAGCCTCCTATATACAGTAGCAAAAAAAAAAATGATTGAATGAGAGTAATGGTTTTGGGTCCTTTCTGTAAAAATCGTATGGGTATCATTTTAGTCTTGGTTTTAGTTTTCTGTTTTTAATTATTTTTTCCTGTGCTTATACTCCAGTTCTCTATCTTCGCATCGCAATATATAAGATCTGGCATGGAATTCATTGTTGAGGGCATTTCAAGATTTTATGAGGAAACACTCCTCTCACAAGAAATCTACAGCTCTTTTCGTACCCATTGGGTCTTCAATATTTCATATTATTTGTTCACATTTTTATTCATTTTTTCTTTTTTTATTTCTTTATTTCATTTACATTTTTGTTTTATTTTTATATATATTTTTTTCACTCATTTTTTATTTTTTTCACAATTTTCTTTGTGTATTTTTGCTATGTATTATGCATTATACATAATTGTGTGTATAATTACTTTATGATATATGACATTTGATGTATGTATTGAATGCCATGTGTTATTTTTATGTACATTTGTTTTTTAACAGAGACATGATATATAGTTGTTATAGTTATATGATGCACATACACTTTCATATAGCCTGCATACACATTATGCTAATTGTTAAAAAAAAAATGTTATTGCTTGCATAGTGTGCTTATAATTGACACATATGTGTGTGCCTTTGCACTCTATGTCAGGCATATTCACTTTAATGGTTCATACACACCGCTATAATTATTTCAGCATCATTATGTTTTATCCCCTCACTTTCAACACTTGCTATCACTTTAAGTAGTGATTATTATTCTTCATAATTATTTTATTTTCTTGTCCTCACTTGAGCACATGCCCAGTTCTGTCCTCCCTAGGAGCCGTCTGACGTGCTCAGTCTGGTATGTGGCGGTCTCTGGCTGTTTTGCAGCTTGAGCCGCTTTCATGCTGATGAGCGCTGATCATAGACTCCCTGTTCATAGTGGGGACTCAACAGCGCATGCGCCGATAATGCTGTCGACGTTTAGAACTGGATACTATTGACGTCATTGTGGACACTACAGCTCAGGTCCTGAATTTTACAAGCTTTATTAGGGAAAGCGGTTTATTGGTTGACCGCACTATATAAACTAGATCCGGGGCACTTGTAAACCACGCCTCCTGAGGAAGCTGCGGCATAACGCGCGTAGGGGCGGCAGGTTTTACAGCGACATACACTACACATGTAAGTTGTTACTTTCTAATGCAGTCCTTGTATCTTACTCTGGAATTTGTATAGACAGTTTTTACTCTGTGTACACTTAACGCCTACCAGGCTTATTTGATACAAGGCACTTGTGCACTATATATTTATATATTCAGCAGTTTACTCTGGGCACTTATTGTATGAAAAACCTTATCTGGGCATACATATTATGTAAATGGGGAGTTTGCTGTTTACTATGCATTCTATTTGTGAAAGGAAAGCAAAGAAACTACATGTTTTATACAGATAAAAACTTTATTAACTGTCAAGGTGCTGGTTTAATTATATTGTGTTTATGTCTGCTGTAACTTGCATTTAGCATTTATGCTCTGTTAATTATTCTAAATAAATTATTTAGCTTGAAAAACTCCAATTTTGATCTCTTGTGATGCTTAATAGCTCATTTATGAGATTTTTTTTGCTATTATATTTCCAGTGAGTTGAGCCTTTGAAGAATTTTTTCCAGTATTTGGGATATATTTGTACTTTATCCTATGTACAGTATGAGCCTGTACATTGATTACTATATACAGTATGAGACCACATAGCCTCCTGTATACAGTATGAGCCTGCATATTGCTTCTATATACAATATGAGCCCACATAGCCTCCTATATACAGTATGAGCCTGTACATCGATTCCTATATACAGTATGAGGCCGCATATAGCCATCTATATACAGTATGAGGCCGCATATAGTCTCCTATATACAGTATGAGCCTGCATATTGCTTCTATATACAATATGAGCCCACATAGCCTCCTATGTACGGTATGAGCCTGCACATCGCTTCCTATATACAGTATGAGGCTGCATATAGTCTCCTATATACAGTATGAGCACCCACATATAGCCTCCTGAATACAGTTTTTGCCTCCTATATACAGTATGAGCCTGCGCATTGCTTCCTATAAACAGTATGAGCATCCACATAGCCTCCTATGTACAGTATGAGCCTGGACATCGCTTCCTATAAACAGTATGAGCCTGCACATTGCTTCCTATAAACAGTATGAGCCTGCAAATCGCTTTCTATATACAGTATGAGCCCACATACAGCCTCCTGAATACAGTATTTGCCTCCTATATACAGTATGAGGCCGCATATAGCCTCCTATATACAGTATCAGCCTGTACTTTGCTTCCTATATACTGTATGAGGCCGCATATAGCCTCCTATATACAGTATGAGCACCCACATATAGCCACCTGAATGCAGTGTTTACCTCCTATATACAGTATGAGCCTGCACATAGCCTCCTATATACAGTATGAGCCTGCACATTGCTTCCTATATACAGTATGAGGCTGCATATAGCCTCATATACAGTATGAGCCCACATAGCCCCCTGTATACAGTATGAGGCCGCATATAGCCTTCTATATACAGTATGAGGCCGCATATAGTCTCCTATATACAGTATGAGCCTGCACATTGCTTCCTATATACAATATGAGCCCACATAGCCTCCTATATAGAGTATGAGCCTGCACATCGCTTCCTATATACAGTATGAGGCCACATATAGCCTCCTATGTACGGTATGAGCCTGCACATCGCTTCCTATATACAGTATGAGGCTGCATATAGCCTCCTATATACACAGTATGAGCACCCACATATAGCCTCCTGAATACAGTTTTTGCCTCCTATATACAGTATGAGCCTGCACATTGCTTCCTATATACAGTATGAGCCTGCACTTCGCTTCCTATATACAGTATGAGGCCGCATATAGGCTCCTATATACAGTATGAGCATCCACATATAGCCTCCTATGTACAGTATGAGCCTGCGCATTGCTTCCTATAAACAGTATGAGCATCCATACAGCCTCCTATGTACAGTATGAGCCTGCAAATCGCTTCCTATATACAGTATGAGCTCACATATAGCCTCCTGAATACAGTGTTTGCCTCCTATATACAGTGTGAGTCCCCATATAGCCTCCTATATACAGTATGAGCCCCTATATAGCATCCCATATCTAACTGCATTTACCTTGGTATCATTAATTTTCTATGAGACTGCTCTGTTCTCATATTGTGCATTTATGCATTTAGTAGGGCTTAATGGAATGATTGCGCTTGTTACACATCAACTCTAGATGCGCTCACTTATTAGACTTTGGTTGGGGCAACTTTAAAATATAATAATGATAATGGTCCTGTCTAGTGACAAGTTTATTTTACAGGCTTCTGGAGAAAGGCACAATACCAGTCATTCAAGGGTTAATTCTTTGGAACACTGAGAGGGACTTTCTAGCCAATGAAACCACAGTATAAAACACCTGTGATAACTATGGCAACTGCTCTGATGTCATAAACACATGCATCTATGATGCAGGAGAAGATTCCAGAACCACAAGTCATTCAGCCGTAGACGGAGCCATACTTGATGTGTCTGGAGACCTGGAGCTTCATCACTCCACAATGGGAGGAAGGGGACACCGCCTAGCCAGCCAGATCAGCCATAGCGCCTAGCCAGCCAGATCAATGGGGTGACAGATGTTGCAGCCAGATCTCCCTCACGTCCGGTACTCGCCGCCTTCACTTTATGTGTACGGCCTGGAGAGGTCGCATTAGGCTTCTCCAAAACAAATATGACACAACTAGATTATGGCCCGATGCTATCGCATCGGGAGGATGCGATAGCATCACACCTCTTGCCATGTTAACCCTTAACACACACACTCCTCAACACACACTCCTCTCACCTTTCACCATCTCCACTCACTCTTTCACTCCACATACGACCCCTTCTCTCACTCTGTCTCTCATACTCACGCCGTCATCGCCGCTGCTCCACGATCCCCGACATCTTCTTCCGCCGGCGCCATCCTGGATCCAGACGTTGTCCACGCCGGCGACATGTTCTTGCGGCGACGCCATCTTGAGTATCGTGAAATCCCGCGATAGTCAAGATAGCATCGCCGGAAGAACATGTCGCCGGCGTGGACGACGTCGGGATCCAAAATGGCGTCGGCAAAATCTCGCGAGTTTTCGCCGACGCCATTTTGGATCCCGACGTCGTCCTCGCCGGCGACATGTTCTTGCTGCGACGCCATCTTGACTATCGCGGGATTTCGCCGATCCAAAATGGCGTCACCGCAAGAACATGTCGCCGGCAAGGACGACATCGGGATCCAAAATGGCGTCGGCGTAATCTCGCGAGATTTCGCCGACGCCATCTTTTTGGATCCCGAGTCGTCCACGCCAGCGACATGTTCTTGCGGCGACGCCATCTTGAATCTCGCGGGATTTCACGAAATCCAAGATGGCGTCGCCGCAAGAACATGTCGGCGGCCTGGAGAACGTCTGGAACAAGGATCGCGGCGGCAGAGGAAGATGTCGGGGCAGCGACGATGACGGTGTGAGTATGAGAAACGGAGTGAGAGAAAGGAACGTATGTGGAGTGAAAGAGTGAGTGGACGTGAGTGGAGGTGAAAGGTGAGAGGAGTGTGTGTTGAGGCGGTGTGGTGTGCTGAGGGTTAACATGTGCGTGTGTGTGGTGACGTCACCGGTTACAACTGGACGGAAGTTGTTACAACCGGAAGCTGCTTAGGGCATTTATTATTATAGATGATGAGGAAGAAGCCGTCTGTTGTTGGCGGTGATGGCGGGTAGAGGCTTCTTCAGCCAATGTAATAGATTTAGAGTTAGGGGATTCATGTGTGAGACGACGGCGTTTATAAGCCTTAATCTTGTCAAGTCGATGCTGTTTTTCCTCAGGAGTCTCATTAGCACGGCGTTGTTTTTGTCGTAGTGCTAAAGCTGCTTTCCTTTCACTGGCATTGGCATACTGTGCATCAGTATTGAATGGTGGTATTGATAGGGCAGAAACAGATTGCTGATTAGTTATGTCAGTGAACGGCATATGGGATGAAGTGTAGCAGTAAATTGTTCCACATGCTGATGTGGAAGCATCCTGTTGTGAGTCTAATAATAATGATGAGGAAGAGGCCGTCTGTTGTCGGCGGTGACGGCATGCAGAGGCTTCTTCAGCCAATCTTATGGATTTAGAGTTAGGGGATTCGTGTGTGAGGCGACGGCGTTTATAAGCCTTAATCTTCTCAAGGCGATGGTGTTTTTCCTCAGGAGTCTCATTAGCACGGCGTTGTTTTTGTCATAGTGCTAAAGCTGCTTTCCTTTCACTGGCATTGGCATACTTTTTGTTATGACTCATGTTGGCACAGGTAAAGGAGTCTATTTGGCAGTTATCTGGCAGTGAAGAAGGCGTCCTGGAGTATTGTAGAGTAAACAGATACTAATTGACCCTGTAATTGCCCAGCAGTAGTTATGAAGTGGTAGTGGCAAATTGGCCCTGTAGTTAGACACCGGCAGAGGAGCAAGGCAGCAGTAGTTATGGCGGTAGAGGCAAACTGGCCCTGTAATTAGACACCGACAGAGGAGCAAGGCAGCAGTAGTTATGGCGGTAGAGGCAAATTGGCCCTGTAATTAGACACAGGCAGTGAACAGTCAGAGGAGCAAGGCAGCAGTACTTATGGCGGTAGAGGCAAATTGGCCCTGTAATTAGACACCGGCAGAGGAGCAAGGGTTATGGCGGTATAGGCAAATTGGCCCTGTAATTAGACACCGGCAGAGGAGCAAGGCAGCAGTAGTTATGGCGGTAGAGGCAAATTGATCCTGTAATTAGACACCAGCAGAGGAGCAAGGCAGCAGTAGTTATGGCGGTATTGGCAAATTGGCCCTGTAATTAGACACCAGCAGAGGAGCAATGCAGCAGTAGTTATGGCGGTAGAGGCAAATTGATCCTGTAATTAGACACCGGCAGAGGAGCAAGGCAGCAGTAGTTATGGCGGTAGAGGCAAATTAGCCCTGTAATTAGACACCGGCAGAGGAGCAAGGCAGCAGTAGTTATGGCGGTAGAGGCAAATTGATCCTTTAATTAGACACCGGCAGAGGAGCAATGCAGCAGTAGTTATGGCGGTAGAGGCAAATTAGCCCTGTAATTAGACACCGGCAGAGGAGCAAGGCAGCAGTAGTTATGGCGGTAGAGGCAAATTGATCCTTTAATTAGACACCGGCAGAGGAGCAATGCAGCAGTAGTTATGGCGGTAGAGGCAAATTAGCCCTGTAATTAGACACCGGCAGAGGAGCAAGGCAGCAGTAGTTATGGCGGTAGAGGCAAATTAGCCCTGTAATTAGACACCGGCAGAGGAGCAAGGCAGCAGTAGTAATGGCGGTATTGGCAAATTGGCCCTGTAATTAGACACCAGCAGAGGAGCAATGCAGCAGTAGTTATGGCGGTAGAGGCAAATTGATCCTGTAATTAGACACCGGCAGAGGAGCAAGGCAGCAGTAGTTATGGCGGTAGAGGCAAATTGATCCTGTAATTAGACACCGGCAGAGGAGCAATGCAGCAGTAGTTATGGCGGTAGAGGCAAATTAGCCCTGTAATTAGACACCGGCAGATGAGCAAGGCAGCAGTAGTTATGGCGGTATAGGCAAATTGGCCCTGTAATTAGACACCGGCAGAGGAGCAATGCAGCAGTAGTTATGGCGGTAGAGGCAAATTAGCCCTGTAATTAGACACCGGCAGAGGAGCAAGGCAGCAGTAGTTATGGCGGTATTGGCAAATTGGCCCTGTAATTAGACACCAGCAGAGGAGCAATGCAGCAGTAGTTATGGCGGTAGAGGCAAATTAGCCCTGTAATTAGACACCGGCAGAGGAGCAAGGCAGCAGTAGTTATGGCGGTAGAGGCAAATTAGCCCTGTAATTAGACACCGGCAGAGTAGCAAGGTAGCAGTAGTTATGGCGGTATAGGCAAATTGGCCCTGTAATTAGACACCGGCAGTAAACAGGCATAGGACCAAGGCAGCAGTAGTTATGGTGGTACAGGCAATGCCAAGCGTCCGCACAGCAAGTCGGCGTGAGGTAAATGACGCAATTTCACGAATGCAAGATGGTGTCGGCTAAATCTCGCGAGATTTCACCGACGTCGTTAAGGCTGTGTGCACACGCTGCGGATTAGGTGCGGATTCATCCGCGCGGATTTTGTAAAATCCGCAGGTCAAAAGACCTGCGGTTTTACCTGTGGATTGCTCTGCGGTTTTGCCCTGCGGTTTTTCATCTCCTCAATAGAGGAGATGGCAAACCGCAGGAGAATCCGCTGAAAGAATTGACATGTCAATTCTTTCTGCGGATTGAAAACCGCAGATAATCCGCGCGGAAAATTCTGCACCGTCTGCACTGCGGTTTTTGATTCCCATAGGGAATCATGGTACTGTACACCGCAGCAAAAACTGCTGCGGGTCCGCAGCGGCCAAAACCGCTGCGGAACCGCAGCAAAATCCGCAGCGTGTGCACACAGCCTCACACCTCTTGCCATGTTAACCCTTAACACACCACACCGCCTCAACACACACTCCTCTCACCTTTCACCTCCACTCATGTCCACTCACTCTTTCACTCCACATACGTTCCTTTCTCTCACTCCGTTTCTCATACTCACACCGTCATCGTCGCTGCCCCGACATCTTCCTCCGCCGCCGCGATCCAGGATCCAGACGTTCTCCAGGCCGCCGACATGTTCTTGCGGGACGCCATCTTGGATTTCGTGAAATCCCGCGATATTCAAGATAGCGTCGCCGCAACAACATGTCGCTGGCGTGGACGACATCGGGATCCAAAAAGATGGCGTCGGCGAAATCTCGCGAGATTACGCCGACGCCATTTTGGATCCCGATGTCGCCCACGCCAGCGACATATTCTTGCGGGACGCCATCTTGGATGTCGTGAAGTCCCGCGATATTCAAGATGGCGTCGCCGCAACAACATGTCGCTGGCATGGGCGACATCGGGATCCAAAATGGCGTCGGCGTAATCTAGCGAGATTTCGCCGACGCCATCTTTTTGGATCCCGATGTCGTCCACGCCAGCGACATGTTGTTGCGGCAACGCTATCTTGAATATCGCGGGATTTCACGAAATCCAAGATGGCGTCCCGCAAGAACATGTCGGCGGCATGGAGAACGTCTGGATCCTGGATCGCGGCGGAAGATGTCGGGGCAGCGACGATGACGGTGTGAGTATGAGAAACGGAGTGAGAGAAAGGAACGTATGTGGAGTGAAAGAGTGAGTGGACATGAGTGGAGGTGAAAGGTGAGAGGAGTGTGTGTTGAGGCGGTGTGGTGTGTTGAGGGTTAACATGTGCGTGTGTGGTGACGTCACCGGTTACAACTGGACGGAAGTTGTTACAACCGGAAGCTGGTTAGGGCATTTATTATTATAGATGTACAAATTCAGGTACAATTTGCTGTTACATGTTGGCACTAACCTTCTAAGCCCAAGGGAAGGGCAGTCCTGCAGCCATGGTTCCCTAGAGGTTTCCACCACAGGGGGTTTTTCCTCTCCTGAGTGCTGAAGGACGATTCTTCGTGAGTCGGGGGTTCTGCCATTTTCAGTGTCTCTTTCATAGTAATTGGCTGATTCTAAATTTCAGACACTGAAAGAAATAATAATGATGAGATTTGGAATAAAATTCGGTCAATTTAACATCCAATAAAAGTGTTTTGTGTGTTACTTTCACAATCTTCGGTTGGTGAGATTTTGTTGGGGGATCAGGATCCAGCATCTATGATCAAGCCATGAAGCCAGATATGAAGTCAGAGCAATTTAACCCTGCGCTGGAAGACAGGACGGAGCAGAGATGACAAAGTGTGACTGCACAATTAGCACAAGTTCACACTCTTCCTCCCATTCAGATACACGAGGGGATTCAGGGCCGAGTTGGGACTAAAAAGCAGCCCTGGCACACAAAATTCACCAGCCCACATGCAATAAGTGTCCTCAACCCAAATCGTAGAACACTGATAGGTCATGTAGGATTTTGCTTTATCCGTTACCAGGGCCAAAACAAAGTATTTTGGGTGCCCAAGGCAGATGAAGCCGAAGGCGCCCATTTTGCATTTCTACCCAGCTAATTCTTCCCTTTTCCTTTAGGTCTATGACATCATGTGATTAATAACTGATGAGCTGAATCCTTCTAAGTCAGGCCCATATACATTTGTATCTCATGAACCTACAACTCCCAGTATGTCCTTAACAATGGTAAGGAGATGCTGGGAGTTATCAGTCTTTATCAGACTGTGGACTATACAGGAACCATAGTACTGATGAGACGCAGTCAGTACCAATAGCTAAAAATGTACATCCTGGTACCTTATAGGTGACCTCTTCTCAGATTGAGTCTTTTCTTTCTCTTAGGCCTGTTTCACACTTCAGTTTTCTGGCATTAGTCAAAATCCACCAGTGTGCAAAAGCGGATCCGTTTCCGTTTTGTGGCAAACGGATGCAACTGGATCCGTTTTTTGTACGGATCCGCTTTAGACGCTAGTGCATGAAATTTAAAGTTAGGCCTGTTTCACGAGAGAGAGATTTAGCTGCCAGAATGGGATTTGGGGTTAAATATCATGAAAGGACATTCATTCGGGCATGCTCAGTATAAAAAGGAGGATCCGATGGCAGATTCCGTCAATTAACGGTTGGCAACGGATCCACCGCCTTTTCTCATCCACATCTCGCTTCTTAAGGCCCCTTTCACACTCCAGTCTTTTGCAATCAGTCACAATCCGTCAAAGTGTTCAGATCCGTCAAGTGGACGGATCCTGCGTATATTGCAAAAAACTAATGCACTGGATCTGTTATTATGACTGATCCGTTGTAGCAGCCTTGCTGTAGGAATTAAAGAAACAGAATTCTGGAGTGAGAGAGAGAGAGAAGGATTTTGTGCCAGAATAGAAAAAGCAGCCGCAGGGGGTTAAAATAAAGGAAGAAAAATGATTCCGGGCATGCTCAGTTTTAAAAGACGGAATCCGTCGCTATCCGACTTTTCGACGTACACAAAAAACGTTCATCTGTCCGTTGTCTCCGGCCGACGGACAGAGATTTTCTGACGGATCCGTTGGACGACAGATGAAACGTGTGGCCATCCGTCACTAATACAAGTCTATGAGAAAAAAACGGATCCAGCATGAAAAAATGATGGAAAGCCAAAACTATAAATATATATATATATATATATATATATATATATATATATATATATATATTGTATACCAAATTATAATGTGATGACATAAAAATCTGAATAATAAATATACTAATACATCTTGCCAAAATTTGTATAATATCAGCACCAGAAAAAAATAAATAAAAAATATGTAAAAAAAATGCTAAGTGCTAAAATATATCGCTCAAAAAACTTTTTTCTATTAATAATGTGTAAGTTAAATATATAGTGTAGACAATAATATCGTGAAAAGTACTACCATAATATTCTAAAAATTGCACTAAAAAGTGCTATAGTGCTGTAAAACAAAAATTTTGCAAAAGTGAAAAGTATTGCAAGATATAGAATTTAATCCACTGTAAATGATTCAGTACTATAAAGTGCTAGAGGACAAAACATACAATGCACATTGAAAATAAATGAATATACAAGTATAACCAAGAAATAATGTTCTCCAAAAAGTACTGCAATGCTATAGATGAATTGCAGAGTACTGCAAAATATGAGGGATAAATACAAATGAAAGTTTACGTATACTAAAATATGCCAAGATATAAATTGCTATAATATGACCCAGTAATATAAGGTGTTATAGTGCTACACCGCCATACACATTAAGTTTGGAGCTGTGACCAAGCTCACCCCAGCGAAGAGCGCTTGACACTGGACGCCAGAGTCCGTGGCTGCACGGGTACAACAGTCCCAGCAGCCAAATCCGGAGGGCAGGAGACTGCAGGCCTCCTGACCCCATCACACACCTGAACGCACAGCAGCATACCAGAGCCAGAGCCACCACGAAGGAGTGACACCTGTGAAAGGCTCAAGCTGCCTGCCATACAGGCAAGGACTAAAGAACCATAAGGAATTGAGGGTAAACTGATTAAATTTGCTGATGACACAAAGCTAGGAGGGATAGATAATACTAGAGAAGAGAGAGAGAGGATTCAAAAAGATTTAAATAAACTGGAGAAGTGGGCAGCAACTAACAGAATGGTTTTTAACAGGGAGAAATGCAAAGTACTACATCTGGGCAATAAAAATGAAAAAAGCATATACAGAATGGGAGGAATAGGGCTAAGTGACAGCACATGTGAAAAAGACTTGGGTATACTAATAGATCACAGACTGAATATGAGTCAACAGTGTGATGCAGCAGCAAAAAAGGCAAATGCAATTCTAGGATGTATTAACAGAAGCATACAGTCTAGATCACGTGAAGTCATTATTTCCCTCTACTCCTCTTTGGTCAGACCTCATCTGGAATATTGTGTCCAGTTATGGGCACCACATTTTAAAAAAGACATCAACAAACTGGAGCAAGTTCAGAAAAGAGCGACCAGAATGGTGACCGGTCTGCAAACCCTGTCTTATGAGGAAAGGTTGCAGGATTTGGGAATGTTTAGTTTGCAAAAGAGAAGACTGAGAGGAGACTTAATAGCTGTCTACAAATATCTAAAGGGCTGTCACATTGTAGAAGGATCAACTTTATTCTCATTTGCACAAGGAAAGACTAGAAGCAATGGGATGAAACTGAATGGGAGGAGACACAGATTAGATATTAGAAAAAACTTTTTGACAGTTAGAGTGATCAATGAGTGGAACAGGCTGCCACGAGAAGTGGTGAGTTCTCCTTCAATGGAAGTCTTCAAACAGAGGCTGGACAGACATCTGACTGGGATGATTTAGCGAATCCTCCTTTGAGCAGGGGGTTGGACCAGATGGCTCAGGAGGTCCCTTCCAACTCTACGATTCTATGAACAGAGGACTGAGCATAGCTTTAGACCTCATGGGACAGCGTAGAAAGGAGGCCTCCAACCCATCTGGCTTAGTGGATCCTAAATTACTTCCAGGCTGGCTGGATCTCCATTACCATCAGTACTCAGTGCCCTGGTTAGCAACTCAAAATGTGAGTAAAAGCGTAAAGACTGCACCCCGCTGTGTTCTCCTGTTTATTTGCTGCGTCACCTCAGCCCTGCATTACATCCATCATCACCATCTTTTATAATATAATTTCCCTGAGACTTAGCTCTACCTGTGGAGAGCTGTACCAACTCTGCTGCATCACCATCAGCCTCAGCGGTCTTTTTAAGCAGCGTCGGCTATCCCTTGCCGAATACCACAGGTGGCGTCACAAACTATATCTTATATAGGGTCCAGGATCCAGCAGGATGATGAGGAGCTCTCCTAGCCAGCGTCCTCTCCAGATCACGGCATAGCCACGCCCCACCTTGAGATTGTTGATATCTTTCAACAATTTTGGTTCTCAAGTCCTCACAGTTCTCATCTTCTCTTTATGTCCTCCATGCTTAGTGTGGCACAGAGACATACATTGCAAAGATTGAGTCAACTTCTCCCCTTTTTATCTGGTGTCAGGTGTTATTTTCATATTGCCCCCAATTGGTTTTAAATTCTGCCTTAAAAAGAGCCTCAAAACCACTGCAAAAAGTGAATATAATCCACAGCAATCCTACACAATTATCCCCCACTTATCGCGGGCATTACATTCTAAACCTCCAACACGATAGTTGAATATCCCCCAAGTAAGAAACTTACATTTATTTTAGCATTTATATATTTTAAGGATTTACAAACCCCTCCCACACACTTATTTACCATTACCAGTCCCTTATTAATCGGCCCCAGTTCCTTATTAACCTTTTGCACCTTTTTATAAACACTACTTATGTTCATAAACAAATTCTACATGATGAAGATGATGAATTAGCTGTGTAGTACTGATGATTGAAGGTGATGAAAATGGGATGAATGTACAGTACTGTACTGCACAGCATGGAAGAGCATTACAGCTCTCCTATTGGCACCACTTCATCAGGAGCTTCTTCAGGTGAGGCAGTAGTATCTTCAGCCTCATCCGTAACTTTTACTACCACTAAATGCGTAACCAACCTCTTGTTCGAGTGATGAACATAGTCATGGAGAGATGCTGGTTCTGCTTCTTATGAACCATACGGAGGTCCTATTCCTCAGCCAATCGATTAAGTACATTGCCCATTATGACCATGGTTACAAGTCGATCAAGTGTTGGGCCAACCTCCTCCTCTTCTTAAACCCGTTGTTCAAACTGTTCCTCATCCTCTTCTTCACTTGCTGAAGGGTGTTTCCGTCTTCAGTAGTCATGTCACTGAAGCCCTCTCCTCCCGGTATTTTCACCAGCTTCACAGCCTAATCCACCGCAGAGTGATACATTTCATCAAGAGAAAGTCTGACACATCATTTTCTTTATGGTTTTTTGAACATTTTTTCAATATATTTTTTGTTTTTAACCCCTTCACCCCCAAGGGTGGTTTGCACGTTCATGACCGGGCCAATTTTTACAATTCTGACCACTGTACCTTTATGAGGTCATAACTCTGGAACGCTTCCATGGATCCCGGTGATTCTGACATTGTTTTGTCGTGACATATTGTACTTCATGTTAGTGGTAAAATTTCATTCAAATAACTTGCGTTTATTTGTGAAAAAAATGGAAATTCGCAATTTTCCAACTTTGAATTTTTATGCCCTTAAATCACGGAGATATGGCACACAAAAAACTTGATAACTAACATTTCCCACATGTTTACTTTACATCAGCACAATTTTGGAACCAAAATTTTTTTTTGTTAGGAAGTTATAAGGGTTAAAAGTTGACCAGCGATTTCTCATTTTTACAACACCATTTTATTTTTAGGACCACATCACATTTGAAGCCACTTTGAGGGGTCTTTTTGATAGAAAATACCCAAAAGTGACACCATTCTAAAAACTGCACCCTTTAAGGTGCTCAAAACCACATTCAAGAAGTTTATTAACCCTTTAGGTGCGTCACAGGAATTTTTTTGAATATTTAAAAAAAAAAATGAACATCTAACTTTTTTTCACAAAAAAAGTACTTCAGGTTCAATTTTTTTTATTTTACCAAGGGTAACAGGAGAGATTGGACTGCAAAAGTTATTGTGCAATTTGTCCTGAGTACGCTGATACCCGATTTGTGGGGGGGAACGACTGTTTCGGCGCATGGCAGAGCTCAGAATGGAAGGAGCGCCGTTTGACTTTTTCAATGCAAAATTGGCTGGAATTCAGATCGGACGCCATGTCACGTTTGGAGAGTCCCTGATGTACCTAAACAGTGGAAACCCACTACAAGTGACCCCATTTTGGAAACTAGACCCCCCAAGGAACTTATCTAGATATGTGGTGAGAACTTTGAACCCACAAGGGCTTTACAGAAGTTTATAACGTACAGCAGTACAATTAAAAAAATCATATTTTTTCCACAAAAATGATCCTGATGTGCCCAAGCAGTGGAAACCCCCAATTCTAACTCCAACCCGAACCCCAACACACCCCTAACCCTAATCTCAGCCCTAACCCTAACCCAAGCCCTAACCCTAACCCTAGCCCTAACGGAAAAATGGAAATAAATACATTTTTTTTATTTTATTATTTTTCCCTAACTAAGGGGGTGATAACGAGGGGTTTGATTTACTATTTATGGCGGTTTTTATATTTGGCAGCTGTCGCACGCTAAAAGACGCTTTTTATTGTAAAAATAGTTTTTGCATCACCACATATTGAGAACTATAATTTTTCCGTATTTTGACCCACCGAGTCATGTGAGGTCTTATTTTTTGCGGGACGAGTTGACGTTTTTATCGGTACCATTTTCGGGCACGTGACATTTTTTGATCGCTTTTTATTCCGATTTTTGGGACGCAGAATGAACAAAAACCAGCGTTTCATGAATTTCTTTTGGGGGAGTGCGTTTACACCGTTCTGCGTGCAGTAAAATTGATAAAGCGGTTTTATTCTTCGGGTCAGTACGGTTACAGCGATACCTCATTTAGGTCGTTTTTTTAGGTTTTGTCGGTTTTATGCAATGAAAACTATTTTATATAAAAAATAATTATTTTTGCATCGCTTTATTCTGCGAGCTATAACTTTTTTATTTTTTCACTGATGATGCTGTGTGGCGGCTCTTTTTTGTGGGACAAGATGCCATTTTCAGCGGTACCATGGATATTTATATGCGTCTTTTTGATCGCGCGTTATTACACTTTTTGTTTGGCGGTATGATAAATCATTTTTTGCTTCGTTTTTTATTTTTATTTTTTAAGGGGTTCGCTAAAGGGGTTAACTAACGGGACAGTTTTATAGGGCGGGTCGTTATGGACGCGGCGATACCTAATATGTGTACTTTTATTTTATTTTTTTTTTTCAAAAAATGAATTTATTGGGGAATATATATATTTTTTTTTTTACTAATTTATTTGGCGATTTTTTTAAAATTATTTTTACACTTTTTTTAATTTTTTTTTTACTTTATTACACAGTCCCAGGTGGGACATCACTGTCCTGTGACAGATCGCTGATCTGTCACATCACAGATCACTGTGACAGATCAGCGATCTGTCACAGGCATTGAAGCAGACTTCCTCTTGCCTGCGCTTTGCAGGCACTGAGGAAGCCAGCTTCCTGCAGGCCCCCGAAGGCCCCCGTCGCCATCTTGGATTCGGGGGCCTGGAGGAAAGGAGCCCCCCGCAGCAGCGCTGCACATTGCGCTGCTGTGGAGGGCTCAGGGAAGCACGGAGGGAGCCCCCTCCCTGCCGATGCTTCCCTTTAACTCCCGGTACACCGCGATCATGTTTGATCGCGGTGTGCAAGGGGTTAACGTGTCGGGGGCGGTCCGTGACCGTCCCTGACACATTGTGCCGGGTGTCAGCTGTGATATTCAGCTGACACCCGGCCGCGATCAGCGGTGCTCACCACATGGGCGCCGCTGATCGCTGAGACGTACTATCCCGTCCATGGGCATAGGGGCCCAGGTCCCATGGACGGGATAGTACGTCGGATGGCAGGAAGGGGTTAAATATTTGATAGACTCGAAAAAAAACAAGAAGTTGGAGAAAAGGTAGTCACTTATTAATGAGACAAATAGAAGAATATTTACCGTATACACTCGTGTATAAGCCGAGTTTTTCAGCACTTTTTTTGTGCTGAAAACACCCCCCTTGGCTTATACACGAGTCACGGTCCCAGAAAGCCGGCAGAGGAGGGGAGCAGCAGGTCACAGAGGCCACCAGCTTCCATCACACCATACTCACATGCCTGCACGCCTCTCCGCTCCCTTAGGCGTGGAGCGCATATTCATTACCTTAATGAGCAGTACCACATGATCACTCGACAGGAAGAGCTGCAGGCTCCGGCTGTAACGTCTGTCTGCGGTCTGGGCTGCAGCCAGACAACACCCCGAGAAACACTGATACCCTTTACCCCTATACAGGGATCTGGATTTATAGCAGAGCCCAGGAGGTGCTGTCTGAATAGGAGCAGTGGCCAGAGCAGGACGGTCGCCAGAGAGGGAGTTCCAATACAGGACAAAAACGTGGTAGTATCTGGGTCTAAACCAGTCGGGCAGCAGGGTACAAAAACGTTAGGCAGAAGCAGAGTCAGAAGTCCAGGCCAAGGTCAGAGTTATTCAACTATAGCAATTCACACAGTAACACGCAGGGGAACCAAGAATATATCCGGCGGCTTGCAAGACCAGTCCCAAGGTATTTGAGGGATCAGGTCACCCCTCACAGGTTCCCGGACTGCTGATGTCATCAGTACCGCCCCCAGGACCAGGCCAGATGATGATGCAGTAACCTTCTGATGACTGACAGAGGGGCGGAGCCTGCGCCCACCAGATGCCTGCACAGGTGCCCTTACTCTGTCAGCACCATAACTCACGGGCGAGTGACCGCGCCCAGAACAGCAGACCCCGAATTAAAAGGCAACGTGACAGACCGGCGCCTCCTAGAGGCTAAAGCCGGGACAGTAGGCCCTGAGTCTGATGCGACGGAACCACGGCCCCTCCCAGTGGCCAAGGCATTAACAGCCGTCCCTGAGTCTGACGACAAAGTGGCGGTCCGGCGCCTCCTAGTGGCCGCGACCGGAACAGCAGGCCCCAAGTCTGGCGGCGACGTGACAGTACCCCCCCTTCCAAGAGGGGCCTCCGGACCCTCAAAACCCGGTTTGTCCTGGTGAAGGAGGTGAAACCTTCTAATTAATGCCTTGGCATGGATGTTCCTTGCGGGGACCCAGGACCTCTCCTCCGGGCCGTAGCCCTTCCAGTGTACAAGATACTGTATGGAGCCTCTCACCAGGCGGGAGTCAAGGATACCCTGGACTTCATACTCTAAAGCTCCCCCGACCGAAACAGGAGGAGGGGGGGACTGGACAGGGTGAATGGGAGAACGATAAGGCTTGCAGAGAGACCTGTGGAATACGTTAGGTAATTTGAATGTGTAAACTGTGGAAGTTTTAAGCGGAAGGCTACTGGGTTAACCACCTCGATAATTTCCTATGGGCCGATGAACCTGGGACCCAGTTTGGCAGATGGTACCTTAAGCTTGATATTTTTTGTAGAGAGCCAAACCTTATCGCCACCTCCCAGGTGCGGCCCCTTAGATCGTCGTCTATTTGAGGCCGAAGCCTGTCTAACCTGAGCCCCTTACAAATTTGAATTAACCTCAGACCAAATCGTTTTCAGCCGATGTATATTTTGCTCAACCCCAGGGAGCTCCGACATCCTGGCCGAAAACGACTCAAAGCGCGGATGTAGTCCAAGGTTACAGAAAAAGGGGGTAGTTTTAATGGAGTCCTGATATCGATTATTGAGCGCGAACTCAGCCAATGGCAGATGTTCCACCCAATCGGACTGATGTCCTGACACATAACAGCGGAGGTATTGTTCCAGAGCTTGGTTAGTACGCTCAGTTTGACCATTGGTCTCGGGATGGTATGCCGAGGAGAAGGACAACTCCACACCGATGCGTCTACAGAACGCCCTCCAGAACTTCGAGACAAACTCGGTACCCCTGTCGGACACAATATTTGTCGGAACGCCGTATGTGCAGAATGAACAGCTTACTTAAAGTTTCAGAGTTAGGCAAGCCAGACAGGGGAATAACATGACACTGCTTGCTGAACCTGTCTACCACCACCCAGATACAAGTTTTCCCATCTGAGGGTGGCAAATCTGTAATGAAGTCCATGGAGATGTGGGTCCATGGACTCTCAGGGGTGGGCAAGGACTGAAGCCAGCCGGCAGGGCGGCTATGGAGGGATTTGGCACGGGCACAGACTTCACACGCAGAAACATAGTCTTTACAGTCCTTGGCCACCGTCGGCCACCAAAAGTTCCTGGTTACCAGCCTGGTGGTATTATTGAGACCGGGATGGCCTGCCAGGACAGAGTCGTGTGATTCTTTTAGAACCTGCAGACGAAGGTTAGCTGGAACAAACAATTTTTTGGGGGGCGTAGCGTCAGGGGCTTGCTCTGAAGACCTACGGATCTCCTCCAGAAGGTCCAAAGACACTGCCGACACGACGATTCCATTAGCCAATATCGGTACTGGTTCACAGTCCTCGGTCTGTGTGGGGCAAAAACTGCGAGAGAGAGCATCTGCCCTCACATTTTTAGTACCGGGGCGAAAAGTAATTAAAAAATCAAACCTGGAGAAAAACAAGGCCCACCTGGCCTGCCTGGGATTTAGTCTCTTAGCTGACTCTAGGTAGGTTAAGTTTTTGTGGTCTGTAATAACAGTGACCTTGTGTTTGGCACCTTCGAGGAAGTGGCGCCATTCCTCGAAGGCCCATTTGATCACCAATAATTCTCAATTACCAATGTCATAGTTTCTCTCCGTGGTAGAGAATTTGTGGGAGAAAAACGCACACAGGCGAAGCTGAGTGAGGGATGCAGTGCCTTGCGATAGCACTGCTCCCACTCCGACCTCGGAGGCATCCACTTCCACAACAAATGGGCGGTCTAAGTCCGGTTGCACCAAAACCGGGTTGGCCACGAAGCACTCTTTCAGTGTGGAAAATGCCTGAATAGCCTCAGGATTCCAATTGGTCACGTCCGCCCCTTTTCGGGTAAGGTCCGTGAGTGGCTTGGCAATCTCCGAGAAACCCCTGATAAACTTGCGGTAGTAATTCGCGAATCCCAAAAACTGCTGCATCGTCTTCAGCGATTTGGGTTGCACCCAAGCCTTAATAGGTTGAATCTTGGCAGGATCCATGCGAAACCCCTTGCCTGAGACCATGTATCCTAAAAACTGTACCTCTTCGGCAAAGAAAACACATTTTTCCAGTTTCGCAAACAAAGAGTGTTCTCGCAGTCTCTGCTGCACCGACCTGACGTGTTGAGTATGTGTCACAGGGTCAGCAGAGTAAATCAAAATGTCATCAAGATACACGACGACATACACCCCACAAATGTCTCTGAAAACATCATTGACGAAGTGTTGAAATACTGCAGGCGCGTTACTGAGTCCGAACGGCATTACCAGGTATTCAAAGTGACCAGGAGGTGTATTAAAGGCCGTTTTCCATTCGTCACCGTTTCTTATGCGGACCAGATTATATGCCCCCCCGAGGTCAAGTTTAGTAAACCAGTGGGCTCCCAGTAGCTGATTAAACAGATCAGGAATGAGTGGAAGCGGATACTGGTTTTTTACAGTAATAGCGTTAAGCTCACGACAATCTATACATGGTCTGAGTCCACCATCTTTTTTTCCTACAAAGAAAAACCCAGCCCCTACAGGTGAAGTGGAGGGTCTAATAAAACCTTTTCGCAGGCTGTCTGCTATGTAGTCATTCATGGCTACACGCTCAGGACCAGAGAGGTTAAATATTCTCCCCTTAGGGAGGCGGGCACCTGGGACCAAGTCGATAGGACAGTGATACTCTCTATGAGGAGGTAGTTTCTCAGACTCCACTATGGAGAAGACATCTTCATAATCTCTGAGCGCATATGGAATAGAGGGGTTTTTAATTTTAACTTGGTTCACTGACAGTGACATACAGTTACTCTGACACCGTGGACTCCAGCGCACGATATCACCTAAGCGCCAGTCAATAACCGGATTATGCTGTTGCAACCATGGCATGCCTAACATAACCGGATTAGATAAATTATGTAGAACAAAAAATGATATCTGTTCGTTGTGTAATGCCCCCACTGACATAGTAATGTCTGCAGTAACAAACTCCACTCCACCCTGGATAATGGATGTACCATTGATCGCAGTGGTCTGAATAGGGGCATTAAGTCTTAGCAGTGGTACACCGAGATTCCTTGCGAGCAAAAAATCCATGAAATAGCCCGCAGAACCACAATCCACATAAGCCTTCACATACAGGGATTTATTAGAAAATGAGTGTGAGACGGGTAACAAAAGTTTAGCCGCATTTGCGGGCAATACCTGAGCCTCTGGGCCAGCACGACCAGAGCTGCCCAGAGGCCGACGTCCCAGGAATGTGGATCTCTGACGCTCAGCATTTCCCTGGCCTCCAGGCTGCAGCATGCTGGTGTAGGAAGATGGGAGTGTTCCTTCAGGCTGTGCTCTGGAGCAGGTGTTAGGCCAGGAAATCAGCTCAGACAGAAGAAGAAAAAAAAAAATTCAGGAGACTGCTTTTATATATGGTGAACATATACACAAAAAGCAAGTTTTTTTTCCTTGTATTATTTTGGGCCGGATATAATGTAACGTCCGTCTGCGGTCTGGGCTGCAGCCAGACAACACCCCGAGAAACACTGATACCCTTTACCCCTATACAGGGATCTGGATTTATAGCAGAGCCCAGGAGGTGCTGTCTGAATAGGAGCAGTGTCCAGAGCAGGACGGTCGCCAGAGAGGGAGTTCCAATACAGGACAAAAACGTGGTAGTATCCGGGTCTAAACCAGTCGGGCAGCAGGGTACAAAAACGTTAGGCAGAAGCAGAGTCAGAAGTCCAGGCCAAGGTCTGAGTCATAACCAGGAGGGCAGCAGAGATACAGAATCGTTAGGCAGAAGCAGAGTCAGAAGTCCAGGCCAAGGTCAGAGTCATAAATCAGGAGGGCAGCAGAGGTACAGAATCGTTAGGCAGAAGCAGGAGTCAGAAGTCCAGGCCAAGGTCATAGTTATTCAACTATAGCAAGTAACACACAGGGGAACCAAGAATATATCCGGCGGCTTGCAAGACCATTCCCAAGGTATTTGAGGGATCAGGTCACCCCTCACAGGTTCCCGGACTGCTGATGTCATCAGTACCACCCCAGGACCAGGCCAGATGATGATGCAGTAACCTTCTGATGACTGACAGAGGGGCGGAGCCTGCGCCCACCAGATGCCTGCACAGGTGCCCTTACTCTGTCAGCACCATAACTCACGGGCGAGTCACAGCGCCTCCTAGTGACCGCGCCCAGAACAGCAGACCCCGAATTAAAAGGCAACGTGACAGACCGGCGCCTCCTAGAGGCTAAAGCCGGGACAGTAGGCCCTGAGTCTGATGCGACGGAACCACGGCCCCTCCCAGTGGCCGAGGCAGGAACAGCCGTCACTGAGTCTGACGACGAAGTGGCGGTCCGGCGCCTCCTAGTGGCCGCGATCGGAACAGCAGGCCCCAAGTCTGGCGGCGACGTGACACCGGCAGCCAGAACGAGCTGCAAAGCCACCAGGGAGGTAAAAAGGATGGTTTTACCAGTTATAGGGCGTGCTGGGTCTGCTGGACAATTGTTTCTCCAAGGATCATTGTGGATACAGGGACCTCATTGCTTACTGATCAGGCACCAGGAAGCCCTGGATGAGATCTGGAGTTTCCGCTGTAGAGTCTCTGATACTTGCCTGGAGTTCATCCTGAGCCATCTGATTCATGAATACAATGCCAGTCCTGTAGTGAACATTGGCACCGATGTATAATGAAGCTCTGCAGATTCCCGAGGGCTGGTTAACTCTTCAGCCACTGCACAGGTCTCTGCTGATGTCAGGGGGTGGTCTCACGGGCCCCCTGACTATTGTGCTCAGTGTTATAATTGTGTCCCCTTTATGTTGAGGGCTGGTCCTGGCCTATGAATGGCTGATAACAGGGACCCATAGCTGCAGCACTGGAGTAGCGTGGGGGAGGGCGGTCCGCCCCAGGCGGCACGTGTGTGGGGGCAGCGCAGCAGCATGACAGCTCCTCGGCTGCTTTTAGGAAAGGCCCCAGCAGCCGTGTTGCTATGGTAACACTGTAGGACTACATTACCCGTCATGCCTCGGGCGTGCGTTCCTGGTATAACAGGAGGCTATGTGGAGGAGGCTGTGGGCTCACACTGTATATAGGAGGCTATATGCAGCCTCATACTGCATATAGGAATCGATGTACAGGCTCATACTGTATATAGGATAAAGTACAAATATATCCCAAATACTGGAAAAAATTCTTCAAAGGCTCAACTCACTGGAAATATAGTAGCAAAAAAAATCTCATAAATGAGCTATTAAGCATCACAAGAGATCAAAATTGGAGTTTTTCAAGCTAAATAATTTATTTAGAATAATTAACAGAGCATAAATGCTAAATGCAAGTTACAGCAGACATAAACACAATATAAGTAAACCAGCACCTTGACAGTTAATAAAGTTTTTATCTGTATAAAACATGTAGTTTCTTTGCTTTCCTTTCACAAATAGAATGCATAGTAAACCGCAAACTCCCCATTTACATAATATGTATGCCCAGATATGGTTTTGCATACAATAAGTGCCCAGAGTAAACTGCTGAATATAAAGTGCATAAGTGCCTTGTATCAAATAAGCCTGGTAGGCGTTAAGTGTACACAGAGTAAAAACTGTCTATACAAATTCCAGAGTAAGATACAAGGACTGCATTAGAAAGTAACAACTTACATGTGTAGTGTATGTCGCTGTAAAACCTGCTGCCCCTACGCGCGTTACACCGCAGCTTCCTCAGGAGGCGTGGTTTACAAGTGCCCCGGATCTAGTTTATATAGTGCGGTCAACCAATAAACCGCTCTCCCTAATAAAGCTTGTAAAATTCAGGACCTGCGCTGTAGTGTCCACAATGACGTCAATAGTATCCAGTTCTAAACGTCCACAGCATTATCGGCGCATGCGCTGTTGAGTCCCCACTATGAACAGGGAGTCTATGATCAGCGCTCATCAGCATGAAAGCGGCTCAAGCTGCAAAACAGCCAGAGACAACCACATACCAGACTGAGCACGTCAGACGGCTCCTAGGGAGGACAGAATTGGGCATGCGCTCAAGTGAGGACAAGAAAATAAAATAATTATGAAGAATAATAATCACTACTTAAAGTGATAGCAAGTGTTGAAAGTGAGGGGATAAAACATAATGATGCTGAAATAATTATAGCGGTGTGTATGAACCATTAAAGTGAATATGCCTGACATAGAGTGCAAAGGCACACACATACACTCACTGGCCACTTTATTAGGTACACCATGCTAGTAACGGGTTGGACCCCCTTTTGCCTTCAGAACTGCCTCAATTCTTCGTGGCAGAGATTCAACAAGGTGCTGGAAGCATTCCTCAAAGATTTTGGACCATATTGACATGATGGCATCACACAGTTGGCGCAGATTTGTCGGCTGCACATCCCTGATGCGAATCTCCCGTTCCACCACATCCCAAAGATGCTCTATTGGATTGAGATCTGGTGACTGAGGAGGCCATTTGAGTACAGTGAACTCATTGTCATGTTCAAGAAACCAATCTGAGATGATTCGAGCTTTATGACATGGCGCATTATCCTGCTGAAAGTAGCCATCAGATGCCTGTTCTTAGCTGAGAGGAGTGGTACCCAGTGTGGTCTTCTGCTGCTGTAGCCCATCTGCCTCAAAGTTCGACGCACTGTGCGTTCAGAGATGCTCTTCTGCCTACCTTGGTTGTAACGGGTGGCAATTTGAGTCACTGTTGCCTTTCTATCAGCTCGAACCAGTATGCCCATTCTCCTCTGACCTCTGGCATCAACAAGGCATTTCCGGCCACAGAACTGCCGCTCACTGGATTTTTTTTCTTTTTCGGACCATTCTCTGTAAACCCTAGAGATGGTTGTGCGTGAAAATCCCAGTAGATCAGCAGTTTCTGAAATACTCAGACCAGCCCTTCTGGCACCAACAATCATGCCACGTTCAAAGGCACTCAAATCACCTTTCTTCCCCATACTGATGCTCGGTTTGAACTGCAGGAGATTGTCTTGACCATGTCTACATGCCTAAATGCACTGAGTTGCCGCCATGTGATTGGCTGATTAGAAATTAAGTCTTAACACACAGTTGGACAGGTGTACCTAATAAAGTGGCCAGTGAGTGTATGTGTCAATTATAAGCACACTATGCACGCAATAAAAATTTTTTTTAACAATTAGCATAATGTGTATGCAGGCTATATGAAAGTGTATGTGCATCATATAACTATAACAACTATATATCATGTCTCTGTTAAAAAACAAATGTATATAAAAATAACACATGGCATTCAATACATACATCAAATGTCATATATCATAAAGTAATTATACACACAATTATGTATAATGCATAATACATAGCACAAATACACAAAGAAAATTGTGAAAAAAATAAAAAATGAGTGAAAAAAATATATATAAAAATAAAACAAATAAAAATGTAAATGAAATAAACAAATAAAAAAAGAAAAAATGAATAAAAATGTGAACAAATAATATGAAATATTGAAGACCCAATGGGTACGAAAAGAGCAGTAGATTTCTTGTGAGAGGAGTGTTTCTTCATAAAATCTTGAAATGCCCTCAACAATGAATTCCATGCCAGATCATATATTGCGATGCGAAGATAGAGAACTGGAGTATAAGCACAGGAAAAATTAATTAAAAACAGAAAACTAAAACCAAGACTAAAAAGATACCCATACGATTTTTACAGAAAGGACCCAAAACCATTACTCTCATTCAATCATTTTTTTTTTTGCTACTGTATATAGGAGGCTATGTGCAGGCTCATACTGTATATAGGAGGTAAACACTGCATTCAGGAGGCTATATGTGGGTGCTCATACTGTATATAGGAGGCTATATGCGGCCTCATACTGTATATAGGAAGCGAAGTACAGGCTCATACTGTATATAGGAGGCTATATGCGGCCTCATACTGTATATAGGAGGAAAATACTGTATTCAGGAGGCTATATGTGGCCTCATACTGTATATGGGAAGCTATATGCGGCCTCATACTGTATATAGGAGGCTATATGCGGCCTCATACTGTATGTAGGAGGCTATATGCGGCCTCATACTGTATATAGGAAGCGATGTGCAGGCTCATACTGTATATAGGAGACTATGTGCAGACTCATACTGTATATAGGAAGCGCTGTGCAGGCTCATACTGTATATAGGAGGCTATATGCGGCCTCATACTGTATATAGGAAGCAATGTGCAGGCTCATACTGTATATAGGAGGCAATTCAAAAGCAGGAAATATCCAGCTACAGATCCAGGGAAAAATTGTTAAAAACAAAAAATGAAGGAGAGCGATAAAGTGGCGCCTGTGTAAGGCCTCTTTCACACATCCGGTTTTTGTCATCCGGCACGATGCGGCAAAATTTTTAATAAACGGATCCAGCACCGGATCCGGTTTTGTCCCATAAGCTTTCATGGGCGCCGCATCGTGCCGGATGGTTATGCGTCGTGTCCGGTTGTTGCCGGACACGGCATAAATTAGCCGTCCGGCATCTGCAAAAAACGTTCCCTGCAACGCTTTTTGTCAGCGATGGATCGGCTTTTTCCGCAGCGCATGCCCGGACTCTGTTAATGTTAACCCCACAAGTGCCCGGCGAGAGAGAGAGAGAGATCTCTGTCACCCGGACACTTGTGAGAGATCTCTCTCGCCGGGCACTTGTGGGGTTAACACTCACAGTGTCTGGGTGAGAGAGAGAGATCTCTCTGTGGGGTTAACCCCACAAGTGCCCGGCAAAAGAGAGAGATTCTCTTGCCTGGACACTAAGTGTTAACCCCCCATGTCTCTCTCTCTCCACCCCCCTCTCCTCTCCTCCCCTCCCCTCTCCTATCCTCTCCTCCCTTCACCTCCCTTTCAGCAGCTGTCTCATTGGCTGCCTCTGTCCACCTCGTCCTGCGGCTCCTTTAGTAATGTCCGAGCCGTATCGTCTCGCCGCACACACATCCGGTGTCACGGCTGCAGGCCGGATCCGGCGACCCGGCTTTTCGCCGCACGCCGCCGGACCCCACACACCGGATGTGTGAAAGTAGCCTAAAAGGTTTTGTAACTGCTGCGACTCTAGATACCAACCACAAGGAAATCGAAAGGATTATAAATATTTGTGATAGACTCGCGCTGAAAAAACCAAGATGTGGGAGAAAAGCTAGTCACTTATTAATGAGACAAATAGAAGAATATTTAATAGGTAAAACCTGACAAGAATAAACAATAAACTGCAGTTAGCCCAATCGTGGGGATAAATAGCTGAGAAATAAATAGTGATTAGTATATCTTAATGAATATATTGCAACTCGCCCAGTACAAAGCTGTGAAAAAAATGGTAGTTAATGGAAATAGTAAGTATTGCACTCAAACAGTTGATTAACCAAGGAGAGATGGCATGTACCCGAATAGAATTCTCCTAGAAGTAAAGGGTTAATATGTACATAGAACACAATCGGGTGAAAATATTAAATGGTCATAAGCAATATGTCCCGGACCTGAAGAAAGAAGCTGAGTTTTCTGAAACGCGTTGGTTTCGACCCTTTTTGCCACCCGTACCTCCATCTAGCAGCAGTTACGCGGCACCACGTGGTACAGGGATTCCCTAGCGAGGAGACTTATTTGATTGTTTTCAATGTTGGGACAGCAATTTTTGGGGAGCACTAGAGAATGATAGATGGGGCCCACCATACACTGGAACATTCCAAAGGTGGACATCAGACACTGGAGCAGCATTTACAGGGCCCATTATACACTAGAGCATTAGAAATGGGGCCCATTATGTTTGGAGTATTATTTGGGCCCATAAGACAGTGGAGCTTCATCCATGGGGACCAACATATACTGTAGCATTATGTGGAGCTCATCATATACTGTTTCAAACATTATATGGGACCAATGATTCTGTATGGAGAAATAGATGGGCCGCGTCATGAGATGTAAAAAGTGAAGTATTTTTCATTGTACTATACCGCTATTTCTCTGCCGTATCGGAGCATGATGAGTTGTGGTACGTGTTAAAGGGGCTCTCTTTCGCCCAGGGCACATGAAAACCTGGAGCCAGCCCTCCCCCCCACAACTTTAGCCAAGTAACCCCCATTTTTCAGTGCGTAACTTGTATTATGAAGTTAATTAAGGTTGATAAGCTTAAGTAAGAAGAATTGATGCTTTTGGCATTCAAATGGGCACTGTAGGTGTGTTTCCTGTCCTCCTCTCACTGCCGACTTTTATTCCCCATTGACTTACATTGGGTTTCGTGTTTCGGGACGACCCCGACTTTTCCCTATAATCGGACGATCTTGCTCGACCCGACTTTTGGAAAAGTCGGGTTTCACGAACCGAAACTCGACCCTAAAAAACCAAAAGTCGCTCAACTCATTCGCTCAACTATTCAGCAGCTTAAGTAATACATATATTAGCGCTTTTACGACTACATAAAACAATAAGCAAAACAACAAAATTTGCATACAAGTCTGTACAATGCCAAAAATCCATCCTGCTAGGCCATTAAACCAATTTGCTGGATTTAAAAAAAGAGAATGTGTTACCCCACCAGGAGTCTGTTTGCACTGTGCTGTTTTAACCATTGGTCTCTAAGTTCACCTATTTTGTCAATATAATTGCAACAGGTGGGACCAATTATATGACACATTCCTCCTTCTTTTGCTGTCAGGTAATCTAGTACTATAGTATGTTGGTTAGTAACTATGATTAATTGTCTCTGTATTGTATTAGTTTCATTAAGAACTTCAAGAATCTGGAAAATCTGATCATCTAGGTAGTCGATAGCTTCCACTAATTTATCCCTCATTTGTGTTATGAAGGGGTATATTAGCATATAACTGAATATTTTATTTGTTATCCCCATTTCTACTAGATGCGGCCTACCATTTGGACGGGGCTTATTGTCTGCAGCCCTTCTATACAAAGACTGAATTGGAATTGCTGCTGTGTCTATTTTCTTATAAGGAATTATGAAAGTGGCTTGTGTTAGTTTGGCAAGAGTGCAAACTCCTCTTATGTCTGGGCTCACCCACCTGTAGGCACGATGCCCGCAAACCAAGAATACTCCTTCAGGGAGAACACAAACGTGACCAGGGGTCTGTATACATTGGTATAAACTCAAAAGTCCTGACATAGGCTTAAGGGCACACCAAGTATTATTCATTTGATTTCCACTTATACCAGATGTACATTTACCCCTTTCTTTCCTTATTATTTTACCCGTAGATGCTCTACAGCCTTCAACACCATCTTGGTACACCGTCTCATTAACCTGTGTTTGATCATGAGTGTATATACGGAAGCAATTATTGTCCTCACCACAGGTATTTGCTCCAGTGTG
Source organism: Dendrobates tinctorius (assembly GCF_039654945.1). NCBI lineage: Eukaryota > Metazoa > Chordata > Amphibia > Anura > Dendrobatidae > Dendrobates > Dendrobates tinctorius. Next base: position 866,405 of record NW_027362075.1, on the reverse strand, counting down.
TTGACGACTGAACCACAGTCCATCATTGGGAATGGGGTCTGAGTGAGGGATTTCAGTCCTCCTCCTGGCGACCATATTTCCGATGTCTGAATCATATTCCCGCCACCACATTTGTACCTTAGGCCGCGTTATGTTAAACTGAAACCAGGGATTAGAGGCCCATCCGATTATAGCCAATGAGGCAGATATATGACGGGGCACATCTTTTCCCAGAAACCTAGATTGAGTCCAAGTCTCGTTGTGTATGCAGTGTGGTGTTAATACCTTCTAGGGCAGCACGGTGGCTCAGTCCCACCAAGGACAACATCTGCAAGGAGTTTGTATGTTCTTCCCGTGTTTGCATGGGTTTCCTCTGGGTACTCCGGTTTCCTCCCACATTCCAAAGACATACTGATAGGGAATTTAGATTGTGAGCCCCATTGAGGACAGTGATGATAATGTGTGCAAACTGTAAAGCGCTGCAGAGTATGTTAGCGCTATATAAAAATAAAGATTATTATTAGATTTATTATTATTCCATGGCTCCATAGGTAAGGCTAAGTATGGTATAGTCCTTGCAGATACTGGGCTGTGTGTACAGATCCAACAGTCTTTTGGTTTCTGTCCTTCCATGTCCTTTATAAGAAGAGCATGATGTTGAATAAGTTTGTTGTCCCAGTCAGCATTTAAGAGTTTTTCCTGTGTCTCTGTAGAGTGCAGTAACCCTGCCACTGCCAGCAAGGTGATTAGGAGAACAGTCATTCTGCTGTTGAAAGGACCTTCTTGCAGTGACTGGCGTGGATCCAGGTGGGCTTTACCTCAAGTTTTACTGAGGTGGATGTGGTCAGCTGGACTTGGAAGGGGCCGTCAAATCGTGGGTTCAGGCTCCTTCTCACGTGTCTGCGTATAACCACCCAATCACCTGGATTGAGCTGATGCACATCTGCACTGACATTAGGATCTGGAATGGATGAGAACACATGTTTATGCACCACTTTAAGTCTTTCCTGCAAGGCCTGGACATAGGCTGTCATAGAACCGTGTTGCATTTGTAGCACCTGTGGGAAGTACAGACCAGTCTTTGGTGCACTACCAAACAGGACTTCAAAGGGAGACAAGCCTGTCTTTCTATTTGGAGTGTGTCTGACTCCAAGTCATGTAGATTATACCTATATGACTTGTCTTTTCCACAGCAGTCTCTACATTCTAGTAATATTGAACACACTAGATCCAGCAGGGTTCCCCAACTCCACTCCACAAGGTCCACCAACAGATCATGTTGTAATGAAATCCATAGCTCAGTTGCTAAAAATTTTTCAAACAGAGGATTCCATACAACATGATCTTTTGTTGGACCTTGAGGACTGGAGTTGGGGAACCCTGCTGGATGCACTCTGTGCAATATTCCTAGAATGTAGAGACTGTTCTGGAAAAGGAAAGTCATGTAGATTTGGTTTGTTGACAACACATATCTCCAAGACTGACACAAGAAACAAGTCTCACACAAGAAACAGTAATGGAGATATGTTTTTCCAAAAACCCTATGTGTATGGTGCAGTGTGTGTAGTCGGCGATAGACACGGTAAACCATTACCAATTTTTTGAAAGCACAAGTGCACATTTATTTTGAAACCAAAAATAAACAAGAAAAATTTTATTATGAATGACATTTGGGGGAAGATTGGGAGACTTTGGGTGTGTGGAGATACAAGGAACGACTGGAGGTAGAGGAAGGGGTTCTAGGAGAAGGGGTGACAAAAGTACTCGAGGAAGGGAGCTCTGGAATGGACATTGAGGCAGGTTGAGACACATTAGGAGGAGACGGTGGATGGACCAACAAAGTTTTTTTTTTTTTCTTCTTTTTTGGCACAGGTATATCCTGCCCCGACCTACTTGCAGCCTGTGACCGCTTTTCTTTTGTAGATCGCCTGGTGACTGTGGACTGTGGCGTTGCCCTGTAAAATAGGGAATGCGGATCACCCCTTTGCTGCTCTGTGGTGGCAGTGCTGCTCAAAGTGGCAGTGGCGGTGCTCCTAGAAGGGGAGCATGTTGGGTCGGTGCTACGTGAAGGAGGCTGCGAATCAGGTATCTCAGCCAAAGTTCTTGGGGGACTACGAGGAGGAGAATTGGTGGCGGCGCTCTGAAGATGAGGAGTGGTGGTGCTCGTTTGATGAGGAGTGCTGGTGGTGCTCCTTTGCTGAGAGTGCTGGTGGTGCTCCTTTGCTGAGGAGTGCTGGCAGTGCTCCTTGCTGTTAACTGCTGATGTCGGTTGCCCAAGCAGGTTCTGTGGTGGTTTGGCTCCAAGCTGGTGGTGCTGTGGCGGTGGTGGTGCTCCATACAGGAGCAGCGCTTGCCATAGTGGTGGTGGCGGAGGTGTGTCCTGCAGCACTCAGACTTGAGGTGGTGTAGTGATGTCCGGCTTCGCTGGGAATGCAGGTGGCCGTGCAGTGGTATGCAGCAGAAGTCGGTAGTGTGGTCAAGCGAGCCAGTGGTGGAACTGTTGGAAATGACACCACTGACTGCTGCACATACCGATTCTGCTGCATAGCCTGCAAGTAAGCAGTGTTGCAGGCCTGTAACACACTCAGCTGTTGCTCAGGACTAAGGTGTTCCGCCATGCCCTGTTCAATTTTACTGAAAAAATGGTGCACTGGTCTGTTGAGGTCGACCTCCAGACGGTCAAGGCGCTGGTCGACAGAGTGGAAGCGGTGTTCCATGTGGTTAAAACCACGTTCCATGTGGTTAAAACCACGCTCCATCAGGAAAAAAACGCTTTCCGTTCTGGCGGCCAGCGCCCTGAGGCTGACCTTAAAGGCCTCGCTCAAGTGCATGAACTCGGGCATGACATTACTGTCCAAGGCCCACTGCCGCTGGCAGGTAGTGCCCGCATAACCAGTGACAGAGACCTGGGACAGGGGAACACCTGATGGACCAGCTTTCTGGTCACCAGCTGTCTGTGTTGCTGACCTGCAAGATGCTTCCTGGCTGTCGGATGGCTGAGACGGGTCCGAGGTCGATCGATGAAGAACCGCTCCCGGGACAGGGTTAGGTTGCAGGGTGCTGCTCCAAGTGCTGTGGAAAGAAAGGGAAAACATGAGTATCATGCATTTACAAGAAGCATCACCTGTGGAATAGAAAAGCATATATTAAGCACAAACAAAAAAAAAAAACTTACGCTCTGCTGGCAAGGACCGGTCTCAGGAAAGCCAACTCATGATGGTAGCGGTACTTTCTTCTGCGCCTTGCCGCAGAACCACTCCGAACCGGTCCCTCAGCACAAACATCAGTGTTGAAGCGGTCCTTCATCGAGCGCCAACGTGTGCAGATTTTTTCACTGTTGGTAAAAAAAAAAAATTAAAAATGCACTAGTTTGTCATTCTCACCACACACCTCATTGAACTTTGAAAACAGTCTCTGCTGCAGCACCAATAAAATTCTAGACACAATGCAGTAACTGTTGAGACGGCGGACACTGTTATGTTTCCTGCTACTATATGTATCAGCGAAAACAACAGTATCATCAGGAACAAGAGTGAAAACAGGATCAAGACAGCAGTTGAAAAATCAATCACAGTTCTCAACAAGGCATTGGTCCTTTTCATGCAAGAATATATCAAAACAATCACAGTTCTCAACAAGGCATTGGTAATATATCAAATCAATCACAGTTCTCAACAAGGCATTTGTGTGTTTAATGCAAGAATATATCTTGCAAAAAACACAGCACCGTCAGGTCCAAAAAACAATGCAGCAGTTGAAGACACAAATCAATCACAGTTCTCAACAAGGCATTGGTGCTTTTCATGAAAGAATATATCTTGCCAAAAAAACACCACCACCATCAGTTTTACAAAACAATGCAGCAGTTGAAGACACAATTCAATCAAAGTTCTCAACAAGGCTTTGGTGGTTTTCATGCAAGAATATATCTTGCCAAAAAAAACACCACCACCGTCAGGTCCACAAAACAATGCAGCAGTTCAAGACCCAAATCAATCACAGTTTTCCACCAGGCATTGGTGTGTTTAATGCAAGAGTATATCTTGCAAAAAACACATCAGCACCATCAGGTCCAAAAATAAATGCTATATCACAGAGCATCTTTATACTTACTGAACACCCTTTTTGAAGCTGCAGAGGCGCTGTCCAAGCCATCCATCACTGCGGCCACCTCATTCCAGAGCTGCCGGGTCACCACTGTGTCTTTGTACTGCTGGTCACAGCTGTCCCACAATGGGATGCGCTCCTCAACGAGGCGGATGAGGTGCTCGTTGTCTGTGTAGACTTCTTCGTCATCCCGCTGTGGAACCTAGAAAAAAAATATAGAATGTTTAGAAGTTTGGAAAAGATACAAAAAGAAACAGAAAAGAAGCAAGAGAAAGAAAGACAGAAAAAAAAAAATATATATACTCACATTGCGTCTCCTCGCCACGACTTGACTACGCTGCTCCCGCTCAGAATCCTCAGACGGCTCCTGCTCAGACCGCTCCCGCACTCCATTTTCACTTCCCGTGTCCGATGTCTGTAAAGAGAGAAAAAATTAAAACACATTTCTAGAGGCAGCTATACTTATCAAAAGGCAGCAAGATTCTCACCTCACGATCAGCTTGGGCCAGTTCTTGCCGAGATGGCGAATAGACCGATCCGGAAGAAGACATGCTGAAAAGAAAACAAAAAATACATTAGTACATAATAAATTGTACAGGACACACAGACATTATTTTTAAGAATACTCACATTTTGGCTCCTGAAGCTTAAATCCACAGGTAGAAGGCTCTTGTAGAATGCTTGTCTGGTCTCTGCAAGGCATTATGTAGAGTAATTGTCTGACCCTGAAGACACATTCTTTTATGTACACTCCTCCAAAACAATGTTGCTTGTTTAGGGGGAGTTCTAGACAAGTGTCTAGACATTGTTTACTCAAATCGCGTGTGCGCTCAAAGCGCTGATGTGCGCGGTGCCAAGCGCTCGTCAGCAACCACATAGACTGTAATGCTATTTTTGGGCGCACACGTGCGAGCGCGATTTTAACGATGCCACCGGAAAAAAAAATGCAACATGTAGCGTACGTCGCGTCTGGGTGCACACCTGTAAAATGCGCAGCGCACGCTAAACGCTGAAGAGCGCGTACATTCTCAAGACCCTGCCATCACCATGTTAAAGATAGGGGGACATTGCGCGTGCGCACGATGCGCTGCGCGATAGAACGCTAGTGTAATGTTTTCGGACTTTTATGCTAGATCCATTATCTTCGCATTTAGTGTGTCGGCCATCTTGTTTCCTGGACTGTGCATTGACTTTTGCCCTCAACCAATATGGAGTCCTCAGCTTGTCGTTGGCCATCTTGTTTCCTGGCATGTGCAGTGACTTTGCCCTCAAATAACATGGAGTACTCAGCTATGATGTCCCTGCCCTGTTTCCTGCCAATTGTCCTTTTAATCAGCTCCAGCTGATTCACCTGTGCTCCTGAATCAGCTCTATTCCCAGTTTGTGACTTGGTCTGTGAAGCCTGGATCTCCTCTGCTTGGAACCATTTGTGGACACAGAACCCTTCTGCTTGCCAGCTACTTCTGACAGGAAAGTAATAGACTCTGAATATCGTTGGTTGTTTGCCTAACTCTGCAACTATCCTGCTACTGCACTACTTGTATGAAGTAATACAAGAAATGCTTAAGAAGCTTGTGTCTCATGTGTCTTATTATACCCATGCGTTAGACTCTAGATAGACTGTATACCACATGACAGCTAGTGTGAAACCAGCCTTACTACGCAGATAAGAGAGCAGAACCAACCTTGCGAGAGAGACATGGGAGCAGAACCGAGCTTACTACAGTGCTATGGGAGCATAACCGATCTTACTACAGAGATAAGGGAGCAGAACCGAGTTTACTACAGACATAAGGGAGCAGAACCAAGCTTAATATGTCTACTACACAGATATGGGAACAGAACCAAGCTTACAGCATGCATATGGTACAAGAATTTAGATTACTACATCAATACAGAACCAGAACCAAGCTTACTCCTTAGATATGGTACCATAACTGAGCTTACTGACAAACATACATATCTCTAGAAACACTGACAAGTAAACACACAGTACAGCAGGGACATTGCTAGGGTTCTAAAAGTTCAGGGGTCCAAGCCTCAAAGTGCATGTCTACCCATCTGACCCCCCCTATAATCATCTAAAGAGCATCTATAGATATATAATTACAGTATACCACTGTTGCTAACCAAAAACATACAATGCAAAGACCAATATTATCAAAATTACTACTATAAAAGACCAAAACAATAAAACTACTCAATGTCCACCACCATCACCACTACTCAGCAAATACATAATATAATATAACCATTACCTTTACATAACAAAACACTATACAGAGACCAATGACACCACCATACACCTTCTACTACATAGACTGAAACAAATTTAGCGGTCACTAAATAAAAGAATAGTCTTCTAAAAAGAGCAATATTACCATCTTACTGTTGTACATTGGTAGATACTAGTCCCGCAGAACATACACGTGAGTACAGTAGTTATATATAGAACCTTACAGCTGACAATCTTTCTGATTTGGGTCGCTCACTTTTCCTGTCTTTTTCATCAGGCCCAGACCTCCATTACCACTTCTCCAGCCACAACTCATCTGCACAGATTACAACAAAAACACATTTGACATCTCACATTTCTACTGATGTCTCATTTATTCCCAACCTACAAAAACTCCCCACTCTGCTTACCTGAGGCATAGGATACTGACCCCAATATTTTAAAAAACTGTGCCATTACTATGATTACTCCCTAACCCAAAAATTAGTGTCCCAAAGAAAATATTAATACCCCCACTGTGCAAAGGCGTGTATGCTCCTTTAACCCCTTCTCGACCAATGACTCCACATAGGCATCATGAAAAGCTGTGCCAATCTGACCAGTGACGCCTATGTGGCGTCATGAATTAATTGCCCTCCTGCGGGTCGGGTGACTGACCTTTCAGTGACCCCACCTGACCCACACACACAGGGGGCTTTGTACTTCACCAGAGGTGGGGTGGCTTCACCCCCACGTGTCTGCAATCGCTCTGATTGGCTGTTAAAAGTGAAACAGCCAAATCAGAGCGATAGTAATATTTCATCAATGAAATTTGATGAAATATTATAATCCCACCATGGCCGATGCTGCAGTAGCATCGGACATGGCTGGAGACACTAATCTGAACCCCCTCCCATACCGGCTGGCAATGGGGATCTGCCGCCGCCTCATCATCTGCTCCCCCTGCCTTGGAATTAGGGTTAAGATTAGGGTTAGATGTGTGTTGGGGTTAGGGTTAGGCTTGTTGTTAGGGTTATGGGTAGGGTTGGGGTTAGGGGTGTATCGGGGTTATGGTTAGGGATGTGTTAGGGTTAGGGTTGGAGTTAGAATTGAGGGGTTTCCACTGTTTATGCACATCAGGGGGTCTCCAAACGCGACATGGTGCCACAATTGATTCCAGCCAATTTTGCATTCAAAAAGTCAAACGGTGCTCCCTCCCTTCCAAGCCCCGACGTGTGCCCAAACAGTTTTCTCCCCGCCACATATGGGGTACCAGTGTACTCAGGACAAACTGAACAACTTTTGGGGTCCAATTTCTCCTGTCACCCTTTGTGAAAATAAAAAATTGCCGACTAAAAAATAATTTTTTGAGGAGAAAATTTTTTTTCATTTTCACGGCTGTGTTATAAACTTCTGTGAAGCACCAGGGGGTTCAAAGTGCTCACTACACATCTAGATAAGTTCCTTAAGGGGTCTAGTTTCCAAAATGGGTTTACTTGGGGGTTTTCACTGTTTAGGCACACGGGCTTTCCAAACGCGACATGGTGTCCGATAACGATTGGAGCTAATTTTCCATTCAAAGTCAAATGGTGCTCCTTCGCTTCTGGACCCTGCCATGCGCCTAAACAGTGGTTTATGACTGCATATGAGGTATCGGTGTACTCAGGAGAAATTGCTTAACAAATTTTAGGATCCATTTTATCCTGTTGCCCATGTGAAAATGAAAAAATAGGCTAAAAGAAAATTTTTGTGAAAAAAAAAAGTACCTTTTTTATTTACGGATCAATTGTGAAGCACCTGGGGGTTCAAAGTGAGCACTCTGCATCTAGATAAGTTCCTTGGGGGGGTCTAATGGATGGACTAATGTCTTTTTTCGGCCTTACTAACTGTTACTATGTTACTAAGGTCGATTGTACGACCGAAAACATTCAAGAATTTTTGAACTGGATGCTTTGTACAATAAAGGAATGGTTAAATTCAATTTTCCCTCTTGAGTGCCAAGTCTTTACTATAATCTATAGTGTATTGGATACCGTACTTGTGCACCTCCCTCTGTCATCGAGTGCCGTGTTTTTTCTAATTCATCCGCATACATAGGCTTATATGGGTGCGAGTGAGCTGAGACTCTGCCATGTGTCAGTGGCAATCTCTGTATGCTACCATTTCACTCGGACACTGAAAACGGCTGGGGAAAAAAACCGTGATGGGAGCTGTCCCGTAGATGAATACTGGTCCGAGTGCTATGTGATGTTTTATCGCATAGCACTCGTCCGTATTCATCGCTGGAGTTACTCCGGCCTCAGGATGGGAGTCCTGCATTTGGGGCACGACAGGGGATATTAAGGACTGAACTAATCCACCCATCCTACTATACTGCCTTCTGAGGGTGATCTTCAGAGAAACAGGGAAGACCCCCCCCAATGTTTTATTACCTGCACTGATTTTGTCGTGAGCACTTTGTAATAGTCTGTGTCACATATATATTTTATTTGCATTTGAATTAGTTTACCTATTGTATATTAAAAGTTAAGCTTCATGGTATCTCATGCTACAGAGTTATTGATCCTGGGCAATTGATCCAAAGTGTCTATGGGAAAAATGTGCACAGAAAACTTAGCATATCTGCAAGAAAAAGTGACAGGTTGTGTATTTGAAGCACACACCCCAGGTAAGTTTACACTGCATAAAAAAAGCCCAGCGGGCAGGAGGTTTTTATAAATCCCATCCACATTGCTGAACTGTAAGAAGCTGTGTGTTTGGTGGAACAAAAATATGTCGTGTCAAAAACACACCAAAATCTCATTGTGGACACAGAGCCTAAGGCTGGAGTGGAGTCACATCGAATGCGATACACTAATGATACTCGGCTCCAGCTCTGCTGCGAGCATGATACGAGTGTCCGTGCTCTGTGCTCCAATCCTCTCTCATGAGAGTATCACAGCACAGAAGCGAAGGAGACGGAGAAAGTAATTTCTCCGTCTCCTACTTGGCCTGACTTGGTGTATATCGGACTGCACTGGGATGACATCCGAGTCCAGTGTGAAGTTTCACTAAGACCCTTTGCTAATCCTTTGCATCTAATTTGGTTGTGCCTTTTTTTGCTTTCTGCTTTGTTGCTAAGGTTCAGAGTACTCCCTGCTGGGGGTAGCGCTGGGCCCCGCTCATATGTTACAGCTTGTGGCAGATTGTTCAGTCCCCTGGTGTGTTGTTTGAATTAGAGGCCTACCTAACTACCTACCTTCACCTGTCTGAGTTTTCTATCGGCTTACAGCACCCAGGTGTGTCACAATGGAACATTGAAACACGTGTCACAATGGGCATCCCAGACTGTCTTCCAGCAGTGTGGCAGCAGCCAGCTTCATTCTGTTGTGGGAGCCTCAGCAGACAGATAGGGATGGGGGTATGCACACTTGTTGGTTTCAAAACCCAGCATCAGGAGAGATAAGGTTTCCAAAAACAGACTGAATTGAATTGAAACCAAATCAAGTTGTCTTTTCAAAGCAATATTTGAATGCTTTTTGCAACTTTGGTTGCTCTGCATTCATTTTTTCTTTGGTAGGTACAGGTGAGATAAGGTGCAGTGTACTCCCAGACGGCTCTTCCCCCTTCAAGTTTTGGGTCTCTAAGCTGGATACATGGCCAGAGCTTAGCCAGTATGCATTGGAGGTGCTGGCTTGCCCTGCTGCCAGTTTATTATCGAAACACGTCTTTAGTGCCGCAGGTGGTGTACTAACAGACCGTCGCACGCGACTATCCTCCGATAACGTTGACCGGCTTACTTTTCTGAAAATGAGCAAGGCCTGGATCTCGCCAGAATTTGCCAGTCCTGTTCCAGAATAAATAATTGGTTGGCAACAGTATCCAGGTCTCCTGTTGTGTTCATGTTTCTACCACCTGAACTGTAATCCCTGGGCTTCAACACAGCCAGTTGTTGCTAAGAAGTGCCGTCTGCACAGAGAAAAACACTAGCTCCTGTGTTAGTGGGGTTCAGTAACGCCAGCTGCTCCCCTGCTGTGTGGACGGCAATATCTCCTGCTGACTCCTCATGCAAACTAGATCATATTTTCTACTTGCACCAAGTAGGTCTCAGCCTGCGCCATGATTGATCCTGGGCTCCAACATTGCCAGTTGTTGCTCAAGAGTGCCGTGTGCACAGAGAAAAACACTAGCTCCTGTGCTTGTGGGGTCCAGTAACGCCAGCTGCTCCCCTGCTGTGTGGACGGCAAAGTCTCCTGCTCCCTCCAAAATTACACTACATCAGCTTTTCAACTTGCTCCATGTAGGCCTCAGCATACACCATGATTCACACTGGGCTTCAACACAGCCAGTTGTTGCTCAGAAGTACCATCTACACAGAGAAAAACACATGCTCCAGTGTTAGTCGGGTGCAGTAATGCCAGCTGCTCCCCTGCTGTGTGTACGGCAATGTCTACTGCTGCCTCTACATTCAGGCTACAACTGATTTTTAACCATGCTCCAATTAGGCCTCTGGCTCCAGTGTCTCTAGTATTTACCCTGGCCTTCAACACCACCAGTTGCTGCTCAAAAGTGCAGTTTGCACAATGAACACTTGTTCGTGTGTTACTGGTGTTCTGTAACGTCAGTTGATCCCCTGATGTGTGTCCGGCAATGTCTTCTGCTCTGTCCACATTCCCACTACTAGTTGATTGTGCAGACTGCACTTTTGAGCAGCAACTGGCGGTGTTGGACACCAGGGTAAATACTAGAGACACTGAAGCCAGAGGCCTAATTGGAGCACGGTTAAAATCAGTAGTAGTCTACAACCGATATTAAACTTGATGAAATTAGGCCTCAGCCCACACCCTGATTGACCCTGGGCTCCAACATCGCCAGTTGCTGCTCACAAGTGTCTTTGGCATGGGTACCTCTCCTGCCCATCCTGGTTCCAGCACGCCTGCTGTTTCCAGGTAGTGTCAACGTCACTTTGCCAACAAAACGTTTTCCTGTCGTGTTGCGGCCGGGTTAGCCGAGTCTATGGTGCCTGCAGTTTAGGTCCTTCCTATGTGGGCTGCGGGTTCTGGTAATAAAGGCTGGTTCCGTAGTGCCAATAGGACAAGCACCCCTGTAAGGACTGTGGGTTTCGGTAGCTGCGGCCAGCTCGCGACCTTGCAACTTTGTTTTTCATGGGTACCTTCTGCTACCCATCTGGGTTCCAGCACAGTCAGCTGGTTCCAGGCAGAGCCTTCTCGGTATCCAAGTTCCAGCAATAGCAATTTCTGCTGTTACTTGTTAGTGCTTTCTAGCACAGGTACCTCCTGCTTAGTGACCGGGTTCCAGCACCGTCAGCTGGTCCTCGGTAGTGCCATTGGCTCTTGTTCCTTCTGCTGCCCTTCCGGGTTCCAGCAGCGTTAGCTGGTTCCAGGCAGAGCCTTTGACCTAGGTGCCTCCTTCTCGGTATCCGAGTTCCAGCAATGTTTTCTGGTACTTGGTAGTGCTTTCTAGCACAGGTACGTCCTGTTTAGTAACCGGATTCCAGCACGGTCAGCTGGTCCTCGGTAGTGCCATTGGCTCTTGTTCCTTCTGCTGCCCTTCCGGGTTCCAGCACCATCAGCTGGTCCTCGCTAGTTCCATTGGCTCTTGCAGCTTCGGCTACCCATCCGGATTCCAGCACCGTCAGCTGGTTCTCGACAGTTCCTCAGCTGCCTTGTACCTTCTGCTACATTTCCAAGTTCAAGCTTTTGGAAATGTTTTTTGTTTATTATCACTCTGGATCTCCCTGAAGACGACGACCCGGAAGACTACCCCGAAAACCAAAATGATGACCCTGAAGAAGATGACCAAGAGGACAAAGAACATGAAGACAACCACCAAGATACAAAACAACAAGAGACAGAAGACCAAGAAGCAGAAGACCAAGAAGCAGAAGAACATTGAGCATAAGACTAAAAATCAGAGCAAAAGATATATAAATTATAAGCAGAAGATGACTAAGCAGTGTATGCACAAGGAAAGACTAGAAGCAACGGGATGAAACTGAATGGGAGGAGACACAGATTAGATATTAGAAAAAACTTTTTGACAGAGTGATCAATGAGTGGAACAAGCTGCCACGAGATGTGGTGAGTTCTCCTTCAATCGAAGTCTTCAATCAGAGGCTGGACAGACATCTGACTGGGATGATTTAGCAAATCCTGCTTTGAGCAGGGGGTTGGACCAGATGGCCCAGGGGGTCCCTTCCAACTCTACGATTCTATGATTCTAGGAGTCCGTTCCTCCTCGTGGTGCCCCTGGAAAATGTCTGCTACTGCAGGCCAAACTGAGCGCGGACAAAGCCTGTTGTAAATCTTTTGTGACAGGCAGAACGGAATGTGTAATCTTCAAACTTTTATACATAACAACTACAGGAATGACTCACAAATAAGAATATGATGAAGAAGAAGAAGAAGAATAGGAAGAAGATGAAGTAGAATAAGAAGAAGAATAATAGTTGAATAAGAAGAATATGAAGAATGTAAAAAAAAGAATAATAGGAAGACGGTGAAGAAGATGATGAATGAGGTGAAGAAGAAGTTGATTAAAAAGATGGTCCTGCTGCTGAGGATGATGAAGGAGAAAGTGTGGGTGAAGTAAAAAAGAAGGTGAAGAGCATGGAAGTAGTGAAACATACATATCTGACAAAATATAGAAAAGGTTAACATAGTCAATATCTTTGTAACTCCGAACGTCTTTAAAAAAACAAATTAATTCCTGTTATTCCATTTGATTGGGATAAACCTCTATGCCTTTAATGTCTCGTCCACCTCCCCCAATACATTCTACAAGAATTAACCTACAAGAAAAGAAAGGGTTTTTTTTAATTCCGATATTTCTGTCCCATTGACTTGAATTTGGCTTCCGGTATCGGAATCGGCGATACCCGATACTTTTGTGGTATCGGTCCGATCTAATCCGATCCGATATTTCACGATATCTGATTGTATCGCTCCACACTATTGACCAGCGATTTCTCATTTTTGCAACACCATTTTATTTTTACGGACCACACCACATTTGAAGTCACTTTGAGGGGTCTATATGATAGAAAATACCGAAAAGTGACACCATTCTAAAAACTGCACCCCTCAAGGTGCTCAAAACCAAGGTGCTCAAAACCACATTCAAGAAGTTTATTAACCCTTCAGGTGCTTCACAGGAATTTTTTGAATGTTTAAAAATAAAAAATGAACATTTAACTTTTTTTCACAAAAAAATTATTTCATGTTCAAATTTTTTATTTTACCAAGGGTATCGGGAGAAATTTGACTGGAAATGTTATTGTGCAATTTGTCCTGAGTACGCCGATACCTGAATTGTTGGAAGGAACCACTGTTTGGGCGCATGGCAGAGCTCGGAAGGGAAGGAGCGCCGTTTGACTTTTTCACTGCAAAATTGGCTGGAATTCAGATTGGATGCCATGCCACGTTTGTAGAGCCCCTGATGTGCCTAAACAGTGGAAACCCCCCACAAGTGACCCCATTTTGGAAACTAGACCCCCCAAGGAACTTATCTAGATGTGTGGTGAGCACTTTGAACCCTCAAGGGCTTCACAGAAGTTTATAACGTACAGCCGTACAATTAAAAAAGTCATTTTTTCCACAAAAATGATCTTTTCTCCCCCAATTTTTATTTTCCCAAGAGCAACAGGACCCCAAAGGTTATTGTGCAATTTGTCCTGAGTATGCTGATACCCAATATATGGGGGTAAACCACTATTTGGGCACATGGCAGAGCTCGGAAGGGAAGCAGCGCCATTTAATTTTTTTGGCTAGAATTGAGATCGAACGCCATGTCGCGTTTGGAAAGCCCCTGATGTGCCAAAACAGTGGAAACCCCCCAATTCTAACTCCAACCCTAACCCTAACCCCAGCCCTAATGGGAAAATGGAAATAAATAAAAAACATTTTATTTTATTATTTTTCCCTAACTAAGGGGGTGATAAAGGGGGGTTTGATTTACTATAGATGGCGGGTTTTTATTTTTGGCAGCTGTCATACGCTAAAAGACGCCTTTTATTGTAAAAATAGTTTATGCATCATCACATTTTGAGAGCTATAATTTTTCCTTATTTTGACCCACCGAGTCATGTGAGGCCTTAATTTTTGCAGGACAAGTTGACGTTTTTATTGGTACCATTTTCGGGCACGTGACATTTAATCGCTTTTTATTCCGATTTTTGGGACGCAGAACGAACAAAAACTAGCGATTCATGAATATCTTTTGGTGGGGTGCGTTAACACCGTTCCGCGTGTGGTTCAATTGATAAGGCAGTTTTATTCTCCGGGTCAGTACGGTTACAGCGATACCTCATTTATGTCATTTTTCTTATGTTTTGGCGGTTTTATGCAATGAAAACAATTTTATATAAAAAATAATTATTTTTGCATCGTTTTATTCTGCGAGCTATAACTTTATTTTTTCGCTGATGATGCTGTGTGGCGGCTCGTTTTTTGCGGGACAAGATGACATTTTCAGTGGTACCATGGATACTCATATGCATCTTTTTGATCGCGCGTTATTGCACTTTATTGTAAGGCAGTATGATAAATCATTATTTTTTGCCTCATTTTCTATTTGTTTTTTAAAGAGTTCGCTAAAGGGGTTAACTAATGGAACAGTTTTATAGGGTGGGTCATTACGGACGCAGCAATACCAAATATGTGTACTTTTATTGTTTTTTTGTCTTTTTATTTTGAAAAAATGAATTTATTAGGGAATATTTTTTTTTTTTTTTAAATTATTTTTACACTTTTTTTTTACTTTATTATAATGTCCCATGGGGGACATCACTGTCCTGTGACAGATCGCTTATCTGTCACATCACGGATCAGCGATCTGTCACAGGCACTGCTGCACGTGTCACAATGGGCGGCCCACACTGTCTTCCAACTGTGCGACAATAGCCAGCTACAGTCTGCTGAGGGAGCCTCAGCAAACAGGTAGAGAGGGGGGTATGCACGCTTGTTGGTTACAATACCCAGCATCAGGAGAGATAAGGTTTCCAAAAACAGACTGAATCGAATTGAAACCAATATCTGGTCTTAAACTCTGGAATAAGAGGCGTCTGGTAAGCAGCGGATACTGAAGGTAATAACCTTGTTTTCAGTTGAGGAACACTGGATTTCAAAATTGGGACTGACAAAGGTCCTGGTAAAATGATCTGTAGGTCCATAAATTTTGCGGCGGTTTTAAAAGCGCGATTTTGCCGTGAGAACGCGAAAAATAAGCATCCTATGCATTCCTTTGGGATTCTGCAATGCTGTGCTAATGCTGCAGTTTTTTCCGCAGCGGAATTGCTTCACGGTAAAAAACGCAGCATGCTCATTAATTTAGCAGAATTGTGGCGATCCCGCACCCATAGGAATGCATTGTTCTGCTTACTTTCCGCATGTGGCTGTGCGAAAAGTAAGCAGAACATTTGCGGATGGTACCCATGATCCGGAGGAAGGGAGACTTTCCTCGGGGCTGTGGGTACCATATCCCCGTAAAAAATATTGTAATTCTTACCTTCCGACGTCCCGCGCAGCCTTCCCGCCTCTCTCCACGCTCCCGGTCCCAGTAATCCTTTGCGAGAATGACCGCGATGACATCGCGATGTCGCGGGAGCACGACGTCTCGTGTTCATTCATGTTGTCGTCGCGGGAGCGCAAAGTCTCGCGGTCATTCGCGCAAAGGATTACTGGGACCAGGAGCGTGGAGAGAGGCGGGAAGGCTGCGCGGGACACCGGAAGGTAAGAATAACAATATTTTTTTAATTATTTTTTACATTCTATCTTTTACTACTGATGCTGCATAGGCAGCCTCAATAGTAAAAAGATGGTCACACTCAATGAATGTTTGACGAGTGTGACCAACCTGTCAATCAGTTCTCCAAGCGATGCTACAGATCGCTTGGAAAACGCCAGCATTCTGCAAGCTAATTACGCTTGCAAAATGCTAGTTTTTCCGTGGGAATTTAAATGCGATTCTCCCGCGGAATGGAATCCGGAATTCTCACGGTAATTTCCGCAAGAGATCCGCTACGTGTGCACATAGCCTAAAAGTTAAGTTTTATGATATCTCTTGCTACAGAGTTATTGATCCTGGGCAATTGGTCCAAAGTGTCTATGGGAAAAATGTACACAGAAAACTTAGCATATCTGCAAGAAAAAGTGACAGGTTGTGAATTTGAAGCACACACTCCCGGTCACTTTACACTGCATAAAAAAAGCCCAGCGGGTAGGAGGTTTTTATAAAACCCATCCACATTGCTGATCTGTAAGAAGCTGCATTTTTGATGGAACAAAAATATGTAGTGTCAAAAACGCACCATAATCTCATTGTGGACACAGAGCCTAAGGCTAGAGTGGAGTCACATCGGATGCGATATACTAATGATACTCGGCTCCAGCTGTGCTGCAAGCGTGATCTGAGTGTCCGTGCTCTGTGCTCCAATCCTCTCTCATGAGAGAATCACAGCACAGAAGCGAAGGAGACGGAGAAAGTAATTTCTCCATCTCCTCCATGGCCTGACTTTGTGTATATCGGACTGCACTGGGATGACATCCGAGTGCAGTGTGAAGTTTCACTAAGACCCATAGGCTTATATGGGTTCGAGTGAGCCGAGTCTCGCTGCCAATCACAGCATGCTGCCATTGTTCTCTCATGACGATTTGACATGAGAAAATAATTACTGATCTCCTCTGCCCCATAGAATAACACTGGGCCGAGTGCTATCCGATAAAACATCACATGGCACTACCCCCCACGTTGTTTGTTTTAAAAATAACAACCTGTGCTTTATTCACACTGTGCAGATGCAGCGTCTACAGTTCTGTTGTCTCGTCAGTAGTGCTGCAGCCAATCAGGAGCTCAGCAGCTCATTCTCTGGAGCGCTATTGACGTGACCGTCAGAGATGCAAATAATGATAGACGCCGGGCGCAGCAGCAGTGTGAATTATTTTACAATAAACTGCTGAAGAGGAACAAGTGTAAGTCTTCAAGCTGACTGTGAAATATAAATGACCTCCGGCCACTTCCTCCACCAATCAGCATGTGAAACAGCTGACATGATGACATCATGTCATCGTGTCAGTTGTGTACCGCCGGAGAGTAAGTGCTTTGGCGTTGGCTTCCTCGGGGGAAATGCGCATTGGGGCTGTGTGCTCCAGGAACTCTTAGCGCGGAATTATGGGTAAGAGTGACATTTGCTACAATATGCATTTTTGATATATGAGAAACTGCTAGGGATCTCACAGGAGACCCTGCACCCGGCACGTCTATTGAATCTACTCTTTTTTTATGGTTTACATTCTGGCACATGCACTTTAAAGCCGTGCATTATGGTACACATATATAACCTATATGACTTTAAACCTTCTTCCCACCTCTTGATGTTTATCTAAGGCCCGGTTTCTATATACTTTCTTGTCTGCTCATTCCCCGTATGTGAACCCTTTTATGCTTTTATGTACATCTATATGAACTTTTGTATATTGAATACTTAATAAAATTTGTATTTTATTGGATTTACACTCAGTTGTTTTTGTTTATCAAAGTTATAGATATAGGTCATCAATAATAGTTCAGTGGGTATCTGACTCCCTGCCCATCAGCTATATGAAGAGGCCGTAGCACTATGGAGAGCACAGCATCATCTTCATTATCTACGAGACCCCGCTCTGTGTAAAGTAGCAACTTTTATTGGTACTGCAACTAAGGCTGTAATCACAAGAGTGCATAAAATCTGATGCGAGAGCATCGGATGCGATATGCCAATAACCCTGTGCTCCATCTTTGCTGCAAGCGGGAACCTAGTATCAGTGTTGTCTGCTCCCATCCTCTCGCATGACAGAATCGCAGCTCAGGTGCAGAGTGGATGGAAAAAGTAATTTCTCCATCTCCTCTATTACCTGTCTCGGCGTATATCGGACTGCACTGGGATGACATCAGAATGCAGTCCAATGTTTCACATGCATCCATAGACTCACTGCGTGTCGCAGCATGCAGCTATTGTTCTCATGTCCAATCGACATGAGAAAATAATCACAGATTTGAGCTGCACCATAGAGTAACACTGGGCCGAGTGCTATGGGATGTTTTATCACATAGCACTCAGCCATGTTATATGCTTGTATGACCTCGGCCTTAGAGCAATAAATAGGACTGAACTGTTATACTTGGCCTTCTGAGACTGTATGTTATATAGTCGTGTTACGCTCGCCTCACGTCTTGTAATCTACAGGTTCACACAGATTGCATTTTCACGATGCAACAAGTGGGCCTGTGCTCCTTCAAATGCCAGGGCTGCATTTTAGTCCCAGTCAGGCCCAGATCACACCTGTACCTACCAAGCAGCAAAAGCCAAGATAGATGATTTCAATTGCAGACTGAATACAATACAATGCCTTCCATATATAGGTGGAGATGATGTAGCAGAGTTGGTCAAGTTAAATCAAGCCATATGTATTTGGCATTTGAAATGTGCAACTTGGACCAAGAAAAAGCTAATGCAGAGCAACCAAAGTTGAAAAAAGCATTCAAATATGGCTTTGATTTCAATTCAATTCTGTCTTTTTTTTGGAAACCTTATCTCTCCAGATGCTGGGTGTTGTAACCAACGAGCGTGCATACCCCCCTCTCTACCTGTCTGCTGAGGTTACCTCAGCAGACTGAAGCTGGCTGCTGCCGCACAGCTGGAAGACAGTCTGGGCCGCCTATTGTGACACGTGTTCCAATTGTTCCATTGTGACACACCTGGCTGCTGTAAGCCAATAGGATACTCAAACAGGTGAAGGTAGTTAGGTAATTAGGTAGGCCACTAATTCAATCAACACACAAGACCAATTCCTTCTTTGTCATTGAATACATATACACAAAATTTAGAAGTTGGAGGGCCACAAGAGGGAGACAATGTTTCACAAAAGAAATCATAAACGTCCAGAATGTGGTAGAAATTGAACAACTTAAATACACATGGGATACTTGAATTAAGGTGGGAAGTACTGAGGGTAAGGGGCTGAAGGCCTTGTAGCAGGTGGGTAGGTAGAAATGTATGCATCCAAAGCTAAACACATTACAGCAGCTTATTACACCTTTACCTACCAAGCAGGAAAAGCCAAGTTAGATGATTAAAATTGCAGACTGAATGCAAAACAATGCCTTCCATATATAGGTGAATACCTGATGTAGCAGAGTTGGTCAATTCAAAATAAAGCCAAATTCATTTGGTATTTGAAATGTGCAACTTGGACCAAGAAAAAACTAATGCAGAGTAACCAAAGTTGAAAAAAGCATTCAAATATTGCTTTGAAAAGACAACTTGCTTTGGTTTCAATTCAGTCTGTTTTTTGAAACCTTATCTCTCCTGACGTTGGGTATTGTAATGAACGAGCATGCATACCCCCCTCCCTACCTGTCTGCTGAGGCTATAATAACATGCAGAAATAGTAGGTATGTCACCATGGAACAGACGGACCAACAGTTATAGGGAAGTTTATTTACAGGGAATGACACTGGTGAAATTAACAGTGTGGAAATGAATATAATGTGAATGGGTTTAGCAAACGGTCAAAAAGCATAAACAGTATTTAACAGTAATAAGTTTTACCTTAAGAAAATAACTTATCAGTCTGCTGGGGTCTTGTTTGAAGGTGTCACTCTTCTCCAATGTTGGCGCCGAGTCACCAGCAGCGCTTGTAGTCCGTAGTACTCTGGATCCTGAGACTTTAACGATGTCTAGTTGGGGTACGAGGGGTTACTGTGGGAGCCAGGGGGGTATGAGACTGATGATATCCTTTTTGCTCCAAGTATAGAATCATAGAATCGTAGAGTTGGAAGGGACCTCCTGGGCCATCTGGTCCAACCCCCTGCTCAAAGCAGGATTCGCTAAATCATCCCAGTCAGATGTCTGTCCAGCCTCTGTTTGAAGACTTCCATTGAAGGAGAACTCACCACTTCTTGTGGCAGCCTATTCCACTCATTGATCACTCTAACTGTCAAAAAGTTTTTTCTAATATCTAATCTGTGTCTCCTCCCATTCAGTTTCATCCCATTGCTTCTAGTCTTTCCTTGTGCAAATGAGAATAAAGTTGATCCTTCTACAATGTGACAGCCCTTTAGATATTTGTAGACAGCTATTAAGTCTCCTCTCAGTCTTCTCTTTTACAAACTAAACATTCCCAAATCCTGCAACCTTTCCGCATAAGACAGGGTTTGCAGACCGGTCACCATTCTGGTCGCTCTTTTTTGAACTTGCTCCAGTTTGTTGATGTGTTTTTTTAAAATGTGGTGCCCAAAACTGGACACAATATTCCAGATGAGGTCTGACCAAAGAGGAGTAGCGGGAAATAATGACCTCACGTGATCTAGACTGTATGCTTCTGTTAATACATCCTAGAATTGCATTTGCCTTTTTTGCAGCTGCATCACACTGTTGACTCATATTCAGTCTGTGATCTATTAGTATACCCAAGTCTTTTTCACATGTGCTGTCACTTAGCCCTATTCCTCCCATTCTGTATATGCTTTTTTCATTTTTATTGCCCAGATGTAGTACTTTGCATTTCTCCCTGTTAAAAACCATTCTGTTAGTTGCTGCCCACTTCTCCAGTTTATTTAAATCTTTTTGAATCCTCTCTCTCTCTTCTCTAGTATTAGCTATCCCTCCTAGCTTTGTGTCATCAGCAAATTTAATCAGTTTACCCTCAATTCCTTCATCAAATCGCTCTCAGCTGTCCTACCTTCCTGTTTCTGGGTGCTAGAGTGTCCCCCGGGGAACCTGCTGCCCTTGTCAATGGTTCAGGGCACGAAGGAGAGGAGGGAACTCTCCCTCGGCTCTTCCTGTACTTCACTGTTATGAATGAGTCACCGTAGGAGGCAGACACAAAAATAGAAGCTACGTCCAGAAAACCAGAGAAGTTGGCAACTATCAGGTTGCAGACCCCTGAACCTATCAACACAACTAGCAGTAGCCGTGGGGGGTTCCTACGGTGCCCTAGACCCCTCGATCACAGCCAGAGAGCTAAATAGCCTAAAGACAGAAAAGGAAATCTAAACTGCCCCAGAGCAGACCCCAAAGCAAAAGGCAGCCCCCAACATATAATGACGGTGAAGCAAGATGAAAAAACACTCACACAGACAGAAAGATAGGCTGAGCAAGCGATGGGGCCCAAAACTAACTAAACAGGACAGGAAAGGAAGGTTGCTGTCTGCAATCTGCAAAAACCCTATCAAAGACATTAGCCAGCAAGCTGATATGGAAAAAGACCCTGAAGCAGCTAGGCTTCAAAACTAAATCAGCACTCAGGTATTTTCAGAAGACAGAGCTAAAGGAATTCAGCTCACCCCAGCAGGGAATGGCAGAAATCCAGAAAAACAAAGCAAAACAAGGCAAAGCAAAAATGCAAAAGGCAGAGCAGAAAACTTAG
Source organism: Dendrobates tinctorius (assembly GCF_039654945.1). Lineage (NCBI taxonomy): Eukaryota > Metazoa > Chordata > Amphibia > Anura > Dendrobatidae > Dendrobates > Dendrobates tinctorius. Next base: position 844,700 of record NW_027362075.1, on the reverse strand, counting down.
CTTTAGATGAGCAGGAATTCAGATTGGTCTCCAAGGATCCCACAGAGAAATCACCCGCAGGGCAGAAGGGCGTCGGCGGCCTTATATCCAGTCAGTAACTCCACTCAGCCAGTCATCATCATTAGGCTCAGATGTTTGATAATCAGGCTCACTACCTTTCTTTACCAGAAGAGGGAGTTCATCGGGCCTCAGTAGTGAAGGGGAAAATGAACTCACAACACTTCACTCCCTTACATTCTCCCTCCCTGTGAGCTCGCCATTCCATAGGAGAGAGTTTCTGGAGCTCCTGCTAGCAATCTTCCAGACCTTGTACAATTTGCCAGATGAATTCGTCCTGATTGTAGCGTATGGGGGGTACACCTGCCATTGAACGTTCAGAGCGTCTTAGATCAGTAGAGGTTGAAGAATCAGCCACTAGGAAAGTGGAAGTTGAAGTTTCCTCGGTTATTTCTGTAGTCTCAGGCATCACTGGTTCAGCTGCCGTGGGCATCGGGGCAGCTGGTACCACTCGAGGGTCCCGAGACAAGCAGGGTTGCAGCTTATTCCGATGTAGTGTACGGGTGGGAAGCTCTTCACCTGTTTCAGGTTGAATCTCATAGACGGGTCCCCGTCTGCTGAGTAGTCGCTTCACCCTGTACGGGCTCTTTTCTCACCGAAACTCCAACTTGTTGTGGGGGCGCTTTTCCCTTACTAAGACGGTGGGTGTGCAGAAATGTATCACACATTGCAGCAGCTTCACACCTGTACCTACCAAGCAGCAAAAGCCAAGATAGATGATTTAAACTGCAGACTGAATACAATACAATGCCTTCCATATATAGGTGAGTAATTGATGTAGCAGAGTTGGTCAAGTTAAATCAAGCCAAATGCATTTGGCATTTGAAATGTGCAACTTGGACCAAGAAAAAACTAATGCAGAGGAACCAAAGTTGAAAAAAGCATTCAAATATTGCTTTGAATAGGCAACTTTCTGTGGTTTCAATTCAAATCAGTCTGTTTTTGGAAACCTTATCTCTCCTGATGCTGGGTATCGTAACCAATGAGTGTGCATACCCACCTCCCTACCTGTCTACTGAGGCTCTCTCAGCAGACTGAAGCTGGCTGCTTCCGCACAGCTGGAAGACAGTCTGTACCGCCCATTGTGACACGTGTTCCATTGTCTCCCTCTTGTGGCCTACCTAAATACCTACCTTCACCTGAGTGTCCTATTGACTTACAACAGCCAGGTGTGTCACAATGGAACAATTGGAACACGTGTCACAATGGGTGGCCCAGACTGTCTACCAGCTGTGCTACCAAAGTTGAGAAGTGGGAGATGAATTGGCGGTATTAGTTGATAAATCCAAAAAAATGATGCACCGTCTTAAGGGAATGAGGCTCCTGCCAATCCATGACCGCCTGTAGCTTGGCAGGATCCATGGCCAATCCTTGGGGGTTGATGATATAGCCCAGGAAAGGACTCCTGCTCAAACACACACTACTTCAACTTAGCGTAGAGGGAGTTTGCCCGTAGGAGGTCGAAGACTTTGCAAACATCTCTCCGGTGGGAGTCAATATCTGGAGAGTAGACGAAAATATTATCCAGATAGACTACAACTGAGGTGGTGAGCATATCCCGGAAGATGTCGTTCACAAAGTATTGGAAGACAGCCAGAGCATTACAAAGCCCGAATAGCATCACCAGGTATTCATAGTGCCCATCCCTGATGTTAAATGCGGTCTTCCATTCATCCCCCTCACGGATGCGTATCAGGTTGTAGGCACCCTGCAGATCAAGCTTAGTAAAAACCCTCGCTCCCCGCAACCTATCTAAAAGCTCCAATATCAGGGGCAGAGGGTACTTGTTCTTAATGGTAATGGCGTTAAGACCCCTGTAGTCTATGCACAGATGTAGCACCCCGTTCTTCTTTTGTTCAAAGAAGAACCCCGCCCCTGCAGGTGACACTGACTTTCTAATGAATCCTCTTGCCAGATTCTCCTGGATGTACTGAGACATTGACTGTCAACGGGAGAGAGAGGATAAACCTGACCGCGGGGAGGCTCAGCACCAGGCAAGAGGTCAATAGAACTGTTGTAGGGATGGTGAGGCGGAAGAAACTCCGCTGCCTTCTTGGTGAACATGTCCGCATTGGACCAAAAGTGGTTGGGGAGAGAGGAAAGATCTGCGGTTACCTCTGTAGAAGCAACTTGAAGGCACTCCTGACATCTACCCTCACAGGATTTACTCCATCCCAGAATTCTCCCAGAAGAACACTTTATATGAGGGGTGTGATAGCTTAGCCATGGCATCCCTAAGAGAACCTCATGAATGCCCTCAGGCATGACTAGCAGATGATCTCCAGATGGCATGGAGACATGGATAGAGTAAATAGGATGGTCTGATGTGTTATCTGTGAGGGTAATGTCGACCCATTTATCACCCGTATGGTCACTGGCTTGGCGAGCATCACCAGTGGAATTGCGTGCCATCGGGAGAAGGCAGAAGACATAAATTTGCCCTCCATCCCGGAATTCACGCAAAGCTCTACCACCTGGGTGGATGGGCCAATATCGATAGTCCCCCTAAAGTTGAGCTTAGAGGATGGCATTGCTGCGTCTAGTGAACTAGCTCCTAATGACACTAAGCGTGGACGTTCCATCACTCGCTGAGGACACCTAGAGGCGATATTTCCTCACTGCTGGCATATCCGACAGACCATGCATGTACGAGCGGTCCAGGACTTAGATCCCGCCCGCGTCACCTCCATGGCCTCAAGTGGCTCGGATGTCTGGGCCGGGGATTCCAGGGGTTTGGCGAAGCTGGGAGCCATCTGAAACCTCTGCCTGCACTGGGCTCATTCCAACCTTCGCTCATTAAAATGAAGGTCGATTCGAGTAGAGACCGCTATTAGCTCCTCCAGTGTGGCAGGAATCTCCCTAGTGGCTAGAGCATTCTTACATGGTCAGCCAGCCCCCTCCAAAACACGGGAATGAGGACTTTATCCGGCCACTCCAGCTTGGAAGCCTGGGTCCGGAAATGGGTAGCAAATTGGCTGACCGTGGACGAACCCTGTGTAGATGCCAATTGGAGCGCTGTTTCGTGGGTGACTCGAGGTCCCAAAAAGACCTGTTTCAGAGTGTTCAGAAACTGTGAAGCACTCTGCACTGCATGATCGTCACACTCCCACAATGTCGTGGCCCACTCCAACGCCCTGTCCAATGAGAGAGGTATTATGAATCCCACCTTGGCCCACTCTGAGGGGAAACGTGCAGCCAGAAGCACAAGGTGTATAGTACACTGGCTCACGAATCCCCTACATTACTGGCTATCACCAGAAAACTTATCTGGCAACGGGAGACAGGATAATGTCGGAACAGGTGGGGCATTGGACAAAGTGGCTACAGCGATGCTAGCAGCCTGAGCAGCTACTGTGGTAACATCCACGGCTGTGGTTGTGCACTCAAAAGCTGCCAACCTACCCTCCAGCTGCTGAATGTACCGCTGTAGTTGCTGTTCATCCGCCATTACGAGCCAAACCCTGGCGCTAGCATAATGTTAGGGCTGGCAGAACGCACCAAGTAATAAAGATGATGGTAAGGTGCGTTCGTAGCCCGGGGTCCATCGTGCAGAGGTGGTAAGCTGCTGCTTGGTAATGGTGGAGGGACTAGTAGTGGGAATGTGGACAGAGCAGAAGACATTGCCGGACACACATCAGGGGATCAACTGACATTACAGAACACCAGTAACACAGGAACAAGTGTTGATTGTGCAGACCGCACTTTTGAGCAGCAACTGGCTGTGTTGGAGGCCAAGGTAAATACTAGAGACACTGAAGCCAGAGGATTGAAATTTTTGATGTTTTTCTACTCCTCTCAACAGCCCAAACAAGACTATAAAAGGATGAGCTTGCAACTACTTTACTTTTGGAGAAAATTCTAAACATTCATTATTCAATAGGGTCTAATAGCAAAAAGAAGCGTTTTGAGTGAACAATCACAGTTCTTGGTAGAATCATGCAGGATTTAAATTTTTGATGCTTTTCTACTACTCTCAACATCCCAAACAAGTTTCTAAAAGGATGAGTTTGCAACTACTTTACTTTTGGAGAAAATTATTTATTATTCAATAGGGCCCAATAGCAAAAACCAGCGGTTTGAATGAATTCACATTTCTTAATAGAATCATGCAGGATTGAAATTTTTGATGTTTTTCTACTCCTCACAACAGCCCAAACAAGTTTCTAAAAGGATGAGTTTGCAACTACTTTACTTTTGGAGAAAATTCAAAACATTCATTATTCAATAGGTACCAATAGCAAAAAGCAGTGGTTTGAATGAACACTCACATTTCTTGGTAGAATCGTGCATGTTTAAAATTTTTGATGCTTTTCTACTCCTCTCATGAGCCTAAACAAGACTGTAGAAGAATGAGTTTGCAACTACTTTACTTTTGGAGAAAATTCAAAACATTCCTTATTCAACAGGGTCTAATAGCAAAAAGCAGCGTTTTGAATGAACAATCACAGTTCTTGGTAGAATCGTGCAGGATTGAAATTTTTGATGCTTTTCAACTCCTCTCAACAGCCCAAACAAGTTTCTAAAAGGATGAGTTTGCAACTACTTTACTTTTGGAGAAAATTCAAAACATTCATTATTCAATAGGGCCCAAAATAGCAAAAACCAGCGGTTTGAATGAACACTCACATTTCTTGGTAGAATCATGCAGGATTGAAATTTTTGATGTTTTTTTACTCCTCTCAACAGCCCAAACAAGTTTCTAAAAGGATGAGTTTGCAACTACTTTACTTTTGGAGAAAATTCAAAACATTCATTATTCAATTGAGCTCAATAGCAAAAAGCAGCGGTTTGAATGAACACTCACTGTTATGAAGAATCACCATAGGAGGCAGACACAAAAATAGAAGCTACGTCCAGAGAAGTTGGCAACTATCAGATTGCAGACCCCTGAACCTATCAACACAACTAGTAGTAGCCGTGGGGGGTTCCTACGGTGCCCTAGACCCCTCGATCACAGCCGGAGAGCTAAATAGCCTAAAGACAGAAAAGGAAATCTAAACTGCCCCAGAGCAGACCCCAAAGTAAAAGGCAGCCCCCAACATATAATGACGGTGAAGCAAGATGAAAAAACACTCACACAGATAGAAAGATAGGCTGAGCAAACGATGGGGCCCAAGCTAAACTAAACAGGACAGGAAAGGACGGTTGCTGTCTGCAATCTGCCAAAAACCCTATCAAAGAAATAAGCCAACAGCTGATATGGAAAAAGACCCTGAAGCAGCTAGGCTTCAAAATCTATATCAGCACTCCGGTATTTTCAGAAGACAGAGCTAAAGGAATTCAGCTCACCCCAGCAGGAAATGGCAGAAATCCAGAAAAACAAAACAAACAAAGTCAAAGCACAAATGCAAAAAGCAGCGCAGAAAAACTTAGCTTTAGAAGAGCAGGAATTCAGACTGGTCTCCAAGAATCCCACAGAGAAATCACCCGCAGGGCAGGAGGGCGTCGGCAGCCTTATATCCAGTCCATAACTCCACTCAGCCAGTCATCATCATAAGGCTCAGGTGCCTGATAATCAGGCTCACTACCTTTCCTTACAAGAAGAGGAAGTTCATCGGGCCTCAGTAGTGAAGGGGAAAATGAACTCACAACAGTACCTCCCCCTTGAGGAGGGGTCACCGAACCCTCAACCACGCCACCAAGGTGATCATGGTGAGCCCGATGGAAGGCACGCACCAATCTTTTGGCATGAATATCAGAGGCAGAGACCCAGGAATTATCCTCCTGACCATAACCCTTCCACTTAACCAAATACTGGAGTCTCCGTCTCGCCAGACGAGAATCCAATACTTTTTCTACCTCATATTCCATGTTACCTTCAACCAATACAGCGTCTGGAGGTGCCACCCCCAGAACAAAAGGTTCAACAAACCTCTTCAACAGAGACTTATGAAACACATTATGGATTTTAAATGTGACAGGAAGAGCCAAATGAAAAGAGACCGGATTAATAATCTCCAAAGTCTTGTAAGGTCCAATAAATCTAGGCTTAAACTTAGGAGAAGCCACCTTCATAGCAATATTTTTTGATGATAACCACACCATATCACCAACTTTAAACTGAGGACCAATGGTCCTATGTCGGTTGGAAAACCGCTGGGCCTTTTCCTGGGAGAGAGATAACTTATCTACCACTTGGTCCCAGATCCGGTGCATTCTCTGCACCACAGTGTCAACACCTGGACAGGCAGAGGGCTTCACCTGCCCTGAAGAGAATCGAGGATGAAACCCAAAGTTACAAAAAAAAGGTGACATCAAAGTGGCAGAACTAGCTCTATTATTTAAAGCAAATTCGGCCAAGGGCAAAAATGAAACCCAATCATCCTGATCAGCGGAAATAAAGCATCTCAAATATGACTCCAAGGTCTGGTTTGTTCTCTCTGTCTGCCCATTGGTCTGAGGGTGAAAAGCAGAGGAGTAGGACAACTGAATTCCCAGCTTGGAACAGAAAGTTCTCCAAAATCTAGACACAAACTGAACTCCTCTGTCAGATACAATGTTCTCAGGAATCCCGTGCAAGCGAACCACCTGTTGAAAAAACAGGGGCACCAACTCAGAGGAAGACGGCAACTTAGGGAGTGGTACAAGATGAACCATCTTAGAGAACCTATCACAAATCACCCAAATAACAGTCATCCTTTGAGAGACAGGCATATCAGAGATGAAATCCATTGAAATATGGGTCCATGGCCTCTTGGGGACAGGCAAAGGCATCAACAACCCACTAGAGCGAGAACACGATTTAGACCGGGAGCACGTCCCACAGGACTGCACAAAATTCCTGACATCACGAGACAAGGAGGGCCACCAAAAAGGACCGACTCACAAGATCTCTAGTACCAAAAATACCTGGATGACCAGCCAAAGCAGAGCAATGAACTTCAGACATCACTCTCTTCTTCCACTGGTCAGGAACATACAACTTTCCACTGGGACAACGCTCAGGTTTGTCCTCCTGCAACTCTTCCAGAGCACGTCTCAAATCGGGCGAGATGGCAGAAAGAACTACCCCTTCGCCTAAGATGGTAGCAGGCTTGGTCACCACAGGAGAATCCGCAAAGAAGCTCCAAGAGAGGGCGTCAGCCTTGACATTCTTAGTTCCAGGAAGGAAAGAAACCACAAAATCCAAACGTGTAAAAAACAAGGCCCACCTAGCCTCTCTAGGGTTCAAGCGCTTAGCCGACTCTAGGTAAATCAAATTCTTGTGGTCAGTGAGGACCACGACTTGATGCTTAGCTCCCTCCAACCAATGTCTCCACTCCTCAAATACCCATTTCATGGCCAACAGTTCTCGATTCCCCACATCATAGTTACGTTCAGATGGAGAGAACTTTCGGGAAAAGAAAGCACAGGGATTCATTTTAGATGTTACAGGATCCTTTTGGGACAAAACAGCTCCTGCACCAATCTCAGAAGCATCCACCTCTACTTGGAACGGAAGTGAGACATCAGGTTGCCGCAAAACCGGGGCGGAGGTGAATCTTCGCTTCAGCTCCTGAACGGAAGAAACAGCCTCCGGAGACCAATTTAACACATCAGCACCCTTCTTAGTCAAATCAGTCAATGGCTTGGAAATACTAGAAAATTTTGCTATAAATTTCCGATAAAAATTAGCAAAACCCAAAAACTTCTGGAGAGCCTTCAAAGAAGTGGGCTGAACCCAATCGTAAATGGCCTGTACCTTGGCCGGGTCCATTTCGATAGTTGACGGAGACAAAATAAATCCCAAAAAAGAAATCCTCTGTACTCCAAAAAGGCATTTAGATCCTTTGACATACAGGGAATTCTCCCTCAAGATCCGGAACACAGTCCGTATATGTTCCACATGAGAATCCCAATCCTTGGAGAATATCAAAATATCATCCAGATAGATAATCAAAAATTTATCGACAAAATCTCGGAAAATATCGTTCATGAAGCACTGGAAGACAGAAGGGGCATTAGTGAGCCCAAAAGGCATCACCAGGTACTCAAAATGTCCCTCCGGAGTATTAAACGCCGTCTTCCATTCATCCCCATGCTTAATGCGAATAAGATTATACGCCCCCCTGAGGTCAAGCTTGGTAAACCAGCAAGCACCTTTAACTCTAGAGAATAGATCCGAAATCAGGGGTAACGGATACTGATATTTAACAGTAATTTTGTTGAGGGCATGATAATCAATACAAGGTCTTAATGATCCATCCTTTTTGGCTACAAAAAAAAAAACCGGCACCTAAGGGTGACGAGGATGGTCTAATATGACCCTTCTCCAACGCCTCCTTAATATAGGATCGCATAGCCTCGTGCTCGGGTACAGATAAATTGAAGAGCCGACCCTTGGGAAATTTACACCCCGGGCTCAGTTCAATTGCACAGTCATAACTCCTATGAGGAGGCAGAGATGCAGACTCATTTTCACTAAATACATCATAAAAGTCCGCCAAATAATCAGGAACATCATGCGACTGAGGAGAGGTGGAAAACACCAGAGCCTCACTAAAGGCACACCGACAACCCCAACTCACCACAGACACAGATTTTCAATCCAAAACTGGATTATGAATTTGTAACCAGGGAAACCCCAGAACAATGGTATCATGCAGATTATGCAACACCAAAAATCTGCAATTTTCTTGATGGTCTGGGGCGACCCGCATTACCACCTGGGTCCAAAACTGAGGTTTATTTTTAGCCAAAGGAGTAGCATGAATCCCCCTCAAAGGGATAGGCGTCTGCAGAGGTGTCATTGGAAATCCACAACGTTTAGCAAAATCCAAGGTCATTAGGTTTAGGGCTGCTCCCGAATCCACAAAAGCCTTGGCGGAAAATGTGGACAGGGAGCAGATCAGAGTAATAGCCAAAAGAAACTTAGGTTGAACACCACCAACAGAAAACGTGTGTGCAAAGCGTTTCTCTCATTTAGGACAGACAGAAATAATATGCGAGGCATCCCCACAGAAAAAACACAACTTATTACGCCTTCTGAACTCCTGACGCTGCTCTCTGGAGAAAACTCTATCACATTGCATAGGTTCAGACATTTGTTCAACAGGTGACAACACCTCTCGTGCAGTTTTGCGTTCACGCAAACGCCGATCAACCTGAATGGCTAATGACAGAATCGTCAAGACCAGAGGGAACAGGAAATCCCACCATAGTATCTTTTACGGCTTCTGACAAACACTTCCGAAAGAGAGCAGCCAAGGCATTATCATTCCAGGTAGTAAGTACCGCCACTTTCGGAATTTTTGACCGTACAATTCTGCAGAATCCCGACCCTGGTTCAATGCCAGCAGGGTCTTTTCAGCCTGATCAATGGCATTAGGTTCGTCATACAACCCCAAGGCTTGAAAAAATGCGTTCACATTAGTCAGAATAGGATCATCTGGTTTCAAAGAAAATGCCCAATCCAGGGGATCGCCACGCAGCAAAGAGATGACAATTTTAACCTGCTGCGCGGAGCTCCCTGACGAGTTAGGCTTCAAGGCAAAAAATAATTTACAATTATTTTTGAAATTCAAAAATTTAGACCGATCCCCAAAAAATACATCAGGTGTAGGAATCTTTGGTTCAGTAGCATGTGAATGAGCAAGGTAGGCGGAAATTCCCCGCACTTCCGCAGCGAGCTGCTCCACACGATTAGACAATTGCTTTATCTCCATTGAGAGAAAAAAAAAAAATTCCACCTACGGCCTCAGATATAGAGGAAAAAATATACGCACTTTTTTTTTTTTTTTTTGTACAATTCTTTCCTGCTATTGAGTACCCTAGGATCTGCGGTATGGCGGGTGATTCTGTTATGAAGAGTCACCGTAGGAGGCAGACACAAAAATAGAAGCTACGTCTAGAGACGTTGGCAACTATCAGATTGCAGACCCCTGAACCTATCAACACAACTAGCAGTAGCCGTAAGGGGTTCCTACGGTGCCCTAGACCCCTCGATCACAGCCGGAGAGCTAAATAGCCTAAAGACAGAAAAGGAAATCTAAACTGCCCCAGAGCAGACCCCAAAGTAAAAGGCAGCCCCCAACATATAATGACGGTGAAGCAAGATGAAAAAACATTCACACAGATAGAAAGATAGGCTGAGCAAACGATGGGGCCCAAGCTAAACTAAACAGGACAGGAAAGGACGGTTGCTGTCTGCAATCTGCCAAAAACCCTATCAAAGAAATAAGCCAACAGCTGATATGGAAAAAGACCCTGAAGCAGCTAGGCTTCAAAAACTATATCAGCACTCCGGTATTTTCAGAAGACAGAGCTAAAGGAATTCAGTTCACCCCAGCAGGGAATGGCAGAAATCCAGAAAAACAAAGCAAACAAAGTCAAAGCACAAATGCAAAAAGCAGCGCAGAAAAACTTAGCTTTAGAAGAGCAGGAATTCAGACTGGTCTCCAAGGATCCCACAGAGAAATCACCCGCAGGGCAGGAGGGCGTCGGCAGCCTTATATCCAGTCCGTAACTCCACTCAGCCAGTCATCATCATTAGGCTCAGGTGCCTGATAATCAGGCTCACTACCTTTCCTTAACAGAAGAGGGAGTTCATCAGGCCTCAGTAGTGAAGAGGAAAATGAGCTCACAACAACTCACATTTCTTGGTAGAATCGTGCAGGATTGAAATTTTTGATGTTTTTCTACTCCTCTCATGAGCCCAAACAAGACTCTAAAAGGATGAGCTTGCAACTACTTTATTTTTGGAAAAAATTTAAAACATTCATAATTCAATAGAGCCCAATAGCAAAAGCAGCGTTTTGAATGAACAATCACATTTCTTGGTAGAATCATGCAGGATTTAAATTTTTGATGTTTTTTTTACTCCTCTCAACAGCCCAAACAAGTTTCTAAAAGGATGAGTTTGCAACTACTTTACTTTTGGAGAAAATTCAAAACATTTTCAGGTATTCCTCTGAATTTAAGGTTATTTCTTCTACTTCTGTCCTCTTGCTCTATTTACTTTGATTTTAGAAAGGTAACCTCTTTTTCTAAGGCATAGTGTTCATCTATTAAGGTTTTATGAGACTTAACCATTTCCTCCATTTTGGATTCTAGGTGATCCACTCTCTGGCCCAGACTGTCTATATTATTTTGGAGGTTTGTATTATATCCCTCTATTTGTTTTTGGAATGTCTTTGCTAGCAGGCATATCATGTTCTTTATGAATAATTCTGAGGCTGCATTGCTAGTGGCCTCTACCTCCATTAGTACTTGTAGAATGCTCTCAGATACAGGTTTGTCTGAGGAGAGTGAGTCCTCCAACTGTGATTCATGTTGCAGCTCAGCAGAGCTAGTGCTTAATCTGCGGCTATTTTGTGATTCAGGGGATGATTTCCTCTGCGGCGGCGTTAGAGGGGTGTCTGATATATTAGATATATCTGGGCAAGAAGAGGCATTTCTCATTGTGTTTGTTTCATTTATTGCAGCGGTGAGCGTTGCTGCTGCACTAGATTTCATGGGCTGCGCTAGATTCTGGCTTAAGGTACGCAATTTGTGATTCAGGGGATGATTTCCTCTGCGGCGGCGTTAGAGGGGTGTCTGATATATTAGATATATCTGGGCAAGAAGAGGCATTTCTCATTGTGTTTGTTTCATTTATTGCAGCGGTGAGCGTTGCTGCTGCACTAGATTTCATGGGCTGCGCTAGATTCTGGCTTAAGGTACGCAATTTGCGTACCTGTTGCGTAATCCCGCTTGTCCCCCGGTCAGTCTCGCGATATTTCGCTGGTTTCTTCACAGCGCTATCTTTGATATTAAAATTACCGCTTTCTTTATCAAATGGAGCGGCGGTTTTAGCGGGGGTGGGGGCAGACTTAACCCCTGACTTGTATGCCGCATGTTTCAGCCTCTGTGGCGTTCTCTCCTGCTGTGCGCCGCTCAGGCTGGGGCTGCAGGCTGTGGCTGCTGTGAGGCGGGCGCCATCTTGGCTCCTCAGCATAAGGGGAGAGCGCTCCAGTTTTCTTGCTTTTTCTGCTCTTTTACTGAGCGGATCCATATTCTGAGGGTACCGTTGGTGTCAGTGGAGCTTCCGCAACCCCTCCACGCCAGTCCTGGTTTAATTAACGCTTTCTGTCACCGCTTGGCAGGCTGCCCTGGAGAGAAGCACAGAGCTCAGACTTCCATACAGCTCAGACGCTGGCCACGCCCCCCAATGTTTTGAATTTTCTCCAAAAGTAAAGTAGTTGCAAACTCATCCTTTTAAGAAACTTGTTTGGGCTGTTGAGAGGAGTAATAAAAACATCAAAAATTTCAATCCTGCATGATTCTACCAAGAAATGTGATTTGTTCATTCAAACCGCTGCTATTTTGGGCCCTATTGAATAATGAATGTTTTGAATTTTCTCCAAAAGTAAAGTAGTTGTAAACTCATCCTTTTAGAAACTTGTTTGGGCTCTTGAGAGGAGTAGAAAAACATCAAAAATTTCAATCCTGCACGATTCTACCAAGAAATGTGATTGTTCATTCAAAACGATGCTTTTGCTATTGGGCTCTATTGAATAATGAATGTTTTGAATTTTCTCCAAAAGTAAAGTAGTTGCAAACTCATCCTTTTAGAAACTTGTTTGGGCTGTTGAGAGGAGTAAAAAAACAAAGAAATGTGATTGTTCATTCAAAACGCTGTTTTTTGCTATTGGGCTCTATTGAATAATGAATGTTTTGAATTTTCTCCAAAAGTAAAGTAGTTGCAAGCTCATCCTTTTAGAGTCTTGTTTGGGCTCATGAGAGGAATAGAAAAACATCAAAAATTTCAATCCTACAAGATTCTACCAAGAAATTTGAGTGTTTATTCAAACCGCTGGTTTTTGCTATTTTGTGCCCTATTGAATAATGAATGTTTTGAATTTTCTCAAAAAGTAAAGTAGTTGTAAACTCATCCTTTTAGAAACTTGTTTGGGCTCTTGAGAGGAGTAGAAAAACATCAAAAACTTCAATCCTGCATGATTCTACCAAGAAATGTGAGTGTTCATTCAAAACGGTGCTTTTGCTTATGGGCTCTATTGAATAATGAATGTTTTGAATTTTCTCCAAAAGTAAAGTAGTTGCAAGCTCATCCTTTTAGAGTCTTGTTTGGGCTCATGAGAGGAGTAGAAAAACATCAAAAATTTCAATCCTGCAAGATTCTACCAAGAAATGTGAGTGTTCATTCAAACCTATGGTTTTTGCTATTTTGGGGCCTATTGAATAATGAATGTTTTGAATTTTCTCCAAAAGTATAGTTGCAAACTCATCCTCTTAGAAACTTGTTTGGGCTGTTGAGAGGAGTAAACAAACATCAAAAGTTTAAATCCTGCATGATTCTACCAAGAAATGTGATTGTTCATTCAAAACGCTGCTTTTGCTATTGGGCTCTATTGAATAATTAATGTTTTGAATTTGTTCTAAATATTCACTGTCATTACCAAGAATTATCCGTGTTATATGGCCGGAACAAGATGCAGTGCCACCGACGGCGCGCAGGCAGGTAAATAGGATGTTTTTTTTTCTTAACAGGAATCATACATACAAAGATAGGGGATAAGGAGCCATGCAGACAATGACAGGGACGGGGGAACCATGCATACCACGGTAGGGATGAGTGGTCAATGCACACCCGGCTTATACTCAAGTCAATAAGTTCACCCAGGTTTTCGTGGCAAAAGTAGGTGCCTCGGCTTATACTCTGGTCGGCTAGACCTGGTCTGGTCTAGAGTCGCAGCAGTTACAAAACCTTTTACACAGGTGCCACTATCGCTCTCCTTCATTTTTTGTTTTTAACAATTTTTCCCTGGATCTGTAGCTGGATATTTCCTGCTTTTGAATTGCCTCCTATATACAGTATGAGCCTGCACATCGCTTCCTATATATAGTATGAGGCCGCATATAGCCTCCTATATACAGTATGAGGTCACGTATAGCCTCCTATATACAGTATGAGCCTGCACATCGCTTCCCATATACAGTATGAGGCCACATATAGCCTCCTATTTACAGTATGAGTCTGCACATAGTCTCCTATATACAGTATGAGCCTGCACATTGCTTCCTATATACAGTATGAGCCTGCACATTGCTTCCTATATACAGTATGAGGCCGCATATAGCCTCCTATATACAGTATGAGCCTGCACAGCGCTTCCTATATACAGTATGAGTCTGCACATAGTCTCCTACATACAGTAGGAGGCCGCATATTGCCTCCTATATACAGTATGAGCACCCACATAGCCTCCTGAATGCAGTGTTTACCTCCTATATACAGTATGAGCCTGCACATAGCCTCCTATATACAGTAGCAAAAAAAACATGATTGAATGAGAGTAATGGTTTTGGGTCCTTTCTGTAAAAATCGTATGGGTATCTTTTTAGTCTTGGTTTTAGTTTTCTGTTTTTAATTATTTTTTCCTGTGCTTATACTCCAGTTCTCTATCTTCGCATCGCAATATATGATCTGGCATGGAATTCATTGTTGAGGGCATTTCAAGATTTTATGAAGAAACACTCCTCTCACAAGAAATCTACGGCTCTTTTATTGGGTCTTCAATATTTCATGTTATTTGTTCACATTTTTATTCATTTTTTCTTTTTTTGTTTTTCATTTACATTTTTGTTTTATTTTTATATATATTTTTTTCACTCATTTTTTATTTTTTTCACAATTTTCTTTGTATATTTGTGCTATGTATTATTCATTATACATAATTGTTTGTATAATTACTTTATGATATATGACATTTGATGTATGTATTGAATGCCATGTGTTATTTTTATGTACATTTGTTTTTTAACAGAGACATGATATATAGTTGTTATAGTTATATGATGCACATACACTTTCATATAGCCTGCATACACATTATGCTAATTGTTAAAAAATTTTTATTGCTTGCATAGTGTGCTTATAATTGACACACATGTGTGTGCCTTTGCACTCTATGTCAGGCATATTCACTTTAATGGTTCATACACACCGCTATAATTATTTCAGCATCATTATGTTTTATCCCCTCACTTTCAACACTTGCTATCACTTTAAATAGTGATTATTATTCTTCATAATTATTTTATTTTCTTGTCCTCACTTGAGCGCATGCCCAGTTCAGTCCTCCCTAGGAGCCTTCTGACGTGCTCAGTCTGGTATGTGGCTGTCTCTGGCTGTTTTGCAGCTTGAGCCGCTTTCATGCTGATAGACTCGCTGTACATAGTGGGGACTCAACAGCGCATGCGCCGATAATGCTGTGGACGTTTAGAACTGGATACTATTGACGTCATTGTGGACACTACAGCGCAGGTCCTGAATTTTACAAGCTTTATTAGGGAAAGCGGTTTATTGGTTGACCGCACTATATAAACTAGATCCGGGGCACTTGTAAACCACGCCTCCTGAGGAAGCTGCGGCGTAACGCGCGTAGGGGCGGCAGGTTTTACAGCGACATACACAGCACATGTAAGTTGTTACTTTCTAATGCAGTCCTTGTATCTTACTCTGGAATTTGCATAGACAGTTTTTACTCTGTGTACACTTAATGCCTACCAGGCTTATTTGATACAAGGCACTTATGCACTTTATATTCAGCAGTTTACTCTGGGCACTTATTGTATGCAAAACCTTATCTGGGCATACATATTATGTAAATGGAGAGTTTGCTGTTTACTATGCATTCTATTTGTGAAAGGAAAGCAAAGAAACTACATGTTTTATACAGATAAAAACTTTATTAACTGCTATATTGTGTTTATGTCTGCTGTAACTTGCATTTAGCATTTATGCTCTGTTAATTATTCTAAATAAAATTATTTAGCTTGAAAAGTCTTAGTTACTCACCGGTTAACGGTATTTTTCGGAGTCCATGACAGCACCACCTGAGAGAGGGGATCCGCCCTTTAGGAACAGGAAACTTACAGATACAAAAAGGGCGGCACCTCTCCCACGCATCAGTTGGATTACAGAGCACAGAGGACCACAATGGTTAATAGCATAACTTATATACAATACTATACACAACTATTTAAATTACCCGTGTACGTATAAGAAGTGCACACCCAAATTAAACTAAAGGGAGGGAATATACGGGTGCTGTCATGGACTCCGAAAAATACCGTTAACCGGTGAGTAACTAAGACTTTATTCGGTCGTCCATGACAGCACCACCTGAGAGAATTACAGAGAGTAATAACTACTTTAGGGAGGGACTACAGCCTGCAGCACCCTTATCCCAAAAGAGAGGTCTGTGGAAGCACCCAAGTCTAGCCTATAATGACTATAAAAGGTGCTCGGAGAGGACCAAGTAGCCGCCTTACATATCTGGTCAATGGAGACTTCTGATCTCTCGGCCCACGAGGTCGCCATGGCTCTGGTGGAATGTGCCCTCAGCTTCCCGGGTGGCGACCTGCCTTTTGAGGTGTATGCTAAGGCAATCGCTTCTCTAATCCACCTGGCTAGTGTATTCTTTGATACTCTACAACCTTTCCTAGGGCCTTGGTGGGAAATAAACAGGGCATCCTCTTTCTTCCAAGGATCGGTAGCTGCCACATATTCTATAAGGCACTTCCTAACATCCAGGGTATGTAGTTTCTCTTCCTTCTTATTAGCCGGATTAGGGAGGAAGGATGGAAGGACTACTTCCTGAGTCCTATGAAAGTTAGAAACCACTTTAGGTAAATACGCTGGATCAGGTGTGAGTATTGCTCATTTTTAATCTGTATATAAGGAGGACGCCTAGATAATGCCTGGATATCGCTAGCTCTGCGAGCAGAGGTTAGAGCTACCAGGAACGCTACTTTGAGGGACAGGTTTTTTATGGAAGCTGATGAAATAGGTTCGAATGGAGCTTCCGTCATGGCCGTGAGGACTAGATTCAAGTCCCATGGCATGAATCTATCCTTCACTACCGGCCTGGATCTTCCTGCTGCTTTAATGAATCTACTGATCCAGTAATTACTCGTGATGTTGCAGCTAAAGAGGGCCCCTAAGGCTGCTACTTGTACTTTAAGGGTACTAGTGGAAAGCCCCATGTCCAGACCTTTCTGAAGAAATTCTAAGATCTGATTTATAGGTGTTGAACCCCCAGCGACTATTCCCGAGCTGTGAAGGAATTTCTTCCAAATTCTAACATAGATCTTGGTAGTAATGGCCTTTCTACTTTTAAGAAGGGTATTAATTAAGTCTGGGGAGAAGCCTTTATCTTTTAAGAGCGCCCGCTCAAACTCCACGCCGTCAGATGTAGGCCAGCCACCTGAGGATGGAAGACTGGGCCCTGGGATAGGAGATCCGGGATGTCCGGAAGAACCCAAGGATCGGACACCGACATGGTCCTGAGGCAAGAAAACCAAGCCCTCCTGGGCCAAAATGGGGCGATGACTATAACCCTTGCTCTGTCTTTCCTGATCTTTCTCAACACCAAGGGTAGTAGCGATAGGGGAGGGAAGGCATATGCTAGCCTGAAGTCCCACATTATCAGAAAGGCATCTACTGCCAGGGGGTTGTCTCTGGGATTTAGGGAGCAGAATAGTCTCAATTTTCTGTTTTCTTTGGTGGCGAAGAGGTCTGCCTCTGGCTGTCCCCACCTTTGCACAATCAGGTGGAAGATCGAGATGTTTAGGGACCATTCTCCTTGCCTTAGCAGATTGCGGCTTAAGAAATCTGCCATAATGTTTTCTTTCCCTTTTATGTGTAGCGCTGTCAAAGATAGAAAATGCTGCTCTGCTAGTTGGAACAACCGTTCTGTCACATTCATCAGGGGTTTGGAACGAGTCCCACCTTGGTGGTTGATATAAGCCACGGTGACCTGATTGTCGGAGAGCACTCGCACATGATGGCCCTGCAGATACATGTAGCTTCTTAGCTGCCTGTTCTACTGCTGTCAATTCTTTCAAATTAGATGACATATTTATCTGGTGCTGGTCCCATAGGCCCTGGACCACGACCTCACCCATATGAGCCCCCCAGCCGGAAGGGCTAGCATCCGTAGTGACTATGCGGGATATGTCGAATTCCCAGGGAACTCCTCTGGATAAATTATCCTTGTCCAGCCACCACTCTAGGGACTCCCTTGTGTTTCGGGACAAGGTTAGCTGGCCCTCTAAGTAACCTCCGAGGATTCTTTGATGCAGTAAAACCTCACCCTGAAGTGTTCTTGAATGAAACTGGGCCCACTGCACCGCTGGGATACAGGAGGAAAGGGAACCCAGAAGGGACATGGCTTTCCTAAGGGACATGGTGGGGTTATTGGAAGCATTTAGGACCTGATAGTGTAAACGAACAAGCTTCTCTGGAGGCAGACGGCATTCCTGTTTCTCAGAATCTAGAATCAGGCCTAGAAACTGCTGGCTTTTCATCGGCTGTAACCGAGATTTTTTGATATTCAGCAGCCATCCTAACCGCTCCAGGGCAGACATTGCCCTCTGTAGCTGTTCCGTACAATGTTTTGCCGTTTTTCCTATAATCAGGAAGTCATCTAAGTAGGGTACTACTAGAATGTCAGATTCACGTAGATGGGCCATAACTTCCGCTACTACTTTGGTAAATACCCGGGGAGCGACTGCCACCCCAAAGGGGAGGGCCGCGTATTGGAAATGTTCAACTGACCCATTTAACTGAACCGCCACTCTGAGGAAGCGCTGATGAGCTGCATGAATGGGTATATGGTAGTAAGCATCTTTCAAATCCAACACCACCATAAAGCAGTTTTGAAACAATAATTTTATTGTTGAATTAATTGTTTCCATTTTAAACGGGCGTATAACCAAGAATTCATTAAGGGACTTAAGATTAATTATAGTCCTAAAGGAACTGTCTGGCTTGCGGACCAGGAACAGAGGGGAGTAGAAACCTTTCCCCCTTTCACCTTCTGGAACCACAGTTAGGACCTTCTTAAGGCAAAGATCATGAACCTCGGCCTCCAGGGCAGCTTGTTCTGATGTGGAGGACCTGATTGGGGTGACCCTAAATCGATCATGGGGAACCCGGGTGAATTCCAGTTGTAGACCCGTAGCTATCACCCCCCGTATCCAATTACTATCCGAAATCATGGACCAGGCTGGGTAGAAGGCAGCTAGTCACCCCCCTACCAGGGCCTCTAGTCATTGGGGCGGCTTTTTAGTGTCCCGTGCTGGACCTTCCTGGCGCCCCCTCCTCCGAACATGAAACCTGTACCTCTCCTTCTTTTGTCATCCCATCTGCCCTGATCTCTGGACGACCTTCTATGGAAATATCCTTTCCTGGTAAAGGGGCGTCTATAAGAAGGATTCGGGAGGCTCGGAAACTTCTTTTTATCATCCCCGGCTTTCTCTAACAGTTCATCCAGGGCAGAGCCAAATAGATATTCCCCCTCGCAAGGAATGGAGCAGAGTCGTGACCTGGCCTGGATATCCCCTGGCCAGCATTTTAACCAGAGGGCCCTTCGAGCTGCGTTAGATAACCCTGCGGATCTAGCCGCCATCCTTGCAGAGTCTGCTGAGGCATCGGCCAGGAAAGCAGCGGCACTCTGGATAATTGGTAGGGTTTTCCGAATGGATGCTCTTGAGGCTCCATCTCTCAGATGGGAATCCAGTTGATCTAGCCAGACCATCATGGATCTGGCTGTACAAGTGGCAGCTATCGCTGGTCTTAGGGCGTCTGCTGACATCTCCCATGATCCCTTTACAAAGGAATCCGCTTTTTTATCCAGCGGGTCTTTTAGGGAAGCCATGTCATCGAAAGGGATGGAAGATTTTCTGGAGGCTTTGGCTACTGCCACATCCAGTTTAGGGGCCTTAACCCATCTGTTCACCACTGGGTCATCAAATGGGTACCTTCGTTTGAAGACCGGTGGCAAGGAGCCTCTTTTTTCGGGTTTTTTCCACTCCCTATCTATTAAGCTCTGGACCTTATCATTTAAAGGGAAGGCCCTGCGCTTCCTGGGATCTAGACCTCCGAACATCACGTCTTGTGCTGAAATTTCTGGTTTTGAGTCTGTTACTCCCATGGTGGACCTTCTTATTGTTTTAACTAGTTTGTCCATCTGGTCTAACGGGAAGCAGAAACGGCTCGAGTCTTCATCCGAAGAAGACGAAGTGGAGGCCGGGGAATCCGAGGAGTCATTGTTCCTAGGAGCAACCGAGGACTCCGAACCTGAGAAGCTAACTTCTCTCCCCCTAGAAGAATCCCTTTTTGACAGGGCTTTCATTTCTGTCCTGATTATTTCTCTCAGGCTTGTGGTGAAATCTGGCGTTTCTTCCGCTACCTGTAAGGACGGGGGAGAATGTAAGGGCCTGTCAGTCTATCCCTGGCCCTCATTCCCTTCCAACCCCTACCGTTTGTCGCACACATGGCTGACAATCTTTTGGGGTGGCCGTCTGGCAAGGGGCAACTACAGAGGGCACATTCCCTGTGCTTCTGTTTTCCCGTAGCTTTCCTCCCCTGCAAAAAATACATAAGGGAACACTGCATCAGGGTACATTCACGAATATCTCTTACCCATGCAGGTGAGGCAGGTACCGGATCACGGAGGGAGGCAGGAGGGTCCTTTAGTCTGGAGGAACTTCCGCGGCTCTGTTCACTCGATCGTTTTTTCTTCTGCTGGCCACTCGCATGAGGCTTCGCCACGGCCTCCTTCTGTGGCCGCTCCTGTATCTCGTCCTGCTGCTCTATGGGGGCTTCTGTCATATCCATCGCTGGGCCTTCAGAAGCACCCCCGCAGCGTTGCCTCCTGCCTTTTAAGGCCTCCCTGTACCCGGGTCAGCAGGGTTCTGGCGTGGCACCTCCCCAGCATCCGCGACCCCCCCCTGCATGCTCCGCCTCCCCCCACCCCTCGCCACGGGTACAGCGCGTCCCCCCGGACCGCCGCGCACACGCGGCACACACTGGAAAGTCGGCCAGCACCCGACTTCCGGTTTCGGCATCCCCGGCTCCGCCCCTTCCGCCGCGTCACTTCCACCGTGCGTCAGAGACCGCGGGAGCGCGCGGAACGGAGCCGGCAGGGCTCCCCCGGCTCCGGTGTGCCCGCCGCCCCCACATGCGCCCGCCTGCGCCCGACGACTGTGCGCGACCGCCGACCCGGATGCGGGAGGATGACCGGACCCCAGGGGGAGACTCAGGAGGGGCGTATACGTACCTGGTGCCCGCACTTTGGAGACGGCTGTCCACCGGACCCTATGCTCCACCTGCTCCAACCACAGCCGTGGCGACCTACCCGGCCCCACCGTGGTGCTTCCAGGGACCCCGAACTGGACCGAGGTAGGAGATCCCCCCGCTACCTGAGGCGTTCAGCCGGCCTGGGAATCCCTCGTCGACTCCATTACGGACGATCTGTAGGGAGTCCTGTCCTCTAGGAACAGGAAACCAACTGATGCGTGGGAGAGGTGCCGCCCTTTTTGTATCTGTAGGTTTCCTGTTCCTAAAGGGCGGATCCCCTCTCTCAGGTGGTGCTGTCATGGATGACCGAATAAAACTCCAATTTTGATCTCTTGTGATGCTTAATAGCTCATTTATGAGATTTTTTTTGCTATTATATTTCCAGTGAGTTGAGCCTTTGAAGAATTTTTTTCCAGTATTTGGGATATATTTGTACTTTATCCTATATACAGTATGAGCCTGTACATCGCTTCCCATATACAGTATGAGGCTGCATATAGCCTCCTATATACAGTATGAGCCCACATAGCCTCCTGTATACAGTATGAGGCCGCATATAGCCTCCTATATACAGTATGAGCCCACATAGCCTCCTGTATACAGTATGAGGCCGCATATAGCCTTCTATATACAGTATGAGGCCGCATATAGTCTCCTATATACAGTATGAGCCTACACATTGCTTCCTATATACAATATGAGCCCACATAGCCTCCTATATACAGTATGAGCCTGCACATCGCTTCCTATATACAGTATGAGGCCACATATTGCCTCCTATGTACGGTATGAGCCTGCACATCGCTTCCTATATACAGTATGAGGCCGCATATAGCCTCCTATATACAGTATGAGCACCCACATATAGTAACATAGTAACATAGTTATTAAGGTTGAAGGGAGACTTTCAGTCCATCTGGTTCAACCCATATCCTATCCTAACTTGCCCTAACATGTTGATCCAGAGGAAGGCAAAAAAACCCCATGTGGCAACAGTAAGCTTCACATTGGGGAAAAAAATTCCTTCCCGACTCCACATACGGCAATCAGACTAGCTCCCTGGATCAACGCAATATTAAGGAGACTAGTGTATATACCCTGTAATATTATACTTTTCAAGAAAGGCATCCAGTCCCTTCTTAAATTTTAGTAGGGAATCACTCATTACAACATCATATGGCAGAGAGTTCCATAGTCTCACTGCTCTTACAGTAAAGAATCCGCATCTGTGAGTATGCTTAAACCTTCTTTCCTCCAGACGTAGAGGATGCCCCCTTGTCCCCGTCACAGGTCTAAGAGTAAAAAGATCATTAGAAAGGTCTTTGTATTGTCCCCGCATATATTTATACATTGTAATAAGATCACCCCTAAGCCTTTGATTCTGCAAACTAAATAACCCCAAGTGTAATAACCTGTCTTGGTATTGCAGACCCCCTAGTTCCCTAATAACCTTGGTCGCTCTTCTCTGCACCCGCTCCAGTTCAGCTATGTCTTTCTTATACACCGGAGACCAGAACTGTACACAGTATTCTAAGTGTGGTCGCACTAGTGACTTATATAGAGGTAAAATTATGTTCTCCTCATGAGCATCTATGCCTCTTTTAATGCATCCCATTATTTTATTTGCCTTTGCAGCAGCTGCCTGACACTGGCCACTAAATGTGAGTTTGTCGTCCACCCATACACCCAGGTCTTTTTCAGTGACTGTTTTGCCCAGTGTTTTACAATTAAGCACATAATTATACAACTTGTTCGTTCTACCCAAGTGCATGACCTTACATTTATCCCGATTAAAGCTCATTTGCCATTTATCAGCCCAAGCTTCTAGTTTACATAAATCCTCCTGTAATATAAAATTGTCCTCCTCTGTATTAATTACCCTGCAGAGTTTAGTGTCATCTGCAAATATTGAAATTCTACTCTCTATGCCCTCTACAAGGTCATTAATAAATATGTTAAAAAGAAGCGGGCCCAAAACTGACCCCTGTGGTACCCCACTGCTAACCGTGACCCAGTCCGAGTGTGCTCCATTAATTACCACCCTTTGTTTCCTATCCCTGAGCCAGCTCTTAACCCACCTACACATATTTTCCCCTATCCCCATTGTTCTCATTTTATGTATCAACCTTGTGTGGCACCGTATCAAAAGCTTTTGAAAAGTCCATGTACACCACGTCCACTGCATTCCCTTGGTCCAGTCCGGAACTTACCTCTTCATAAAAGCTTATCAGATTAGTCTGACAGGAAGGGTCTCTTGTAAACCCATGTTGATATTGGGTAAATAAGGTTTTTCTTCTCCAGATACTCCAGTATAGTATCTCTTAGAAAACCCTCCAGGATTTTACCCACAGTTGAGGTTAAACTTACTGGCCTATAATTTCCAATTTCAGTTTTTGTCCCCTTTTTGAATATTGGCACCACATTTGCTATACGCCAGTCCTGTGGTACAGACCCTGTTATTATGGAATCTTTAAAGATTAAAAATAATGGTCTATCTATGACTGTGCTTAATTCCTGCAGTACTCGGGGGTGTATCCCATCCGGGCCCGGGGATTTGTCAATTTTAGTGATTTGTAGACTCCACCGTACTTCCTGCTGGGTTAAGCAGGTGACATTTAACTTCCTGCTGGGTTAAGCAGGTGACATTTATAGCCTCCTGAATACAGTTTTTGCCTCCTATATGCAGTATGAGCCTGCACATTGCTTCCTATATACAGTATGAGCCTGCACATAGCCTCCTATATACAGTATGAGCCTGTACATAGCCTCTTATATACAGTATGATGCCGCATATAGCCTCCTATATACAGTATGAGCACCTACATATAGCCTCCTATGTACAGTATGGGCCTGCGCATTGCTTCCTATAAACAGTATGAGCATCCACATAGCCTCCTATGTACAGTATGAGCCTGCAAATCGCTTCCTATAAACAGTATGAGTCTGCACATCGCTTCCTATAAACAGTATGAGCCCACATATAGCCTCCTGAATACAGTATTTGCCTCCTATATACAGTGTGAGTCCCCATATAGCCTTCTATATACAGTATGAGCCTGCACATCGCTTCCTATATACAGTATGAGGCCACATATAGCCTCCTATATATAGTATGAGCACCCACATATAACCTCCTGTATACAATATGATGCTGCATATAGCCTCCTATATACAGTATGAGCCTGTACTTCGCTTCCTATATACAGTATGAGGCCGCATATAGCCTCCTATATACAGTATGAGCACCCACATATAGCATCCTGAATGCAGTGTTTACCTCCTATATACAGTATGAGCCTGCACATTGCTTCCTATATACAGTATGAGCCTGCACATAGCCTGTACATCGCTTCCTATATACAGTATGAGGCTGCATATAGCCTCCTATATACAGTATGAGCCCACATAGCCTCCTGTATACAGTATGAGGCCGCATATAGCCTTCTATATACAGTATGAGGCCGCATATAGCCTCCTACATACAGTATGAGCCTGCACATTGCTTCCTATATACAATATGAGCCCACATAGCCTGCTATATACATTATGAGCCTCCACATCGCTTCCTATATACAGTATGAGGCCACATATAGCCTCCTATGTACGGTATGAGCCTGCACATCGCTTCCTATATACAGTATGAGGCCGCATATAGCCTCCTATATACAGTATGAGCACCCACATATAGCCTCCTGAATACAGTTTTTGTCTCCTATATACAGTATGAGCCTGCACATTGCTTCCTATATACAGTATGAGTCTGCACATAGTCTCCTATATACAGTATGAGCCTGCACATCGCTTCCTATATAGAGTATGAGGCCGCATATAGGCTCCTATATACAGTATGAGCCTGCAAATCGCTTCCCATATACATTATGAGGCCACATATAGCCTCCTGAATACAGTATTTGCCTCCTATATACAGTATGAGCACCCACATATTGCCTCCTGAATGCAGTGTTTACCTCCTATAAACAGTATGAGCCTGCACATTGCTTCCTATATACAGTATGAGCCTGCACATAGCCTCCTATATACAGTGTGAGCCTGTACATCCCTTCCTATATACAGTATGAGGCCGCATATAGCCTCCTATATACAGTATAAGCATCCACATATAGCCTCCTATGTACAGTATGAGCCTGCGCATTGCTTCCTATAAACAGTATGAGCCTGCAAATCGCTTCCTATATACAGTATGAGCCCACATATAGCCTCCTGAATACAGTGTGAGTCTCCATATAGCCTCCTATATACAGTATGAGCACTCACATATAGCCTCCTGAATACATTGTTTGCCACCATATTGCCTCCTATATACAGTGTGAGTCCCCATATAGCTCCTATATACAGTATGAGCCCCTATATAGCATCCCATATCTAACTGCATTTACCTTGGTATCATTCATTTTCTATGAGACTGCTCTGTTCTCATATTGTGCATTTATGCATTTAGTAGGGCTTAATGGAATGATTGCGCTTGTTACACATCAACTCTAGATGCGCTCACTTATTAGACTTTGGTTGGGGCAACTTTAAAATATAATAATGATAATGGTCCTGTCTAGTGACAAGTTTATTTTACAGGCTTCTGGAGAAAGGCACAATACCAGTCATTCAAGGGTTAATTCTTTGGAACACTGAGAGGGACTTTCTAGCCAATGAAACCACAGTATAAAACACCTGTGATAACTATGGCAACTGCGCTGATGTCATAAACACATACATCTATGATGCAGGAGAAGATTCCAGAACCACAAGTCATTCAGCCGTAGACGGAGCCATACTTGATGTGTCTGGAGACCTGGAGCTTCATCACTCCACAATGGGAGGAAGGGGACACCGCCTAGTCAGCCAGATCAGCCATAGCGCCTAGCCAGCCAGATCAATGGGGTGACAGATGTTGCAGCCAGATCTCCCTCACGTCCGGTACTCGCCGCCTTCACTTTATGTGTACGGCCTGGAGAGGTCGCATTAGGCTTCTCCAAAACAAATATGACACAATGTACAAATTCAGGTACAATTTGCTGTTACATGTTGGCACTAACCTTCTAAGCCCAAGGGAAGGGCAGTCCTGCAGCCATGGTTCCCTAGAGGTTTCCACTACAGGGGGTTTTTCCTCTCCTGAGTGCTGAAGGACGATTCTTTGTGAGTTCTGCCATTTTCAGTGTCTCTTTCATAGTAATTGGCTGATTCTAAATTTCAGACACTGAAAGAAATAATAATGATGAGATTTGGAATAAAATTCGGTCAATTTAACATCCAATAAAAGTGTTTTGTGTGTTTCTTTCACAATCTTCGGTTGGTGAGATTTTGTTGGGGGATGAGGATCCAGCATCTATGATCAAGCCATGAAGCCAGATATGAAGTCAGAGCAATTTAACCCTGCGCTGGAAGACAGGACGGAGCAGAGATGACAAAGTGTGACTGCACAATTAGCACAAGTTCACACTCTTCCTCCCATTCAGATACACGAGGGGATTCAGGGCAGAGTTGGGACTAAAAAGCAGCCCTGGCACACAAAATTCACCAGCCCACATGCAATAAGTGTCCTCAACCCAAATCGTAGAACACTGATAGGTCATGTAGGATTTTGCTTTATCCGTTACCAGGGCCAAAACAAAGTATTTTGGGTGCCCAAGGCAGATGAAGCCGAAGGCGCCCATTTTGCATTTCTACCCAGCTAATTCTTCCCTTTTCCTTTAGGTCTATGACATCATGTGATTAATAACTGATGAGCTGAATCCTTCTAAGTCAGGCCCATATACATTTGTATCTCATGAACCTACAACTCCCAGTATGTCCTTAACAATGGTAAGGAGATGCTGGGAGTTATCAGTCTTTATCAGACTGTGGACTATACAGGAACCATAGTACTGATGAGACGCAGTCAGTACCAATAGCTAAAAATGTACATCCTGGTACCTTATAGGTGACCTCTTCTCAGATTGAGTCTTTTCTTTCTCTTAGGCCTGTTTCACACTTCAGTTTTCTGGCGTTAGTCAAAATCCGCCAGTGTGCAAAAGCGGATCCGTTTCCGTCTTGTGGCAAACGGATGCAACTGGATCCGTTTTTTGTACGGATCCGCTTTAGACGCTAGTGCATGAAATTTAAAGTAAGGCCTGTTTCACGAGAGAGAGAGAGATTTAGCTGCCAGAATGGGATTTGGGGTTAAATATCATGAAAGGACATTCATTCGGGCATGCTCAGTATAAAAAGGAGGATCCGATGGCAGATTCCGTCAATTAACGGTTGGCAACGGATCCACCGCCTTTTCTCATCCACATCTCGCTTCTTAAGGCCCCTTTCACACTCCAGTCTTTTGCAATCAGTCACAATCCGTCAAAGTGTTCAGATCCGTCAAGTGGACGGATCCTGCGTATATTGCAAAAAACTAATGCACTGGATCTGTTTTTATGACTGATCCGTTGTAGCAGCCTTGCTGTAGGAATTAAAGAAACAGAATTCTGGAGTGAGAGAGAGAGAAGGATTTTGTGCCAGAATAGAAAAAGCAGCCGCAGGGGGTTAAAATAAAGGAAGAAAAATGATTCCGGGCATGCTCAGTTTTAAAAGACGGAATCCGTCGCTATCCGACTTTTTGACGTACACAAAAAACGTTCATCTGTCCGTTGTCTCCGGCCGACGGACAGAGATTTTCTGATGGATCCGTTGGACGACAGATGAAACGTGTGGCCATCCGTCACTAATACAAGTCTATGAGAAAAAAACGGATCCAGCATGAAAAAATGATGGAAAGCCAAAACTATAAATATATATATATATATATATATATATATATATATATATATATTTTGTATTCCAAATTATAATGTGATGACATAAAAATCTGAATAATAAATATATCAATACATCTTGCCAAAATTTGTATAATATCAGCACCAGAAAAAAATAAATAAAGAATATGTAAAAAAAAATGCTAAGTGCTAAAATATATCGCTCAAAAAACTTTTTTCTATTAATAATGTGTAAGTTAAATATATAGTGTAGACAATAATATCGTGAAAAGTACTACCATAATATTCTAAAAATTGCACTAAAAAGTGCTATAGTGCTGTAAAACAAAAATTGTGCAAAAGTGAAAAGTATTGCAAGATATAGAATTAAATCCACTGTAAATGATTCAGTACTATAAAGTGCTAGAGGACAAAACATACAATGCACATTGAAAATAAATGAATATACAAGTATAACCAAGAAATAATGTTCTCCAAAAAG
Organism: Dendrobates tinctorius; assembly: GCF_039654945.1. Lineage (NCBI taxonomy): Eukaryota > Metazoa > Chordata > Amphibia > Anura > Dendrobatidae > Dendrobates > Dendrobates tinctorius. The sequence goes on along the minus strand of NW_027362075.1, from coordinate 816,337 downwards.
TACTGCAATGCTATAGATGAATTGCAGAGTACTGCAAAATATGAGGGATAAATACAAATGAAAGTTTACGTATACTAAAATATGCCAAGATATAAATTACTATAATATGACCCAGTAATATAAGGTGTTATAGTGCTACACCGCCATACACATTAAGTTTGGAGCTGTGACCAAGCTCACCCCAGCGAAGAGCGCTTGACACTGGACACCAGAGTCCGTGGCTGCACGGGTACAACAGTCCCAGCAGCCAAATCCGGAGGGCAGGAGACTGCAGGCCTCCTGACCCCATCACACACCTGAACGCACAGCAGCATACCAGAGCCAGAGCCACCACGAAGGAGTGACACCTGTGAAAGGCTCAAGCTGCCTGACATACAGGCAAGGACTAAAGAACCTTAAGGAATTGAGGGTAAACTGATTAAATTTGCTGATGACACAAAGCTAGGAGGGATAGATAATACTAGAGAAGAGAGAGAGAGGATTCAAAAAGATTTAAATAAACTGGAGAAGTGGGCAGCAACTAACAGAATGGTTTTTAACAGGGAGAAATGCAAAGTACTACATCTGGGCAATAAAAATGAAAAAAGCATATATAGAATGGGAGGAATAGGGCTAAGTGACAGCACATGTGAAAAAGACTTGGGTATACTAATAGATCACAGACTGAATATGAGTCAACAGTGTGATGCAGCAGCAAAAAAGGCAAATGCAATTCTAGGATGTATTAACAGAAGCATACAGTCTAGATCACGTGAAGTCATTATTTCCTTCTACTCCTCTTTGGTCAGACCTCATCTGGAATATTGTGTCCAGTTATGGGCACCACATTTTAAAAAAGACATCAACAAACTGGAGCAAGTTCAGAAAAGAGCGACCAGAATGGTGACCGGTCTGCAAACCCTGTCTTATGCGGAAAGGTTGCAGGATTTGGGAATGTTTAGTTTGCAAAAGAGAAGACTGAGAGGAGACTTAATAGCTGTCTACAAATATCTAAAGGGCTGTCACATTGTAGAAGGATCAACTTTATTCTCATTTGCACAAGGAAAGACTAGAAGCAATGGGATGAAACTGAATGGGAGGAGACACAGATTAGATATTAGAAAAAACTTTTTGACAGTTAGAGTGATCAATGAGTGGAACAGGCTGCCACGAGAAGTGGTGAGTTCTCCTTCAATGGAAGTCTTCAAACAGAGGCTGGACAGACATCTGACTGGGATGATTTAGCGAATCCTGCTTTGAGCAGGGGGTTGGACCAGATGGCTCAGGAGGTCCCTTCCAACTCTACGATTCTATGATTCTATGAACAGAGGACTGAGCATAGCTTTAGACCTCATGGGACAGCGTAGAAAGGAGGCCTCCAACCCATCTGGCTTAGTGGATCCTAAATTGCTTCCAGGCTGGCTGGATCTCCATTACCATCAGTACTCAGTGCCCTGGTTTGCAACTCAAAATGTGAGTAAAAGCGTAAAGACTGCACCCCGCTGTGTTCTCCTGTTTATTTGCTGCGTCACCTCAGCCCTGCATTACATCCATCATCACCATCTTTTATAATATAATTGCCCTGAGACTTAGCTCTACCTGTGGAGAGCTGTACCAACTCTGCTGCATCACCATCAGCCTCAGCGGTCTTTTTAAGCAGCGTCGGCTATCCCTTGCCGAATACCACAGGTGGCGTCACAAACTACAGTGGGGAAAAAAAGTATTTAGTCAGTCAGCAATAGTGCAAGTTCCACCACTTAAAAAGATGAGAGGCGTCTGTAATTTACATCATAGGTAGACCTCAACTATGGGAGACAAACTGAGAAAAAAAAATCCAGATAATCACATTGTCTGTTTTTTTTCATTTTATTTGCATATTATGGTGGAAAATAAGTATTTGGTCAGAAACAAGCAAACAAGATTTCTGGCTCTCACAGACCTGTAACTTCTTCTTTAAGAGTCTCCTCTTTCCTCCACTCATTACCTGTGGTAATGGCACCTGTTTAAACTTGTTATCAGTATAAAAAGACACCTGTGCACACCCTCAAACAGTCTGACTCCAAACTCCACTATGGTGAAGACCAAAGAGCTGTCAAAGGACACCAGAAACAAAATTGTAGCCCTGCACCAGGCTGGGAAGACTGAATCTGCAATAGCCAACCAGCTTGGAGTGAAGAAATCAACTGTGGGAGCAATAATTAGAAAATGGAAGACATACAAGACCACTGATAATCTCCCTCGATCTGGTGCTCCACGCAAAATCCCACCCCGTGGGGTCAGAATGATCACAAGAACGGTGAGCAAAAATACCAGAACCACGCGGGGGGACCTAGTGAATGAACTGCAGAGAGCTGGGACCAATGTAACAAGGCCTACCATAAGTAACACACTACGCCACCATGGACTCAGATCCTGCAGTGCCAGACGTGTCCCACTGCTTAAGCCTGTACATGTCCGGGCCCGTCTGAAGTTTGCTAGAGAGCATTTGGATGATCCAGAGGAGTTTTGGGAGAATGTCCTATGGTCTGATGAAACCAAACTGGAACTGTTTGGTAGAAACACAACTTGTCGTGTTTGGAGGAAAAAGAATACTGAGTTGCATCCATCAAACACCATACCTACTGTAAAGCATGGTGGTGGAAACATCATGCTTTGGGGCTGTTTCTCTGCAAAGGGGCCAGGTCGACTGATCCGGGTACATGAAAGAATGAACGGGGCCATGTATTGTGAGATTTTGAGTGCAAACCTCCTTCCATCAGCAAGGGCATTGAAGATGAAACGTGGCTGGGTCTTTCAACATGACAATGATCCAAAGCACACCGCCAGGGCAACGAAGGAGTGGCTTCGTAAGAAGCATTTCAAGGTCCTGGAGTGGCCTAGCCAGTCTCCAGATCTCAACCCTATAGAAAACCTTTGGAGGGAGTTGAAAGTCCGTGTTGCCAAGCGAAGAGCCAAAAACATCACTGCTCTAGAGGAGATCTGCATGGAGGAATGGGCCAACATACCAACAACAGTGTGTGGCAACCTTGTGAAGACTTACAGAAAATGTTTGACCTCTGTCATTGCCAACAAAGGATATATCACAAAGTATTGAGATGAAATTTTGTTTCTGACCAAATACTTATTTTCCACCATAATATGCAAATAAAATGAAAAAAAAACAGACAATGTGATTTTCTGGATTTTTTTTTCTCAGTTTGTCTCCCATAGTTGAGGTCTACCTATGATGTAAATTACAGACGCCTCTCATCTTTTTAAGTGGTGGCATTATTGCTGACTGACTAAATACTTTTTTTCCCCACTGTATATCTTATATAGGGTTCAGGATCCAGCAGGATGATGAGGAGCTCTCCTAGCCAGCGTCCTCTCCCGATCACGGCATAGCCACGCCCCACCTTGAGATTGTTGATATCTTTCAACAATTTTGGTTCTCAAGTCCTCACAGTTCTCATCTTCTCTTTATGTCCTCCATGCTTAGTGTGGCACAGAGACATACATTGCAAAGATTGAGTCAACTTCTCCCCTTTTTATCTGGTGTCAGGTGTTATTTTCATATTGCCCCCAATTGGTTTTAAATTCTGCCTGGAATCTGCCTTAAAAAGAGCCTCAAAACCACTGCAAAAAGTGAATATAATCCACAGCAATCCTACACAATGATCCCCCACTTATCGCGGGCATTACATTCTAAACCTCCAACACGATAGTTGAATATCCCCCAAGTAAGAAACTTACATTTATTTTAGCATTTATATATTTTAAGGATTTACAAACCCCTCCCACACACTTATTTACCATTACCAGTCCCTTATTAATCGGCCCCAGTTCCTTATTAACCTTTTGCACCTTTTTATAAACACTACTTATGTTCATAAACAAATTCTACATGATGAAGATGATGAATTAGCTGTGTAGTACTGATGATTGAAGGTGATGAAAATGGGATGAATGTACAGTACTGTACTGCACAGCATGGAAGAGCATTACAGCTCTCCTATTGGCACCACTTCATCAGGAGCTTCTTCAGGTGAGGCAGTAGTATCTTCAGCCTCATCCGTAACTTTTACTACCACTAAATGCGTAACCAACCTCTTGTTCGAGTGATGAACATAGTCATGGAGAGATGCTGGTTCTGCTTCTTATGAACCATACGGAGGTCCTATTCCTCAGCCAATCGATTAAGTACATTGCCCATTATGACCATGGTTACAAGTCGATCAAGTGTTGGGCCAACCTCCTCCTCTTCTTAAACCCGTTGTTCAAACTGTTCCTCATCCTCTTCTTCACTTGCTGAAGGGTGTTTCCGTCTTCAGTAGTCATGTCACTGAAGCCCTCTCCTCCCGGTATTTTCACCAGCTTCACAGCCTAATCCACCGCAGAGTGATACATTTCATCAAGAGAAAGTCTGACACATCATTTTCTTTATGGTTTTTTGAACATTTTTTCAATATATTTTTTGTTTTTAACCCCTTCACCCCCAAGGGTGGTTTGCACGTTCATGACCGGGCCAATTTTTACAATTCTGACCACTGTACCTTTATGAGGTCATAACTCTGGAACGCTTCCATGGATCCCGGTGATTCTGACATTGTTTTGTCGTGACATATTGTAATTCATGTTAGTGGTAAAATTTCATTCAAATAACTTGCGTTTATTTGTGAAAAAAATGGAAATTCGCAATTTTCCAACTTTGAATTTTTATGCCCTTAAATCACGGAGATATGGCACACAAAAAACTTGATAACTAACATTTCCCACATGTTTACTTTACATCAGCACAATTTTGGAACCAAAATTTTTTTTTGTTAGGAAGTTATAAGGGTTAAAAGTTGACCAGCGATTTCTCATTTTTACAACACCATTTTATTTTTAGGACCACATCACATTTGAAGCCACTTTGAGGGGTCTTTTTGATAGAAAATACCCAAAAGTGACACCATTCTAAAAACTGCACCCCTTAAGGTGCTCAAAACCACATTCAAGAAGTTTATTAACCCTTTAGGTGCGTCACAGGAATTTTTTTGAATATTTAAAAAAAAAATGAACATCTAACTTTTTTTCACAAAAAAAGTACTTCAGGTTCAATTTTTTTTATTTTACCAAGGGTAACAGGAGAGATTGGACTGCAAAAGTTATTGTGCAATTTGTCCTGAGTACGCTGATACCCGATTTGTGGGGGGGGAACGACTGTTTCGGCGCATGGCAGAGCTCAGAATGGAAGGAGCGCCGTTTGACTTTTTCAATGCAAAATTGGCTGGAATTCAGATCGGACGCCATGTCACGTTTGGAGAGTCCCTGATGTACCTAAACAGTGGAAACCCCCTACAAGTGACCCCATTTTGGAAACTAGACCCCCCAAGGAACTTATCTAGATATGTGGTGAGAACTTTGAACCCACAAGGGCTTTACAGAAGTTTATAACGTATAGCGGTACAATTAAAAAAATAATATTTTTTCCACAAAAATGATCTTTTCACCCCAATTTTTATTTTCCCAAGGGTATCAGGACCCTAAAAGTTATTGTGCAATTTGTCCTGAGTATGCTGATACCCCACATGTGGGGGTAAACCACTATTTGGGCGCATGGCAGAGCTCGGAAGGGAAGCAGCGCCATTTGACATTTTTGGCTGGAATTGAGATCGGACACCATGTCGCGATTGGAAAAACCCCTGATGTACCTAAACAGTGGAAACCCCCCCACAAATAACACCATTTTGGAAACTAGACCCCCTAAGGAACTTATCTAGATGTGAGGTGAGCACTTTGAACCCCCAAGGGCTTCACAGAAGTTTATAATGCCAGGGCATGAAAATAAAAAAATCGTTTTTTTTCCACAAACATGATCAATTAGTCCCCAATTGTTTTATTTTCCCAAGGGTAACAGGAGAAATTGAACCCCAAAAGTTGTTGTCCAATTTGTCCTGAGTACGCTGACACCCCATATGTGGGAGAAAACTACTGTATGGACACACGTCAGGGCTCGGAAGGGAAGTAGTGACGTTTTGGAATGCAGACTTTGATGGAATGGTCTGCAGGTGTCATGTTGCCTTTGGAGAGCCCCTAATGTACCTAAACAGTGGAAACACCGACAAATGACCCCATTTTGGAAACGAGAACCCCTAAGGAACTTATCTAGATGTGTGCTGAGCACTTTGAACCCCCAAGTGCTTCACAGAAGTTTATAACGCTCGGACGTGAAAATAAAAAAATCATTTTTTTCCACAAAAATGATATTTTTGCCCCCAATTTTTTATTTTCCTAAGGGTTACAGGAGAAATTGGACCCCAAAAATTGTTTTGCAATTTGTCCTGAGTAGGCTGATACCCTACATGTAGGGTAAAACACCGTTTGGCGCATGGCAGAGCGTGGAAAGGAAGGAGCACCATATGACATTTTCAACTCAGAATTGGCCGGAATTGAGATCAGACGCAATGTTGCATTTGGAGAGCCCCTGATGTGCCCAAGCAGTGGAAACCCCCAATTCTAACTCCAACCCGAACCCCAACACACCCCTAACCCTAATCTCAGCCCTAACCCTAACCCAAGCCCTAACCCTAACCCTAGCCCTAACGGAAAAATGGAAATAAATACATTTTTATTTTATTATTTTTCCCTAACTATGGGGGTGATAACGAGGGGTTTGATTTACTATTTATGGCGGTTTTTATATTTGGCAGCTGTCGCACGCTAAAAGACGCTTTTTATTGTAAAAATAGTTTTTGCATCACCACATATTGAGAGCTATAATTTTTCCGTATTTTGACCCACCAAGTCATGTGAGGTCTTATTTTTTGCGGGACGAGTTGACGTTTTTATCGGTACCATTTTCGGGCACGTGACATTTTTTGATCGCTTTTTATTCCGATTTTTGGGACGCAGAATGAACAAAAACCAGCGTTTCATGAATTTCTTTTGGGGGAGTGCGTTTACACCGTTCTGCGTGCAGTAAAATTGATAAAGCGGTTTTATTCTTCGGGTCAGTACGGTTACAGCGATACCTCATTTAGGTCGTTTTTTAGGTTTTGTCGGTTTTATGCAATGAAAACTATTTTATATAAAAAATAATTATTTTTGCATCGCTTTATTCTGCGAGCTATAACTTTTTTATTTTTTCACTGATGATGCTGTGTGGTGGCTTTTTTTTGTGGGACAAGATGCCATTTTCAGCGGTACCATGGATATTTATATGCGTCTTTTTGATCGCGCGTTATTACACTTTTTGTTTGGCGGTATGATAAATCATTTTTTGCTTCGTTTTTTATTTTTATTTTTTAAGGGGTTCGCTAAAGGGGTTAACTAACGGGACAGTTTTATAGGGCGGGTCGTTACGGACGCGGCGATACCTAATATGTGTACTTTTATTTTATTTATTTTTTTCAAAAAATGAATTTATTGGGGAATATTTTTTTTTTTTTTTATACTAATTTATTTGGCGATTTTTTTAAAATTATTTTTACACTTTTTTTTAATTTTTTTTTTTACTTTATTACACAGTCCCAGGTGGGACATCACTGTCCTGTGACAGATCGCTGATCTGTCACATCACAGATCACTGTGACAGATCAGCGATCTGTCACAGGCATTGAAGCAGACTTCCTCTTGCCTGCGCTTTGCAGGCACTGAGGAAGCCAGCTTCCTGCAGGCCCCCGAAGGCCCCCGTCGCCATCTTGGATTCGGGGGCCTGGAGGAAAGGAGCCCCCCGCAGCAGCGCTGCACATTGAGCCCCCCGCAGCAGCGCTGCACATTGCGCTGCTGTGGGGGGCTCAGGGAAGCACGGAGGGAGCCCCCTCCCTGCCGATGCTTCCCTTTAACTCCATCAAACATGATCGTGGTGTGCAAGGGGTTAACGTGTCGGGGGCGGTCCGTGACCGTCCCTGACACATTGTGCCGGGTGTCAGCTGTGATAATCAGCTGACACCCGGCCGCGATCAGCGGTGCTCACCACATGGGCGCCGCTGATCGCTGAGACGTACTATCCCGTCCATGGGCATAGGGGCCCAGGTCCCATGGACGGGATAGTACGTCGGATGGCAGGAAGGGGTTAAATATTTGATAGACTCGAAAAAAAACAAGAAGTGGGAGAAAAGGTAGTCACTTATTAATGAGACAAATAGAAGAATATTTACCGTATACACTCGTGTATAAGCCGAGTTTTTCAGCACTTTTTTTGTGCTGAAAACACCCCCCTTGGCTTATACACGAGTCACGGTCCCAGAAAGCCGGCAGAGGAGGGGAGCAGCAGGTCACAGAGGCCACCAGCTTCCATCACACCATACTCACATGCCTGCACGCCTCTCCGCTCCCTTAGGTGTGGAGCGCATATTCATTACCTTAATGAGCAGTACCACATGATCACTCGACAGGAAGAGCTGCAGGCTCCGGCTGTAACGTCTGTCTGCGGCCTGGGCTGCAGCCAGACAACACCCCGAGAAACACTGATACCCTTTACCCCTATACAGGGATCTGGATTTATAGCAGAGCCCAGGAGGTGCTGTCTGAATAGGAGCAGTGGCCAGAGCAGGACGGTCGCCAGAGAGGGAGTTCCAATACAGGACAAAAACGTGGTAGTATCTGGGTCTAAACCAGTCGGGCAGCAGGGTACAAAAACGTTAGGCAGAAGCAGAGTCAGAAGTCCAGGCCAAGGTCAGAGTTATTCAACTATAGCAATTCACACAGTAACACGCAGGGGAACCAAGAATATATCCGGCGGCTTGCAAGACCAGTCCCAAGGTATTTGAGGGATCAGGTCACCCCTCACAGGTTCCTGGACTGCTGATGTCATCAGTACCGCCCCCAGGACCAGGCCAGATGATGATGCAGTAACCTTCTGATGACTGACAGAGGGGCGGAGCCTGCGCCCACCAGATGCCTGCACAGGTGCCCTTACTCTGTCAGCACCATAACTCACGGGCGAGTGACCGCGCCCAGAACAGCAGACCCCGAATTAAAAGGCAACGTGACAGACCGGCGCCTCCTAGAGGCTAAAGCCGGGACAGTAGGCCCTGAGTCTGATGCGACGGAACCACGGCCCCTCCCAGTGGCCGAGGCATTAACAGCCGTCCCTGAGTCTAACGACGAAGTGGCGGTCCGGCGCCTCCTAGTGGCCGCGACCGAAACAGCAGGCCCCAAGTCTGGCGGCGACGTGACAGTACCCCCCCTTCCAAGAGGGGCCTCCGGACCCTCAAAACCCGGTTTGTCCTGGTGAAGGAGGTGAAACCTTCTAATTAATGCCTTGGCATGGATGTTCCTTGCGGGGACCCAGGACCTCTCCTCCGGGCCGTAGCCCTTCCAGTGTACAAGATACTGTATGGAGCCTCTCACCAGGCGGGAGTCAAGGATACCCTGGACTTCATACTCTAAAGCTCCCCCGACCGAAACAGGAGGAGGGGGGGACTGGACAGGGTGAATCGGAGAACAATAAGGCTTGCGGAGAGACCTGTGGAATGCGTTAGGTAATTTGAATGTGGAAACTGTGGAAGTTTTAAGCGGAAGGCTACTGGGTTAACCACCTCGATAATTTCGTATGGGCCGATGAACCTGGGACCCAGTTTGGCAGATGGTACCTTAAGCTTGATATTTTTTGTAGAGAGCCAAACCTTATTGCCACCTCCCAGGTGCGGCCCCTTAGATCGTCGTCTATTTGAGGCCGAAGCCTGTCTAACCTGAGCCCCTTACAAATTTGAATTAACCTCAGACCAAATCGTTTTCAGCCGATGTATATTTTGCTCAACCCCAGGGAGCTCCGACATCCTGGCCGAAAACGACTCAAAGCGCGGATGTAGTCCAAGGTTACAGAAAAAGGGGGTAGTTTTAATGGAGTCCTGATATCGATTATTGAGCGCGAATTCAGCCAATGGCAGATGTTCCACCCAATCGGACTGATGTCCTGACACACAACAGCGGAGGTATTGAATCATAGAATTGTAGAGTTGGAAGGGACCTCCTGGGCCATCTGGTCCAAACCCCTGCTCAAAGCAGGATTCGCTAAATCATCCCAGTCAGATGTCTGTCCAGCCTCTGTTTGAAGACATCCATTGAAGGAGAACTCACCACTTCTCGTGGCAGCTTGTTCCACTCATTGATCACTCTAACTGTCAAAAAGTTTTTTCTAATATCTAATCTGTGTCTCCTCCCATTCAGTTTCATCCCATTGCTTCTAGTCTTTCCTTGTGCAAATGAGAATAAAGTTGATCCTTCTACAATGTGACAGCCCTTTAGATATTTGTAGACAGCTATTAAGTCTCCTCTCAGTCTTCTCTTTTGCAAACTAAACAATCCCAAATCCTGCAACCTTTCCTCATAAGACAGGGTTTGCAGACCGGTCACCATTCTGATTGCTCTTTTCTGAACTTGCTCCAGTTTGTTGATGTCTTTTTTAAAATGTGGTGCCCATAACTGGACACAATATTCCAGATGAGGTCTGACCAAAGAGGAGTAGAGGGAAATAATGACTTCACGTGATCTAGACTGTATGCTTCTGTTAATACATCCTAGAATTGCATTTGCTTTTTTTGCTGCTGCATCACACTGTTGACTCATGTTCAGTCTGTGATCTATTAGTATACCCAAGTCTTTTTCACATGTGCTGTTGCTTAGGCCTATTCCTCCCATTCTATATATGCTTTTTTCATTTTTATTGCCCAGATGTAGTACTTTGCATTTCTCCCTGTTAAAAACCATTCTGTTAGTTGCTGCCCACTTCTTCAGTTTATTTAAATCGTTTTGAATCCTCTCTCTCTCTTCTCTAGTATTAGCTATCCCTCCTAGCTTTGTGTCATCAGCAAATTTAATCAGTTTACCCTCAATTCCTTCATCTAAATCGTTGATAAAGATGTTGAACAATACAGGGCCCAGGACAGAGCCCTGTGGTACCCCACTTGAGACATTCTTCCAACTGGATGTGCAGCCATTTACGACCACTCTTTGGGTCCGATCACTAAGCCAGTTATGAATCCACCTAACAGTTGCCTTGTCCATTCCATACTTAGTCATTTTTTCAATAAGGATTGTATGAGAGACTTTGTCAAATGCTTTGCTGAAGTCAAGATATACTATATCTACAGCATTTCCTTGATCCACCCAATCAGTGATACCATCATAGAAGGAAATTAAGTTAGTCTGACTTGACTTATTAGTTACAAACCCATGCTGACTCTGTTTAATCACTTCATTCTTATCCAGGTATTGACATACATGTTGTTTAATAATTTGTTCAAAGATCTTTCCTGGTATAGAAGTCAGACTCACCGGCCTATAGTTGCCTGGGTCCACCTTCTTCCCCTTTTTGAAGATAGGAACAACATTTGCTCTTCTCCAGTCTTCTGGCACTTCTCCTGTCCTCCAAGAATTTTCAAAGATTATGGAGAGGGGTTCAAAAATTTCTTCTGCTATCTCCTTCAGTACTCTGGGGTGTAATTCATCTGGACTTGGAGACTTGAATTCATTTAGGTTAGCTAAGTGTTTCCTCACTATCTTTCTGTTTATAGATATCCTGGATTCTTCTGTTCCCTTAATAGGACAGTGAATAACAGTTGATGTTACATTTCCTTTCTGAGAGAAAACAGATGCAAAATAGGAATTTAAAAGTTCAGCCTTCTCAACATCCTGTCTGACCATTTCATCATTTTCATCCTGTAAAAATCCTATAGCATCTTTGACTTTTCTTTTACTTTTGACATATCCCCAAAATCCTTTATTATTGCTTTTGACATCTCTTGCAAGCCTCAATTCATTTTCAGCTTTAGCTAATCTGATTTGTGCCCTGCAGGTTCTGCAGACAGCATAATATTCTTCTTTAGATATGCCTCCCTCTTTCCATTTTATAAACATTTTTTTTGTTCCAGAGTTTGGTTAGTACGTTCAGTTTGACCATTGGTCTCGGGATGGTATGCCGAGGAGAAGGACAACTCCACACCGATGCGTCTACAGAACTCCCTCCAGAACTTCGAGACAAACTGGGTACCCCTGTCGGACACAATATTTGTCGGAACGCCGTATGTGCAGAATGAACAGCTTACTTAAAGTTTCAGAGTTAGGCAAGCCAGACAGGGAAATAACATGACACTGCTTGCTGAACCTGTCTACCACCACCCAGATACAAGTTTTCCCATCTGAGGGTGGCAAATCTGTAATGAAGTCCATGGAGATGTGGGTCCATGGACTCTCAGGGGTGGGCAAGGACTGAAGCCAGCCGGCAGGGCGGCTATGGAGGGATTTGGCACGGGCACAGACTTCACACGCAGAAACATAGTCTTTACAGTCCTTGGCCACCGTCGGCCACCAAAAGTTCCTGGTTACCAGCCTGGTGGTATTATTGAGACCGGGATGGCCTGCCAGGACAGAGTCGTGTGATTCTTTTAGAACCTGCAGACGAAGGTTAGCTGGAACAAACAATTTTTTGGGGGGCGTAGCGTCAGGGGCTTGCTCTGAAGACCTACGGATCTCCTCCAGAAGGTCCAAAGACACTGCCGACACGACGATTCCATTAGGCAATATCGGTACTGGTTCACAGTCCTCGGTCTGTGTGGGGCAAAAACTGCGAGAGAGGGCATCTGCCCTCACATTTTTAGTACCGGGGCGAAAAGTAATTAAAAAATCAAACCTGGAGAAAAAACAGGCCCACCTGGCCTGCCTGGGATTTAGTCTCTTAGCTGACTCTAGGTAGGTTAAGTTTTTGTGGTCTGTAATAACAGTGACCTTGTGTTTGGCACCTTTGAGGAAGTGGCGCCATTCCTCGAAGGCCCATTTGATCGCCAATAATTCTCAATTACCAATGTCATAGTTTCTCTCCGTGGTAGAGAATTTGTGGGAGAAAAACGCACACAGGCGAGTGAGGGATGCAGTGCCTTGCGATAGCATTGCTCCCACTCCGACCTCGGAGGCATCCACTTCCACAACAAATGGGCGGTCTAAGTCCGGTTGCACCAAAACTGGGTTGGCCACGAAGCACTCTTTCAGTGTGGAAAATGCCTGAATAGCCTCAGGATTCCAATTGGTCACGTCCGCCCCTTTTCGGGTAAGGTCCGTGAGTGGCTTGGCAATCTCCGAGAAACCCCTGATAAACTTGCGGTAGTAATTCGCGAATCCCAAAAACTGCTGCAGCGTCTTCAGCGATTTGGGTTGCACCCAAGCCTTAATAGGTTGAATCTTGGCAGGATCCATGCGAAACCCCTTGCCTGAGACCATGTATCCTAAAAACTGTACCTCTTCGGCAAAGAAAACACATTTTTCCAGTTTCGCAAACAAAGAGTGTTCTCGCAGTCTCTGCTGCACCGACCTGACGTGTTGAGTATGTGTCACAGGGTCAGCAGAGTAAATCAAAATGTCATCAAGATACACGACGACATACACCCCACAAATGTCTCTGAAAACATCATTGACGAAGTGTTGAAATACTGCAGGCGCGTTACTGAGTCCGAACGGCATTACCAGGTATTCAAAGTGACCAAGAGGTGTATTAAAGGCCGTTTTCCATTCGTCACCGTTTCTTATGCGGACCAGATTATATGCCCCCCGGAGGTCAAGTTTAGTAAACCAGTGGGCTCCCAGTAGCTGATTAAACAGATCAGGAATGAGTGGAAGCGGATACTGGTTTTTTACAGTAATAGCGTTAAGCTCACGACAATCTATACATGGTCTGAGTCCACCATCTTTTTTTCCTACAAAGAAAAACCCAGCCCCTACAGGTGAAGTGGAGGGTCTAATACAACCTTTTCGCAGGCTGTCTGCTATGTAGTCATTCATGGCTACACGCTCAGGACCAGAGAGGTTAAATATTCTCTCCTTAGGGAGGCGGGCACCTGGGACCAAGTCGATAGGACAGTGATACTCTCTATGAGGAGGTAGTTTCTCAGACTCCACTATGGAGAAGACATCTTCATAATCTCTGAGCGCATATGGAATAGAGGGGTTTTTAATTTTAACTTGGTTCACTGACAGTGACATACAGTTACTCTGACACCGTGGACTCCAGCGCACGATATCACCTAAGCGCCAGTCAATAACCGGATTATGCTGGTGCAACCATGGCATGCCTAACATAACCGGATTAGATAAATTATGTAGAACAAAAAATGATATCTGTTCGTTGTGTAATGCCCCCACTGACATAGTAATGTCTGCAGTAACAAACTCCACTCCACCCTGGATAATGTATGTACCATTGATAGCAGTGGTCTGAAAAGGGGCATTAAGTCTTAGCAGTGGTACACCGAGATTCCTTGCGAGCAAAAAATCCATGAAATAGCCCGCAGAACCACAATCCACATAAGCCTTCACATACAGGGATTTATTAGAAAATGAGTGTGAGACGGGTAACAAAAGTTTAGCCGCATTTGCGGGCAATACCTGAGCCTCTGTGCCAGCGCGACCAGAGCTGCCCAGAGGCCGACGTCCCAGGAATGTGGATCTCTGACGCTCAGCATTTCCCTGGCCTCCAGGCTGCAGCATGCTGGTGTAGGAAGATGGGAGTGTTCCTTCAGGCTGTGCTCTGGAGCAGGTGTTAGGCCAGGAAATCAGCTCAGACAGAAGAAGAAAAAAAAAAATTCAGGAGACTGCTTTTATATATGGTGAACATATACACAAAAAGCAAGTTTTTTTTCCTTGTATTATTTTGGGCCGGATATAATGTAACGTCCGTCTGCGGTCTGGGCTGCAGCCAGACAACACCCCGAGAAACACTGATACCCTTTACCCCTATACAGGGATCTGGATTTATAGCAGAGCCCAGGAGGTGCTGTCTGAATAGGAGCAGTGTCCAGAGCAGGACGGTCGCCAGAGAGGGAGTTCCAATACAGGACAAAAACGTGGTAGTATCCGGGTCTAAACCAGTCGGGCAGCAGGGTACAAAAACGTTAGGCAGAAGCAGAGTCAGAAGTCCAGGCCAAGGTCTGAGTCATAACCAGGAGGGCAGCAGAGATACAAAATCGTTAGGCAGAAGCAGAGTCAGAAGTCCAGGCCAAGGTCAGAGTCATAAATCAGGAGGGCAGCAGAGGTACAGAATCGTTAGGCAGAAGCAGAGTCAGAAGTCCAGGCCAAGGTCATAGTTATTCAACTATAGCAAGTAACACACAGGGGAACCAAGAATATATCCGGCGGCTTGCAAGACCATTCCCAAGGTATTTGAGGGATCAGGTCACCCCTCACAGGTTCCCGGACTGCTGATGTCATCAGTACCGCCCCAGGACCAGGCCAGATGATGATGCAGTAACCTTCTGATGACTGACAGAGGACCGGAGCCTGCGCCCACCAGATGCCTGCACAGGTGCCCTTACTCTGTCAGCACCATAACTCATGGGCGAGTCACGGCGCCTCCTAGTGACCGCGCCCAGAACAGCAGACCCCGAATTAAAAGGCAACGTGACAGACCGGCGCCTCCTAGAGGCTAATGCCGGGACAGTAGGCCCTGAGTCTGATGCGACGGAACCATGGCCCCTCCCAGTGGCCGAGGCAGGAACAGCCGTCCCTGAGTCTGACGACGAAGTGGCGGTCCGGCGCCTCCTAGTGGCCGCGATCGGAACAGCAGGCCCCAAGTCTGGCGGCGACGTGACACCGGCAGCCAGAACGAGCTGCAAAGCCACCAGGGAGGTAAAAAGGATGGTTTTACCAGTTATAGGGCGTGCTGGGTCTGCTGGACAATTGTTTCTCCAAGGATCATTGTGGATACAGGGACCTCATTGCTTACTGATCAGGCACCAGGAAGCCCTGGATGAGATCTGGAGTTTCCGCTGTAGAGTCTCTGATACTTGCCTGGAGTTCATCCTGAGCCATCTGATTCATGAATACAATGCCAGTCCTGTAGTGAACATTGGCACCGATGTATAATGAAGCTCTGCAGATTCCCGAGGGCTGGTTAACTCTTCAGCCACTGCACAGGTCTCTGCTGATGTCAGGGGGTGGTCTCACGGGCCCCCTGACTATTGTGCTCAGTGTTATAATTGTGTCCCCTTTATGTTGAGGGCTGGTTCTGGCCTATGAATGGCTGATAACAGGGACCCATAGCTGCAGCACTGGAGTAGCGTGGGGGAGGGCGGACCGCCCCAGGCGGCACGTGTGTGGGGGCGGCGCAGCAGCATGACAGCTCCTCGGCTGCTTTTAGGAAAGGCCCCAGCAGCCGTGTTGCTATGGTAACACTGTAGGACTACATTACCCGTCATGCCTCGGGCGTGCGTTCCTGGTATGACCCCGCTGCAGCGCTGTAGATTGGCAGTCACATGACCGTGGGATCTGCCGAGGCTTCGGCTGTCACATGCCCAAACAACGAGCGGAGCGACCGCACAGCATGGAGCATGGCCAATGTGGCCAACAGGGTGTCGTGGTCCGACTGGGAGCAGCTGGAGGAGGCCGGGGAGAGCACGCCGCTGCTGAACGGAGCCGGCAACCAGCAGGTGAGGGCGGGAGGAGGAATACTGGGAATTGGGGGGCTGTGCAGATAGGTGACCATGGCGAGGCTGTGCAGGGGAGGACATGGGGGGGCTCTGTAGGGGGAGGACGTGGGGGGCTGTGCAGGGGAGGACATGGGGGGCTCTGTAGGGAGAGGACATGGGGGGCTCTGTAGGGAGAGGACATGGGGGGCTCTGTAGGGAGAGGACATGGGGGGGCTCTGTAGGGAGAGGACATGGGGGGGCTCTGTAGGGAGAGGACATGGGGGGGCTGTGCAGGGGGAGGACATGGGGGGGCTGTACAGGGGAGGACATGGGGGGGCTCTGCAGGGGAGGACATGGGGGGCTCTGCAGGGGAGGACATGGGGGGCTCTGTAGGGGAGGACATGGGCTGTGCAGGGGAGGACATGGGGGGCTGTGCAGGGGAGGACATGGGGGGCTGTGCAGGGGAGGACATGGGGGGCTGTGCAGGGGAGGACATGGGGGCTCTGTAGGAGGGACATGGGGGGCTGTGCAGGGGGAGTACATGGGGAGGCTGCGTAGGGGAGGACATGGGGGGCTGTGCAGGGGGGTAAACGGGGGGCTGTGCAAGGGAGAACATGAGGGCTCTGTAGGGAGTGTACTGTGGTTCTGTGCAGGGGGAGGACACATGGGTCTCCTTACACTGTTTTATGGTGCGGCTCTATGAAGGGCAGTGGTGGCGGTTCAGTAGGATCATCAAGCTAATACATACATGTATATATAGAGAACTGCAAGAAGATAAAAGTCTAGAAATTTAGAAATAATAACAGCAGAGTTAGTAGTAGACTAAAAATTAGATCTTTGAGTGTAGTGTGGGCTCTTCGGATGCTTCCGAAATATCAACGACCAAAGGTGCGGCAAATTTTTCGACCGCCCCGGGCGCCACAAACAGTTGCTACGCCACTGAGCTGCAGGAATGTATAATGTGTATAATGTGCACAGTAATGAATGTTCTAAATATTCACTGTCATTACCAAGAATTATCCGTGTTATATGGCCGGAACAAGATGCAGTGGCACCGACGGCGCGCAGGCAGCTAAATAGGATGTTTTTTTTCTTAACAGGAATCATACCTACAAAGATAGGGGATAAGGAGCCATGCATACAATGACAGGGACGGGGGAACCATGCATACCACGGTAGGGATGAGTGGTCAATGCACACCCGGCTTATACTCAAGTCAATAAGTTTACCCAGTTTTTCGTGGCAAAAGTTGGTGCCTCGGCTTGTACTCGGGTCGGCTTATACTCGAGTATATACGGTAATAGTTAAAACCTGAGAAGAATAAACAATAATTTGCAGTTAGCCCAATCGTGGGGATAAATAGCTGAGAAATAAATAGTGATTAGTATATCTTAATAAATATATTGCAATTCACCCAGTACAAAGCTGTGAAAAAAAATGGTAGTTACTATTTCCATTAAGTATTGCACTCAAACAGTTGATTAACCAAGAGAGATGGCATGTACCCGAATAGAATTCTCCTAGAGGCTGCAAATAAGAGCGGCAGGAAGTAAAGGGTTAATAGGTACATAGAACACACAATTGGGTGAAAATATTAAATGGTCATGAGCAATATGTCCTGGCATAAAGAGTGTGATTATATCCTTAGTCCATAGTTAATGCTTGGTATAAACCTGCATTCATAAAATATTCCAATGTCTATAGCCGTGGGGAGAGCTGCCCCGGCCGATGATGGATACACCAAGTACTTTCTCCAATGAGTGGAGGGCTCGTACCCTGTAAAATAGCGCGCTGAACAGTACATGGTGATTTCACCATATATAGTTGTATGTGAGTGTTGCTACTCACAATACCTCCGATGGTCTGCGTAGAATCTGGTGACTGCGTTCTGGCTGGTGCAGTAAAGGTCGGACCTGGGAGATGCGGCGATATGCCGAGGTGTAGTGTGAGACCAGCGCTCCTGCGCTCCAGCTGTCGGCAGGGATCCGGTCACTCTGGTCGATAGCTGCGTCCCGGCAGATGTGCAGTAGGAGCAGGACCTGTGTGACGCGGTGGATCACGTGGTGCCGTGTAACTGCTGCTAGATGGAGGTACGGGTGGCAAAAAGGGCCGAAACCAACGCGTTTCGGAAAACTCAGCTTCTTTCTTCAGGTCCGGGACATATTGCTTATGACCATTTAATATTTTCACCCAATTGTGTTCTATATACATATTAACCCTTTACTTCTAGGAGAATTCTATTCGGGTACATGCCATCTCTCCTTGGTTAATCAACTGTTTGAGTGCAATACTTTCTATTTCCATTAACTACCATTTTTTTCACAGCTTTGTACTGGGCGAGTTGCAATATATTCATTAAGATATACTAATCACTATTTATTTCTCAGCTATTTATCCCCACGATTGGGCTAACTGCAGTTTATTGTTTATTCTTGTCAGGTTTTACCTATTAAATATTCTTCTATTTGTCTCATTAATAAGTGACTAGCTTTTCTCCCACATCTTGGTTTTTTCAGCGCGAGTCTATCACAAATATTTATAATCCTTTCGATTTCCTTGTGGTTGGTATCTAGAGTCGCAGCAGTTACAAAACCTTTTACACAGGCGCCACTTTATCGCTCTCCTTCATTTTTTGATTTTAACAATTTTTCCCTGGATCTGTAGCTGGATATTTCCTGCTTTTGAATTGCCTCCTATATACAGTGTGAGCCTCCACATTGCTTCCTATATACAGTATGAGGCCGCATATAGCCTCCTATATACAGTAGGAGCCTGCACAGCGCTTCCTATATACAGTATGAGGCCGCATATAGCCTCCTATATACAGTATGAGCCTGCACAGCGCTTCCTATATACAGTATGAGTCTGAACATAGTCTCCTATATACAGTATGAGCCTGCACATCGCTTCCTATATACAGTATGAGACCGCATATAGCCTCCTATATACAGTATGAGGCCGCATATAGCCTCCTACATACAGTATGAGCCTGCACAGCGCTTCCTATATACAGTATGAGCCTGCACATCGCTTCCCATATACAGTATGAGGCCGCATATAGCCTCCTACATACAGTATGAGGCCACATATAGCCTCCTATATACAGTATGAGCCTGCACATCGCTTCCTATATACAATATGAGCCTTCACATTGCTTCCTATATACAGTATGAGCCTGCACATTGCTTCCTATATACATTATGAGTCTGCACATAGTCTCCTATATACAGTATGAGCCTGCACATCGCTTCCTATATACAGTATGAGGCCGCATATAGCCTCCTACATACAGTGAGGCTGCATATAGCCTCCTATATACAGTATGACCCTGCACATCGCTTCCCATGTACAGTATGAGACCACATATAGCCTCCTGAATACAGTATTTGCCTCCTATATACAGTATGAGGCTGCATATAGCCTCCTATATACAGTATGAGCCTGCACATCGCTTCCTATATACAGTATGAGGCCGCATATAGCCTCCTATATACAGTATGAGCCTGTACTTCGCTTCCTATATACAGTATGAGGCCGCATATAGCCTCCTATATACAGTATGAGCACCAACATATAGCCTCCTGAATGCAGTGTTTACCTCCTATATACAGTATGAGCCTGCACATTGCTTCCTATATACAGTATGAGCCTGCACATAGCCTCCTATATACAGTAGCAAAAAAAAAAAATGATTGAATGAGAGTAATGGTTTTGGGTCCTTTCTGTAAAAATTGTATGGGTATCTTTTTAGTCTTGGTTTTAGTTTTCTGTTTTTAATTATTTTTTCCTGTGCTTATAATCCAGTTCTCTATCTTCGCATTGCAGTATATGATCTGGCATGGAATTCATTGTTGAGGGCATTTCAAGATTTTATGAAGAAACACTCCTCTCACAAGAAATCTACGGCTCTTTTCGTACCCATTGGGTCTTCAATATTTCATATTATTTGTTCACATTTTTATTCATTTTTTCTTTTTTTATTTGTTTATTTCATTTACATTTTTATTTGTTTTATTTTTATATATTTTTTTTCACTCATTTTTTATTTTTTTCACAATTTTCTTTGTGTATTTTTGCTATGTATTATGCATTATACATAATTGTGTGTATAATTACTTTATGATATATGACATTTGATGTATGTATTGAATGCCATGTGTTATTTTTATGTTCATTTGTTTTTTAACAGAGACATGATATATAGTTGTTATAGTTATATGATGCACATACACTTTCATATAGCCTGCATACACATTATGCTAATTGTTAAAAAAAAATTTTATTGCTTGCATAGTGTGCTTATAATTGACACATATGTGTGTGCCTTTGCACTCTATGTCAGGCATATTCACTTTAATGGTTCATACACACCGCTATAATTATTTCAGCATCATTATGTTTTATCCCCTCACTTTCAACACTTGCTATCACTTTAAATAGTGATTATTATTCTTCATAATTATTTTATTTTCTTGTCCTCACTTGAGCGCATGCCCAGTTCTGTCCTCCCTAGGAGCCTTCTGACGTGCTCAGTCTGGTATGTGGCTGTCTCTGGCTGTTTTGCAGCTTGAGCCACTTTCATGCTGATCATAGACTCCCTGTTCATAGTGGGGACTCAACAGCGCATGCGCCGATAATGCTGTGGACGTTTAGAACTGGATACTATTGACGTCATTGTGGACACTACAGCGCAGGTCCTGAATTTTACAAGCTTTATTAGGGAAAGCGGTTTATTGGTTGACCGCACTATATAAACTACATCCGGGGCACTTGTAAACCACGCCTCCTGAGGAAGCTGCGGCGTATCGCGCGTAGGGGCGGCAGGTTTTACAGCGACATACACAGCACATGTAAGTTGTTACTTTCTAATGCAGTCCTTGTATCTTACTCTGGAATTTGTATAGACAGTTTTTACTCTGTGTACACTTAACGCCTACCAGGCTTATTTGATACAAGGCACTTATGCACTTTTTATTCAGCAGTTTACTCTGGGCACTTATTGTATGCAAAACCTTATCTGGGCATACATATTATGTAAATGAGGAGTTTGCTGTTTACTATGCATTCTATTTGTGAAAGGAAAGCAAAGAAACTACATGTTTTATACAGATAAAAACTTTATTAACTGTCAAGGTGCTGGTTTAATTATATTGTGTTTATGTCTGCTGTAACTTGCATTTAGCATTTATGCTCTGTTAATTATTCTAAATAAATTATTTAGCTTGAAAAACTCCAATTTTGATCTCTTGTGATGCTTAATAGCTCATTTATGAGATTTTTTTTGCTATTATATTTCCAGTGAGTTGAGCCTTTGAAGAATTTTTTTCCAGTATTTGGGATATATTTGTACTTTATCCTATATACAGTATGAGCCTGTACATCGCTTCCTATATACAGTATGAGGCTGCATATAGCCTCCTATACACAGTATGAGCCCACATAGCCTCCTGTATACAGTATGAGGCCGCATATAGCCTTCTACACTGCGTTCCAAATTATTATGCAAATTGGATTTAAGTGTCATAAAGATGTAATTTTTTGTTTTTCAAATAAACTCAGATGGTATTGTGTATCAGGGCTCTTTGGATCACTGAAATCAATCTCAAATGCCTGTGATAATTAGTTTACCAGGTGAGCCCAATTAAAGGAAAACTACTTAAGAATGATGTTCCACATTATTAAGCAGGGCACAGGTTTCAAGGAATTTAGGAAAGAAAACGGATCTCTCTGCTGCTGAAAAGCATCAAATAGTGCAATGCCTTGGTCATGAGATGAAAACATTAGATATTTCCCAAAAACATAAACGTGATCATCGTACTTTTAAGAGATTTGTGGTTGATTCTGAGAACAGACATGTTTGTGCTGATAAAGGCAGAATGAGGAAGGTTTCTGCCAGGCAAGTTCATCGGATTAAGAGAGCAGCTGCTAAAAAGCCATTACAAACCAGCAAACAGATATTTAAAGCTGCTGGTGCCTCTGGAGTCCCTCGAACCTCAAGGTGTAGGATCCTTCAAAGGCATGCTGTGGTGCATAAACCTACTATTCGGCCACTCCTAAACAGTGTTCACAAGCAGAAATGGTTGCAGTGGGCCCAGACATACATGAAAACTAATTTTCAAACAGTCTTGTTTACTGATGAGTGTCGAGCAACTCTGGATGGTCCAGATGGATGGAGTAGTGGGTGGTTGGTGGAAGGCCACTATGCCCCAACAAGGCTGCGACGTCAGCAAGGAGGTGGAGGAGTCATGTTTTGGGCCGGAATCTTGGGGAAACAGCTGGTAGGGCTCTTTAAGGTTCCTGTTGGTGTGAAAATGACCTCTGCAAAGTATATAGAGTTTCTGACTGACAGCTGTCTTCCATGGTATAAAAAGCAGAAATGTGCCTTCAGGAGCAAAATCCTCTTCATGCATGAAACTGCACCATGTCATGCTGCAAAGAATACCTCTGAGTCATTGACTGCTATGGGCATAAAAGGAGATAACTCATGGTGTGGCCACCATCTTTCCCTGACCTCAACCCTATGGAGAACCTTTGGAGTATCATCAAGCGAAAGATCTATGAGGGTGGGAGGCAGTTCACATCAAAACACCAGCTCTGGGAGGCTATTCTGACTTCATGCAAAGAAATACAAGCAGAAACTCTCCAAAAAATTCACAAGTTCAATGGATGCAAGAATTGTGAAGGTGATATCAAAGAAGGGTTCCTATGTTAACATGTAACTTGGCCTGTTAAGCTATTTAACTCCAAAATATCCTTTTTGTTCAGTGAATGTGACCTCCTAATGCTGCAAATTCCACAAATGAGCATTTTCAGTTCTTTAAAACATATCAAATGTTTAGAAATTCTACTGTGCATACTAATTTGGAACAGTGCAATTTGAGTTTTTATTCATTTTGGAGATTATACTGTTATCATTGGGAGGTTTCTTCAATAAAATTCGATGCATATTCTAACGGGTGATGACTTTTATTAGACTGACTGTCATTTGTACCGACTATTTAGGAAAATCAGAGAAAAATAGCATTTGCATAATAATTTGGAACACAGTGTATATACAGTACTAGCTGAAGAGCCCGGCGCTGCTCGGGCATAGTAACTAACTGTGGTAAGTTATAGAAAATTATAATTATCCTCCATCCCATAGTCCCTGCCCATATACCCATCATACATATCCACGATCCCATAGGCCCGTGCCCATATACCCATCATACATATCCTCCATCCCATAGTCGAGTACCCATATACCCATCACATATCCTCCATCCCATAGTCCCATGCCCATATACCCATCATACATATTCTCCATCCCATAGTCCCATGCACAGATACCGATCATACATATTCTCCATCCCATGGTCCCATGCCCATATACCCATCATACATATCCTCCATCCCATAGTCCCGTGCCCATATACCCATCATACATATCCGCTATCTCATAGTCCCGTGCCCATATACCGTCATACATACAGACAATGTGATTTTCTGGATTTTTTTTTCTCAGTTTGTCTCCCATAGTTGAGGTCTACCTATGATGTAAATTACAGACGCCTCTCATCTTTTTAAGTGGTGGAACTTGCACTATTGCTGACTGACTAAATACTTTTTCTCCCCACTGTATCCTCCATCCTATAGTCCAGTGCCCATATACCCATCACACATCCTCCATCCCATAGTCCTGTGCCCATATACATATCCACCATCCCATAGTCCCGTGCCCATATACCCATCAAACATATCCTCCATCCCATAGTCCAGTGCCCATATACCCATCACACATCCCCATCCCATAGTCCCGTGCCCATATACCCATCATACATATCCACCATCCTATAGTCCAGTGCCCATATACTCATCACACATCCTCCATTCCATAATCAACCATTATGACATCATAATGAGCGGCGGCAGGGCTTGCAACCTTTGATGACATCAGCATCGCCATGGCAAACATTGTGACATCATAATGAGGGGCGGGGCTTGATGCACACACACTGCTTCCCCAGTATGCAAATAGGGGCATTGTGACAACACAATGAGGGGCGGGGCTTGACGCGCACACACTTTTTCCCCCAGTATGTAGATAGGGGCAAAATTGTTTGGTGAATTGGAACGCGTAGGGTTAAAATTTCGCCTCTCAACATAGCTTAGGACGCTCTCGGGGTGCAGACGTGTGACTGTGCCAAATTTTGTGGCTGTAGCTGCGACGGTGCGGATGCCTATCCCGGACATACAAACATACACACACACATACATACATACACACTTTGAGCTTTATATATTAGATGAGGCCGCATATAGTCTCTTATATACAGTATGAGCCTGCACATTGCTTCCTATATACAATATGAGCCCACATAGCCTCCTATATACAGTATGAGCCTGCACATCGCATCCTGTATACAGTATGAGGCCACATATAGCCTCCTATGTACGGTATGAGCCTGCACATCGCTTCATATATACAGTATGAGGCCGCATATAGCCTCCTATATACAGTATGAGCACCCACATATAGCCTCCTGAATATAGTTTTTGCCTCCTATATACAGTATGAGCCTGCACATTGCTTCCTATATACAATATGAGCCCACATAGCCTCCTATATACAGTATGAGCCTGCACATCGCTTCCTATAAACAGTATGAGGCCACATATAGCCTCCTATGTACGGTATGAACCTGCACATCGCTTCCTATATACAGTATGAGGCCGCATATAGCCTCCTATATACAGTATGAGCACCCACATATAGCCTCCTGAATACAGTTTTTGCCTCCTATATACAGTATGAGCCTGCACATTGCTTCCTATATACAGTATGAGCCTGCACATAGCCTCCTATATACAGTATGAGCCTGTACATCGCTTCCTATATACAGTATGAGCATCCACATATAGCCTCCTATGTACAGTATGAGCCTGCGCATTGCTTCCTATAAACAGTATGAGTATCCACATAGCCTCCTATGTACAGTATGAGCCTGCACATCGCTTCCTATAAACAGTATGAGCCTGCAAATCGCTTCCTATATACAGTATGAGCCCACATATAGCCTCCTGAATACAGTGTTTGCCTCCTATATACAGTGTGAGTCCCCATATAGCCTCCTATATACAGTATGAGCACTCACATATAGCCTCCTGACTACATTGTTTGCCACCATATTGCCTCCTATATACAGTGTGAGTCCCCATATAGCTCCTATATACAGTATGAGCCCCTATATAGCATCCCATATCTAACTGCTTTTACCTTGGTATCATTAATTTTCTATGAGACTACTCTGTTCTCATATTGTGCATTTATGCATTTAGTAGGGCTTAATGGAATGACTGCGCTTGTTACACATCAACTCTGTAGATGCGCTCACTTATTAGACTTTGGTTGGGGCAACTCTAAAATATAATAATGATAATGGTCCTGTCTAGTGACAAGTTTATTTTACAGGCTTCTGGAGAAAGGCACAATACCAGTCATTCAAGGGTTAAATCTTTGGAACACTGAGAGGGACTTTCTAGCCAATGAAACCACAGTATAAAACACCTGTGATAACTATGGCAACTGCGCTGATGTCATAAAGACATGCATCTATGATGCAGGAGAAGATTCCAGAACCACAAGTCATTCAGCCATAGACGGAGCCATACTTGATGTGTCTGGAGACCTGGAGCTTCATCACTCCACAATGGGAGGAAGGGGACACCGCCTAGCCAGCCAGATCAGCCATAGCGCCTAGCCAGCCAGATCAGCCATACCGCCTAGCCAGCCAGATCAATGGGGTGACAGATGTTGCAGCCAGATCTCCCTCACGTCCGGTACTCGCCGCCTTCACTTTATGTGTACGGCCTGGAGAGGTCGCATTAGGCTTCTCCAAAACAAATATGACACAATGTACAAATTCAGGTACAATTTGCTGTTACATGTTGGCACTAACCTTCTAAGCCCAAGGGAAGGGCAGTCCTGCAGCCATGGTTCCCTAGAGGTTTCCACTACAGGGGGTTTTTCCTCTCCTGAGTGCTGAAGGACGATTCTTCGTGAGTCGGGGGTTCTGCCATTTTCAGTGTCTCTTTCATAGTAATTGGCTGATTCTAAATTTCAGACACTGAAAGAAATAATAATGATGAGATTTGGAATAAAATTCGGTCAATTTAACATCCAATAAAAGTGTTTTGTGTGTTTCTTTCACAATCTTCGGTTGGTGAAATTTTGTTGGGGATCAGGATCCAGCATCCATGATCAAGCCATGAAGCCAGATATGAAGTCAGAGCAATTTAACCCTGCGCTGGAAGACAGGACGGAGCAGAGATGACAAAGTGTGACTGCACAATTAGCACAAGTTCACACTCTTCCTCCCATTCAGATACACGAGGGGATTCAGGGCCGAGTTAGGACTAAAAAGCAGCCCTGGCACACAAAATTCACCAGCCCACATACAATAAGTGTCCTCAACCCAAATCGTAGAACACTGATAGGTCATGTAGGATTTTGCTTTATCCGTTACCATGGCCGAAACAAAGTATTTTGGGTGCCCAAGGCAGATGAAGCCGAAGGCGCCCATTTTGCATTTCTACCCAGCTAATTCTTCCCTTTTCCATTAGGTCTATGACATCATGTGATTAATAACTGATGAGCTGAATCCTTCTAAGTCAGGCCCATATACATTTGTATCTCATGAACCTACAACTCCCAGTATGTCCTTAACAATGGTAAGGAGATGCTGGGAGTTACCAGTCTTTATCAGACTGTGGACTATACAGGAACCATAGTACTAATGAGACGCAGTCAGTACCAATAACTAAAAATGTACATCCTGGTACCTTATAGGTGACCTCTTCTCAGATTGAGTCTTTTCTTTCTCTTAGGCCTGTTTCACACTTCAGTAGCAGCAGGTCACAGAGGCCACCAGCTTCCAGCACACCATACTCACATGCCTGCTCGCCTCTCCGCTCCCTTAGGCGTGGAGCGCATATTCATTACCTTAATGAGCAGTACCACGTGATCACTCGACAGGAAGAGCTGCAGGCTCCGGCTGCCAGAACGAGCTGCAAAGCCACCAGGGAGGTAAAAAGGATGGTTTTACCAGTTATAGGGCGTGCTGGGTCTGCTGGACAATTGTTTCTCCAAGGATCATTGTGGATACAGGGACCTCATTGCCTACTGATCAGGCACCAGGAAGCCCTGGATGAGATCTGGAGTTTCCGCTGTGGAGTCTCTGATACTTGCCTGGAGTTCATCCTGAGCCCTATATACAGTATGGGAGAGGACATGGGGGGACTCTGTAGGGGAGGACATGGGGGGACTCTGTAGGGGAGGACATAGGGGGACTCTGTAGGGGAGGACATGGGGGGACTCTGTAGGGGAGGACATGGGGGGACTCTGTAGGGGAGGACATGGGGGGACTCTGTAGGGGAGGACATGGGGGGACTCTGTAGGGGAGGACATGGGGGGACTCTGTAGGGGAGGACATGGGGGGACTCTGTAGGGGAGGACATGGGGGGACTCTGTAGGGGAGGACATGGGGGGACTCTGTAGGGGAGGACATGGGGGGACTCTGTAGGGGAGGACATGGGGGGGCTGTGCAGGGGGGGTAAATGAGGAGGCTGTGTAGGGGAGGACATGGGAGACTGTGCTGGGGGGGTACATGATGAGGCTGTGTAGGGGAGGACATGGGGGGCTGTGCAGGGGGGTACACGGGGGGGCTGTGCAAGGGGAGAACATGAGGGCTCTGTAGGGAGTGTACTGTGGGTCTGTGCAGGGGGAGGACACGTGGGTCTCCTTACACTGTTTTATGGTGCAGCTCTATGCAGGGCAGTGGTGGAGGTTCAGTAGGGTCATCAAGCTAATACATACATATATATATAGAGAACTGCAAGAAGATTAGAAAATTAGAAATAATAACAGCAGAGTTAGTAGTAGACTAAAAATTAGATCTTTGAGTGTAGTGTGGGCTCTTCGGATGCTTCCGTAATATCAACGACTAGAGTTGAGCGAAACGGGTCGAAAAAATTCAAAAGTCGCCGACTTTTGGCAATGTCGGGTTTCATGAAACGAAACCCGACCCTAGGATGAGGTCGGCCACGAGGTCGGCGACCTACGCGCCAAAGTCGCGTTTCAAAAGTTTGTTTTGCGCTCTTTTTCAGCCAATCAGGATCCACGGACACTGTGGGCAACGTGATGACATAGGCACGGGTCACCACCATCTTTCATAAGGGCATGCAAGTGATTGGCTTGCTTTGGGGGGCGTCACAGGGGGTATAAAAGGGCGTGCACGCCGACTGCCATGTTACTCATGCTGATCTCAGAATAGGGAGAGCTGCTGCTGCTGCTGATTTTGTAGGGAGAGCGTTAGGCAGGGAAGAAGACACCAAAAACTGCTTCTGCTGCTAGCGATTTTGCCTGTACAACACACCAGTCACTGTGCAGTGCAAGGGGAGGCTATATAGTGGTGTATCAGTGGTGTTGGTTGTTGGGCTGCCTTCTAAGGCTTCCTGACATTCCTGCATTGCTGTTTACCCACTGCTCCGCAAACTGCTTTTTTAAAAGCAATCACAATTTTTTTTTTTGTCCTGCTGAGAAGAAAAAAAAACTGCTTCTGCTGCTAGCGATTTTGCCTGTACAAAACACCAGTCACTGTGCAGTGCAAGGGGAGGCAATATAGTGGTGTATCAGTGGTGTTGGTTGTTGGGCTGCCTTCTAAGGCTTCCTGACATTCCTGCATTGCTGTTTACCCACTGCTCCGCAAACTGCTTTTTTAAAAGCAATCACAATTTTTTTTTTTGCCCTGCTGAGGTACTGAGCGTGCATTTTTTCACACCATACAGCGGTGTACGCTCCTCACACAGTACCGTGTAACGGCTGTTATCACAGCCACAGTGAAGCTATCAGTGAGTCACTCTGTGAGAATAAGTCGAGGACATGTTCCGTTCTTACAGACCTGCACTCTAGGGAGACTCCAATTCTGCCCAATTCTACATACACCTTGTAGTTTGTGATACACTAGCCAATTTCTGCCTGTGACATAGCGCTCAGATATTCAGTGGGCCTCACACAATCCATAAGTGTCCAGTGTCCACAAGTGTGTGCAGAAATTCAAAATCTCCTTTATCCTCTAGTCACTTTGGTCACAGCTCTGCCATCGAGCCTGTGACAGAGCGCTCAGATGCTTGTCAGTGGGCCTCACACAATCCATAAGTGTCCAGTGTCCACAAGTGTGTGCAGAAATTCAAAATCTCCCTTATCCTCTAGTCACTTTGGTCACAGCTCTGCCATCGAGCCTGTGACAGAGCGCTCAGATACTAGTCAGTGGGCCTCACACAATCCATAAGTGTCCACAAGTGTGTGCAGAAATTCAAAATCTCCCTTATCCTCTAGTCACTTTGGTCACAGCTCTGCCATCGAGCCTGTGACAGAGCGCTCAGATACTAGTCAGTGGGCCTCACACAATACATAAGTGTCCACAAGTGTGTGCAGAAATTCAAAATCTCCCTTATCCTCTAGTCACTTTGGTCACAGTTCTGCCATCGAGCCTGTGACAGAGCGCTCAGATACTAGTCAGTGGGCCTCACACAATCCATAAGTGTCCACAAGTGTGTGCAGAAATTCAAAATCTCCCTTATCCTCTAGTCACTTTGGTCACAGCTCTGCCATCGAGCCTGTGACAGAGCGCTCAGATACTAGTCAGTGGGCCTCACACAATCCATAAGTGTCCACAAGTGTGTGCAGAAATTCAAAATCTCCCTTATCCTCTAGTCACTTTGGTCACAGCTCTGCCATCGAGCCTGTGACAGAGCGCTCAGATACTAGTCAGTGGGCCTCACACAATCCATAAGTGTCCACAAGTGTGTGCAGAAATTCAAAATCTCCCTTATCCTCTAGTCACTTTGGTCACAGCTCTGCCATCGAGCCTGTGACAGAGCGCTCAGATACTAGTCAGTGGGCCTCACACAATCCATAAGTGTCCACAAGTGTGTGCAGAAATTCAAAATCTCCCTTATCCTCTAGTCACTTTGGTCACAGCTCTGCCATCGAGCCTGTGACAGAGCGCTCAGATACTAGTCAGTGGGCCTCACACAATCCATAAGTGTCCACAAGTGTGTGCAGAAATTCAAAATCTCCCTTATTCTCTAGTCACTTTGGTCACAGCTCTGCCATCGAGCCTGTGACAGAGCGCTCAGATACTAGTCAGTGGGCCTCACACAATCCATAAGTGTCCACAAGTGTGTGCAGAAATTCAAAATCTCCCTTATCCTCTAGTCACTTTGGTCACAGCTCTGCCATCGAGCCTGTGACAGAGCGCTCAGATACTAGTCAGTGGGCCTCACACAATCCATAAGTGTCCACAAGTGTGTGCAGAAATTCAAAATCTCCCTTATCCTCTAGTCACTTTGGTCACAGCTCTGCCATCGAGCCTGTGACAGAGCGCTCAGATACTAGTCAGTGGGCCTCACACAATCCATAAGTGTCCACAAGTGTGTGCAGAAATTCAAAATCTCCCTTATCCTCTAGTCACTTTGGTCACAGCTCTGCCATCGAGCCTGTGACAGAGCGCTCAGATACTAGTCAGTGGGCCTCACACAATCCATAAGTGTCCACAAGTGTGTGCAGAAATTCAAAATCTCCCTTATCCTCTAGTCACTTTGGTCACAGCTCTGCCATCGAGCCTGTGACAGAGCGCTCAGATACTAGTCAGTGGGCCTCACACAATCCATAAGTGTCCACAAGTGTGTGCAGAAATTCAAAAATTCCCTTATGCTCTAGTCACTTTGGTCACAGCTCTGCCATCGAGCCTGTGACAGAGCGCTCAGATACTAGTCAGTGGGCCTCACACAATCCATAAGTGTCCACAAGTGTGTGCAGAAATTCAAAATCTCCCTTATCCTCTAGTCACTTTGGTCACAGCTCTGCCATCGAGCAGGATTGAAATTTTTGATGGTTTTTTACTCCTCTCAACAGCCCAAACAAGTTTCTAAAAGGATGAGTTTGCAACTACTTTACTTTTGGAGAAAATTCAAAACATTCATTATTCAATAGGGCCCAAACTATCAAAAACCAGCGGTTTCAATGAACACACATTTCTTGGTAGAATCATGCAGGACTGAAATTTTTGATGTTTTTCTACTCCTCTCATGAGCCCAAACAAGTCTCTAAAAGCATGAGTTTGCAACTACTTTACTTTTGGAGAAAATTCAAAACATTTATTATTCAATAGAGCCCAATAGCAAAAACCAGCGTTTTGAATGAATAATCACATTTCTTGGTAGAATCATGCAGGATTGAAATTTTTGATGGTTTTTTACTCCTCTCAACAGCCCAAACAAGTTTCTAAAAGGATGAGTTTGCAACTACTTTACTTTTGGAGAAAATTCAAAACATTCATTATTCAATAGGGCCCAAACTATCAAAAACCAGCAGTTTCAATAAACACACATTTCTTGGTAGAATCATGCAGGACTGAAATTTTTGATGTTTTTCTACTCCTCTCATGAGCCCAAACAAGTCTCTAAAAGCATGAGTTTGCAACTACTTTACTTTTGGAGAAAATTCAAAACATTCATTATTCAATAGGGCCCAAAATATCAAAAACCAGCGGTTTGAATGAACACACATTTCTTGGTAGAATCATGCAGGACTGAAATTTTTGATGTTTTTCTACTCCTCTCATGAGCCCAAACAAGTCTCTAAAAGCATGAGTTTGCAACTACTTTACTTTTGGAGAAAATTCAAAACATTCATTATTCAAAAGAGCCCAATAGCAAAAATCAGGTTTTGAATGAAGAATCACATTTCTTGGTAGAATCATGCAGGATTGAAATTTTTGATGGTTTTTTACTCCTCTCAACAGCACAAACAAGTTTCTAAAAGGATGAGTTTGCAACTACTTTACTTTTGGAGAAAATTCAAAACATTCATTATTCAATATGGCCCAAAATATCAAAAACCAGCGGTTTGAATGAACACACATTTCTTGGTAGAATCGTGCAGGACTGAAATTTTTGATGTTTTTCTACTCCTCTCATGAGCCCAAACAAGTCTCTAAAAGGATGAGTTTGCAACTACTTTACTTTTGGAGAAAATTCAAAACATTCATTATTCAATAGAGCCCAATAGCAAAAACCAGCGTTTTGAATGAAGAATCACATTTCTTGGTAGAATCATGCAGGATTGAAATTTTTGATGGTTTTTTACTCCTCTCAACAGCCCAAACAAGTTTCTAAAAGGATGAGTTTGCAACTACTTTACTTTTGGAGAAAATTCAAAACATTCATTATTCAATTGGGCCCAAACTATCAAAAACCAGCGGTTTCAATGAACACACATTTCTTGGTAGAATCATGCAGGACTGAAATTTTTGATGTTTTTCTACTCCTCTCATGAGCCCAAACAAGTCTCTAAAAGCATGAGTTTGCAACTACTTTACTTTTGGAGAAAATTCAAAACATTCACTTTTCACTAGAGCCCAATAGCAAAAATCAGGTTTTGAATGAAGAATCACATTTCTTGGTAGAATCATGCTGCATTGAAATTTTTGATGGTTTTTTACTCCTCTCAACAGCCCAAACAAGTTTCTAAAAGGATGACTTTGCAACCACTTTACTTTTGGAGAAAATTCAAAACATTCATTATTCAATATGGCCCAAAATATCAAAAACCAGCGGTTTGAATGAACACACATTTCTTGGTAGAATCGTGCAGGACTGAAATTTTTGATGTTTTTCTACTCCTCTCATGAGCCCAAACAAGTCTCTAAAAGGATGAGTTTGCAACTACTTTACTTTTGGAGAAAATTCAAAACATTCATTATTCAATAGAGCCCAATAGCAAAAACCAGCGTTTTGAATGAAGAATCACATTTCTTGGTAGAATCATGCAGGATTGAAATTTTTGATGGTTTTTTACTCCTCTCAACAGCCCAAACAAGTTTCTAAAAGGATGAGTTTGCAACTACTTTACTTTTGGAGAAAATTCAAAACATTCATTATTCAATTGGGCCCAAACTATCAAAAACCAGCGGTTTCAATGAACACACATTTCTTGGTAGAATCATGCAGGACTGAAATTTTTGATGTTTTTCTACTCCTCTCATGAGCCCAAACAAGTCTCTAAAAGCATGAGTTTGCAACTACTTTACTTTTGGAGAAAATTCAAAACATTCACTTTTCACTAGAGCCCAATAGCAAAAATCAGGTTTTGAATGAAGAATCACATTTCTTGGTAGAATCATGCTGCATTGAAATTTTTGATGGTTTTTTACTCCTCTCAACAGCCCAAACAAGTTTCTAAAAGGATGACTTTGCAACTACTTTACTTTTGGAGAAAATTCAAAACATTCATTATTCAATAGGGCCCAAACTATCAAAAACCAGCGGTTTCAATGAACACACATTTCTTGGTAGAATCATGCAGGACTGAAATTTTTGATGTTTTTCTACTCCTCTCATGAGCCCAAACAAGTCTCTAAAAGCATGAGTTTGCAACTACTTTACTTTTGGAGAAAATTCAAAACATTCATTATACAATAGGGCCCAAAATATCAAAAACCATCGGTTTGAATGAACCCACATTTCTTGGTAGAATCGTGCAGGACTGAAATTTTTGATTTTTTTCTACTCCTCTCATGAGCCCAAACAAGTCTCTAAAAGGATGAGTTTGCAACTACTTTACTTTTGGAGAAAATTCAAAACATTCATTATTCAATAGAGCCCAATAGCAAAAACCAGCGTTTTGAATGAATAATCACATTTCTTGGTAGAATCATGCAGGATTGAAATTTTTGATGGTTTTTTACTCCTCTCAACAGCCCAAACAAGTTTGTAAAAGGATGAGTTTACAACTACTTTACTTTTGGAGAAAATTCAAAACATTCATTATTCAATAGGGCCCAAACTATCAAAAACCAGCGGTTTCAATGAACACACATTTCTTGGTAGAATCATGCAGGACTGAAATTTTTGATGTTTTTCTACTCCTCTCATGAGCCCAAACAAGACTCTAAAAGCATGAGTTTGCAACTACTTTACTTTTGGAGAAAATTCAAAACATTCATTATTCAATAGGGCCCAAACTATCAAAAACCAGCGGTTTCAATGAACACACATTTCTTGGTAGAATCATGCAGGACTGAAATTTTTGATGTTTTTCTACTCCTCTCATGAGCCCAAACAAGTCTCTAAAAGCATGAGTTTGCAACTACTTGATTTTGGAGAAAATTCAAAACATTCATTATTCAATAGAGCCCAATAGCAAAAATCAGGTTTTGAATGAAGAATCACATTTCTTGGTAGAATCATGCAGGATTGAAATTTTTGATGGTTTTTTACTCCTCTCAACAGCCCAAACAAGTTTCTAAAAGGATGAGTTTGCAACTACTTTACTTTTGGAGAAAATTCAAAACATTCATTATTCAATAGAGCCCAATAGCAAAAATCAGGTTTTGAATGAAGAATCACATTTCTTGGTAAAATCATGCAGGATTGAAATTTTTGATGGTTTTTTACTCCTCTCAACAGCCCAAACAAGTTTCTAAAAGGATGAGTTTGCAACTACTTTACTTTTGGAGAAAATTCAAAACATTCATTATTCAATAGGGCCCAAACTATCAAAAACCAGCGGTTTCAATGAACACACATTTCTTGGTAGAATCATGCAGGACTGAAATTTTTGATGTTTTTCTACTCCTCTCATGAGCCCAAACAAGTCTCTAAAAGCATGAGTTTGCAACTACTTTACTTTTGGAGAAAATTCAAAACATTCACTATTCAATAGAGCCCAATAGCAAAAATCAGGTTTTGAATGAAGAATCACATTTCTTGGTAAAATCATGCAGGATTGAAATTTTTGATGGTTTTTTACTCCTCTCAACAGCCCAAACAAGTTTCTAAAAGGATGAGTTTGCAACTACTTTACTTTTGGAGAAAATTCAAAACATTCATTATTCAATAGGGCCCAAACTATCAAAAACCAGCGGTTTCAATGAACACACATTTCTTGGTAGAATCATGCAGGACTGAAATTTTTGATGTTTTTCTACTCCTCTCATGAGCCCAAACAAGTCTCTAAAAGCATGAGTTTGCAACTACTTGACTTTTGGAGAAAATTCAAAACATTCATTATTCAATAGAGCCCAATAGCAAAAACCAGCGTTTTGAATGAAGAATCACATTTCTTGGTAGAATCATGCAGGATTGAAATTTTTGATGGTTTTTTACTCCTCTCAACAGCCCAAACAAGTTTCTAAAAGGATGAGTTTGCAACTACTTTACTTTTGGAGAAAATTCAAAACATTCATTATTCAATAGGGCCCAAACTATCAAAAACCAGCGGTTTCAATGAACACACATTTCTTGGTAGAATCATGCAGGACTGAAATTTTTGATGTGTTTCTACTCCTCTCATGAGCCCAAACAAGTCTCTAAAAGCATGAGTTTGCAACTACTTTACTTTTGGAGAAAATTCAAAACATTCATTATTCAATAGAGCCCAATAGCAAATATCAGGTTTTGAATGAAGAATCACATTTCTTGGTAAAATCATGCAGGATTGAAATTTTTGATGGTTTTTTACTCCTCTCAACAGCCCAAACAAGTTTCTAAAAGGATGAGTTTGCAACTACTTTACTTTTGGAGAAAATTCAAAACATTCATTATTCAATAGGGCCCAAACTATCAAAAACCAGAGGTTTCAATGAACACACATTTCTTGGTAGAATCATGCAGGACTGAAATTTTTGATGTTTTTCTACTCCTCTCATGAGCCCAAACAAGTCTCTAAAAGCATGAGTTTGCAACTACTTTACTTTTGGAGAAAATTCAAAACATTCATTATTCAATAGAGCCCAATAGCAAAAATCAGGTTTTGAATGAAGAATCACATTTCTTGGTAAAATCATGCAGGATTGAAATTTTTGATGGTTTTTTACTCCTCTCAACAGCCCAAACAAGTTTCTAAAAGGATGAGTTTGCAACTACTTTACTTTTGGAGAAAATTCAAAACATTCATTATTCAATAGGGCCCAAACTATCAAAAACCAGCGGTTTCAATGAACACACATTTCTTGGTAGAATCATGCAGGACTGAAATTTTTGATGTTTTTCTACTCCTCTCATGAGCCCAAACAAGACTCTAAAAGCATGAGTTTGCAAGTACTTTACTTTTGGAGAAAATTCAAAACATTCATTATTCAATAGAGCCCAATAGCAAAAATCAGGTTTTGAATGAAGAATCACATTTCTTGGTAAAATCATGCAGGATTGAAATTTTTGATGGTTTTTTACTCCTCTCAACAGCCCAAACAAGTTTCTAAAAGGATGAGTTTGCAACTACTTTACTTTTGGAGAAAATTCAAAACATTCATTATTCAATATGGCCCAAAATATCAAAAACCAGCGATTTGAATGAACACACATTTCTTGGTAGAATCGTGCAGGACTGAAATTTTTGATGTTTTTCTACTCCTCTCATGAGCCCAAACAAGTCTCTAAAAGGATGAGTTTGCAACTACTTTACTTTTGGAGAAAATTCAAAACATTCATTATTCAATAGAGCCCAATAGCAAAAACCAGCGTTTTGAATGAAGAATCACATTTCTTGGTAGAATCATGCAGGATTGAAATTTTTGATGGTTTTTTACTCCTCTCAACAGCCCAAACAAGTTTCTAAAAGGATGAGTTTGCAACTACTTTACTTTTGGAGAAAATTCAAAACATTCATTATTCAATAGGGCCCAAACTATCAAAAACCAGCGGTTTCAATGAACACACATTTCTTGGTAGAATCATGCAGGACTGAAATTTTTGATGTTTTTCTACTCCTCTCATGAGCCCAAACAAGTCTCTAAAAGCATGAGTTTGCAACTACTTTACTTTTGGAGAAAATTCAAAACATTCATTATTCAATAGAGCCCAATAGCAAAAATCAGGTTTTGAATGAAGAATCACATTTCTTGGTAAAATCATGCAGGATTGAAATTTTTGATGGTTTTTTACTCCTCTCAACAGCCCAAACAAGTTTCTAAAAGGATGAGTTTGCAACTACTTTACTTTTGGAGAAAATTCAAAACATTCATTATTCAATAGGGCCCAAACTATCAAAAACCAGCGGTTTTAATGAACACACATTTCTTGGTAGAATCATGCAGGACTGAAATTTTTGATGTTTTTCTACTCCTCTCATGAGCCCAAACAAGACTCTAAAAGCATGAGTTTGCAACTACTTTACTTTTGGAGAAAATTCAAAACATTCATTATTCAATAGAGCCCAATAGCAAAAATCAGGTTTTGAATGAAGAATCACATTTCTTGGTAAAATCATGCAGGATTGAAATTTTTGATGGTTTTTTACTCCTCTCAACAGCCCAAACAAGTTTCTAAAAGGATGAGTTTGCAACTACTTTACTTTTGGAGAAAATTCAAAACATTCATTATTCAATAGGGCCCAAACTATCAAAAACCAGCGGTTTCAATGAACACACATTTCTTGGTAGAATCATGCAGGACTGAAATTTTTGATGTTTTTCTACTCCTCTCATGAGCCCAAACAAGTCTCTAAAAGCATGAGTTTGCAACTACTTTACTTTTGGAGAAAATTCAAAACATTCACTATTCAATAGAGCCCAATAGCAAAAATCAGGTTTTGAATGAAGAATCACATTTCTTGGTAAAATCATGCAGGATTGAAATTTTTCATGGTTTTTTACTCCTCTCAACAGCCCAAACAAGTTTCTAAAAGGATGAGTTTGCAACTACTTTACTTTTGGAGAAAATTCAAAACATTCATTATTCAATAGGGCCCAAACTATCAAAAACCAGCGGTTTGAATGAACACACATTTCTTGGTAGAATCATGCAGGACTGAAATTTTTGATGTTTTTCTACTCCTCTCATGAGCCCAAACAAGTCTCTAAAAGGATGAGTTTGCAACTACTTTACTTTTGGAGAAAATTCAAAACATTCACTTTTCACTAGAGCCCAATAGCAAAAATCAGGTTTTGAATGAAGAATCACATTTCTTGGTAGAATCATGCTGCATTGAAATTTTTGATGGTTTTTTACTCCTCTCAACAGCCCAAACAAGTTTCTAAAAGGATGAGTTTGCAACTACTTTACTTTTGGAGAAAATTCAAAACATTCATTATTCAATAGGGCCCAAACTATCAAAAACCAGCGGTTTCAATGAACACACATTTCTTGGTAGAATCATGCAGGACTGAAATTTTTGATGTTTTTCTACTCCTCTCATGAGCCCAAACAAGTCTCTAAAAGCATGAGTTTGCAACTACTTGACTTTTGGAGAAAATTCAAAACATTCATTATTCAATAGAGCCCAATAGCAAAAACCAGCGTTTTGAATGAAGAATCACATTTCTTGGTAGAATCATGCAGGATTGAAATTTTTGATGGTTTTTTACTCCTCTCAACAGCCCAAACAAGTTTCTAAAAGGATGAGTTTGCAACTACTTTACTTTTGGAGAAAATTCAAAACATTCATTATTCAATAGGGCCCAAACTATCAAAAACCAGCGGTTTCAATGAACACACATTTCTTGGTAGAATCATGCAGGACTGAAATTTTTGATGTGTTTCTACTCCTCTCATGAGCCCAAACAAGTCTCTAAAAGCATGAGTTTGCAACTACTTTACTTTTGGAGAAAATTCAAAACATTCATTATTCAATAGAGCCCAATAGCAAATATCAGGTTTTGAATGAAGAATCACATTTCTTGGTAAAATCATGCAGGATTGAAATTTTTGATGGTTTTTTACTCCTCTCAACAGCCCAAACAAGTTTCTAAAAGGATGAGTTTGCAACTACTTTACTTTTGGAGAAAATTCAAAACATTCATTATTCAATAGGGCCCAAACTATCAAAAACCAGAGGTTTCAATGAACACACATTTCTTGGTAGAATCATGCAGGACTGAAATTTTTGATGTTTTTCTACTCCTCTCATGAGCCCAAACAAGTCTCTAAAAGCATGAGTTTGCAACTACTTTACTTTTGGAGAAAATTCAAAACATTCATTATTCAATAGAGCCCAATAGCAAAAATCAGGTTTTGAATGAAGAATCACATTTCTTGGTAAAATCATGCAGGATTGAAATTTTTGATGGTTTTTTACTCCTCTCAACAGCCCAAACAAGTTTCTAAAAGGATGAGTTTGCAACTACTTTACTTTTGGAGAAAATTCAAAACATTCATTATTCAATAGGGCCCAAACTATCAAAAACCAGCGGTTTCAATGAACACACATTTCTTGGTAGAATCATGCAGGACTGAAATTTTTGATGTTTTTCTACTCCTCTCATGAGCCCAAACAAGACTCTAAAAGCATGAGTTTGCAAGTACTTTACTTTTGGAGAAAATTCAAAACATTCATTATTCAATAGAGCCCAATAGCAAAAATCAGGTTTTGAATGAAGAATCACATTTCTTGGTAAAATCATGCAGGATTGAAATTTTTGATGGTTTTTTACTCCTCTCAACAGCCCAAACAAGTTTCTAAAAGGATGAGTTTGCAACTACTTTACTTTTGGAGAAAATTCAAAACATTCATTATTCAATATGGCCCAAAATATCAAAAACCAGCGATTTGAATGAACACACATTTCTTGGTAGAATCGTGCAGGACTGAAATTTTTGATGTTTTTCTACTCCTCTCATGAGCCCAAACAAGTCTCTAAAAGGATGAGTTTGCAACTACTTTACTTTTGGAGAAAATTCAAAACATTCATTATTCAATAGAGCCCAATAGCAAAAACCAGCGTTTTGAATGAAGAATCACATTTCTTGGTAGAATCATGCAGGATTGAAATTTTTGATGGTTTTTTACTCCTCTCAACAGCCCAAACAAGTTTCTAAAAGGATGAGTTTGCAACTACTTTACTTTTGGAGAAAATTCAAAACATTCATTATTCAATAGGGCCCAAACTATCAAAAACCAGCGGTTTCAATGAACACACATTTCTTGGTAGAATCATGCAGGACTGAAATTTTTGATGTTTTTCTACTCCTCTCATGAGCCCAAACAAGTCTCTAAAAGCATGAGTTTGCAACTACTTTACTTTTGGAGAAAATTCAAAACATTCATTATTCAATAGAGCCCAATAGCAAAAATCAGGTTTTGAATGAAGAATCACATTTCTTGGTAAAATCATGCAGGATTGAAATTTTTGATGGTTTTTTACTCCTCTCAACAGCCCAAACAAGTTTCTAAAAGGATGAGTTTGCAACTACTTTACTTTTGGAGAAAATTCAAAACATTCATTATTCAATAGGGCCCAAACTATCAAAAACCAGCGGTTTCAATGAACACACATTTCTTGGTAGAATCATGCAGGACTGAAATTTTTGATGTTTTTCTACTCCTCTCATGAGCCCAAACAAGACTCTAAAAGCATGAGTTTGCAACTACTTTACTTTTGGAGAAAATTCAAAACATTCATTATTCAATAGAGCCCAATAGCAAAAATCAGGTTTTGAATGAAGAATCACATTTCTTGGTAAAATCATGCAGGATTGAAATTTTTGATGGTTTTTTACTCCTCTCAACAGCCCAAACAAGTTTCTAAAAGGATGAGTTTGCAACTACTTTACTTTTGGAGAAAATTCAAAACATTCATTATTCAATAGGGCCCAAACTATCAAAAACCAGCGGTTTCAATGAACACACATTTCTTGGTAGAATCATGCAGGACTGAAATTTTTGATGTTTTTCTACTCCTCTCATGAGCCCAAACAAGTCTCTAAAAGCATGAGTTTGCAACTACTTTACTTTTGGAGAAAATTCAAAACATTCACTATTCAATAGAGCCCAATAGCAAAAATCAGGTTTTGAATGAAGAATCACATTTCTTGGTAAAATCATGCAGGATTGAAATTTTTCATGGTTTTTTACTCCTCTCAACAGCCCAAACAAGTTTCTAAAAGGATGAGTTTGCAACTACTTTACTTTTGGAGAAAATTCAAAACATTCATTATTCAATAGGGCCCAAACTATCAAAAACCAGCGGTTTGAATGAACACACATTTCTTGGTAGAATCATGCAGGACTGAAATTTTTGATGTTTTTCTACTCCTCTCATGAGCCCAAACAAGTCTCTAAAAGGATGAGTTTGCAACTACTTTACTTTTGGAGAAAATTCAAAACATTCACTTTTCACTAGAGCCCAATAGCAAAAATCAGGTTTTGAATGAAGAATCACATTTCTTGGTAGAATCATGCTGCATTGAAATTTTTGATGGTTTTTTACTCCTCTCAACAGCCCAAACAAGTTTCTAAAAGGATGAGTTTGCAACTACTTTACTTTTGGAGAAAATTCAAAACATTCATTATTCAATAGGGCCCAAACTATCAAAAACCAGCGGTTTCAATGAACACATATTTCTTGGTAGAATCATGCAGGACTGAAATTTTTGATGTTTTTCTACTCCTCTCATGAGCCCAAACAAGTCTCTAAAAGCATGAGTTTGCAACTACTTGACTTTTGGAGAAAATTCAAAACATTCATTATTCAATAGAGCCCAATAGCAAAAATCAGGTTTTGAATGAAGATTCACATTTCTTGGTAGAATCATGCAGGATTGAAATTTTTGATGGTTTTTTACTCCTCTCAACAGCCCAAACAAGTTTCTAAAAGGATGAGTTTGCAACTACTTTACTTTTGGAGAAAATTCAAAACATTCATTATTCAATAGGGCCCAAACTATCAAAAACCAGCGGTTTCAATGAACACACATTTCTTGGTAGAATCATGCAGGACTGAAATTTTTGATGTTTTTCTACTCCTCTCATGAGCCCAAACAAGTCTCTAAAAGCATGAGTTTGCAACTACTTTACTTTTGGAAAAAATTCAAAACATTCATTTTTCAATAGAGCCCAATAGCAAAAATCAGGTTTTGAATGAAGAATCACATTTCTTGGTAAAATCATGCAGGATTGAAATTTTTGATGGTTTTTTACTCCTCTCAACAGCCCAAACAAGTTTCTAAAAGGATGAGTTTGCAACTACTTTACTTTTGGAGAAAATTCAAAACATTCATTATTCAATAGGGCCCAAACTATCAAAAACCAGCGGTTTCAATGAATACACATTTCTTGGTAGAATCATGCAGGACTGAAATTTTTGATGTTTTTCTACTCCTCTCATGAGCCCAAACAAGTCTCTAAAAGCATGAGTTTGGAACTACTTTACTTTTGGAGGAAATTCAAAACATTCATTATTCAAAACATTCATTATTCAATAGAGCCCAATAGCAAAAACCAGCGTTTTGAATGAAGAATCACATTTCTTGGTAGAATCATGCAGGATTGAAATTTTTGATGGTTTTTTACTCCTCTCAACAGCCCAAACAAGTTTCTAAAAGGATGAGTTTGCAACTACTTTACTTTTGGAGAAAATTCAAAACATTCATTATTCAATATGGCCCAAAATATCAAAAACCAGCGATTTGAATGAACACACATTTCTTGGTAGAATCGTGCAGGACTGAAATTTTTGATGTTTTTCTACTCCTCTCATGAGCCCAAACAAGTCTCTAAAAGGATGAGTTTGCAACTACTTTACTTTTGGAGAAAATTCAAAACATTCATTATTCAATAGAGCCCAATAGCAAAAACCAGCGTTTTGAATGAAGAATCACATTTCTTGGTAGAATCATGCAGGATTGAAATTTTTGATGGTTTTTTACTCCTCTCAACAGCCCAAACAAGTTTCTAAAAGGATGAGTTTGCAACTACTTTACTTTTGGAGAAAATTCAAAACATTCATTATTCAATAGGGCCCAAACTATCAAAAACCAGCGGTTTCAATGAACACACATTTCTTGGTAGAATCATGCAGGACTGAAATTTTTGATGTGTTTCTACTCCTCTCATGAGCCCAAACAAGTCTCTAAAAGCATGAGTTTGCAACTACTTTACTTTTGGAGAAAATTCAAAACATTCATTATTCAATAGAGCCCAATAGCAAAAATCAGGTTTTGAATGAAGAATCACATTTCTTGGTAAAATCATGCAGGATTGAAATTTTTGATGGTTTTTTACTCCTCTTAACAGCCCAAACAAGTTTCTAAAAGGATGAGTTTGCAACTACTTTACTTTTGGAGAAAATTCAAAACATTCATTATTCAATAGGGCCCAAACTATCAAAAACCAGCGGTTTAAATGAACACACATTTCTTGGTAGAATCATGCAGGACTGAAATTTTTGATGTTTTTCTACTCCTCTCATGAGCCCAAACAAGTCTCTAAAAGCATGAGTTTGCAACTACTTTACTTTTGGAGAAAATTCAAAACATTCACTTTTCACTAGAGCTCAATAGCAAAAATCAGGTTTTGAATGAAGAATCACATTTCTTGGTAGAATCATGCTGCATTGAAATTTTTGATGGTTTTTTACTCCTCTCAACAGCCCAAACAAGTTTCTAAAAGGATGAGTTTGCAACTACTTTACTTTTGGAGAAAATTCAAAACATTCATTATTCAATAGGGCCCAAACTATCAAAAACCAGCGGTTTCAATGAACACACATTTCTTGGTAGAATCATGCAGGACTGAAATTTTTGATGTTTTTCTACTCCTCTCATGAGCCCAAACAAGACTCTAAAAGCATGAGTTTGCAACTACTTTACTTTTGGAGAAAATTCAAAACATTCATTATTCAATAGAGCCCAATAGCAAAAATCAGGTTTTGAATGAAGAATCACATTTCTTGGTAAAATCATGCAGGATTGAAATTTTTGATGGTTTTTTACTCCTCTCAACAGCCCAAACAAGTTTCTAAAAGGATGAGTTTGCAACTACTTTACTTTTGGAGAAAATTCAAAACATTCATTATTCAATAGGGCCCAAACTATCAAAAACCAGCGGTTTCAATGAACACACATTTCTTGGTAGAATCATGCAGGACTGAAATTTTTGATGTTTTTCTACTCCT
Source organism: Dendrobates tinctorius (assembly GCF_039654945.1). Classification (NCBI taxonomy): domain Eukaryota; kingdom Metazoa; phylum Chordata; class Amphibia; order Anura; family Dendrobatidae; genus Dendrobates; species Dendrobates tinctorius. The sequence goes on along the minus strand of NW_027362075.1, from coordinate 772,065 downwards.
CTCATGAGCCCAAACAAGTCTCTAAAAGCATGAGTTTGCAACTACTTTACTTTTGGAGAAAATTCAAAACATTCACTATTCAATAGAGCCCAATAGCAAAAATCAGGTTTTGAATGAAGAATCACATTTCTTGGTAGAATCATGCAGGATTGAAATTTTTGATGGTTTTTTACTCCTCTCAACAGCCCAAACAAGTTTCTAAAAGGATGAGTTTGCAACTACTTTACTTTTGGAGAAAATTCAAAACATTCATTATTCAATAGGGCCCAAAATATCAAAAACCAGCGGTTTCAATGAACACACATTTCTTGGTAGAATCATGCAGGACTGAAATTTTTGATGTTTTTCTACTCCTCTCATGAGCCCAAACAAGTCTCTAAAAGGATGAGTTTGCAACTACTTTACTTTTGGAGAAAATTCAAAACATTCACTTTTCACTAGAGCCCAATAGCAAAAATCAGGTTTTGAATGAAGAATCACATTTCTTGGTAGAATCATGCTGCATTGAAATTTTTGATGGTTTTTTACTCCTCTCAACAGCCCAAACAAGTTTCTAAAAGGATGAGTTTGCAACTACTTTACTTTTGGAGAAAATTCAAAACATTCATTATTCAATAGGGCCCAAACTATCAAAAACCAGCGGTTTCAATGAACACATATTTCTTGGTAGAATCATGCAGGACTGAAATTTTTGATGTTTTTCTACTCCTCTCATGAGCCCAAACAAGTCTCTAAAAGCATGAGTTTGCAACTACTTGACTTTTGGAGAAAATTCAAAACATTCATTATTCAATAGAGCCCAATAGCAAAAATCAGGTTTTGAATGAAGATTCACATTTCTTGGTAGAATCATGCAGGATTGAAATTTTTGATGGTTTTTTACTCCTCTCAACAGCCCAAACAAGTTTCTAAAAGGATGAGTTTGCAACTACTTTACTTTTGGAGAAAATTCAAAACATTCATTATTCAATAGGGCCCAAACTATCAAAAACCAGCGGTTTCAATGAATACACATTTCTTGGTAGAATCATGCAGGACTGAAATTTTTGATGTTTTTCTACTCCTCTCATGAGCCCAAACAAGTCTCTAAAAGCATGAGTTTGGAACTACTTTACTTTTGGAGGAAATGCAAAACATTCATTATTCAAAACATTCATTATTCAATAGAGCCCAATAGCAAAAACCAGCGTTTTGAATGAAGAATCACATTTGTTGGGAGAATCATGCAGGATTGAAATTTTTGATGGTTTTTTACTCCTCTCAACAGCCCAAACAAGTTTCTAAAAGGATGAGTTTGCAACTACTTTACTTTTGGAGAAAATTCAAAACATTCATTATTCAATAGGGCCCAAACTATCAAAAACCAGCGGTTTCAATGAATACACATTTCTTGGTAGAATCATGCAGGACTGAAATTTTTGATGTTTTTCTACTCCTCTCATGAGCCCAAACAAGTCTCTAAAAGCATGAGTTTGGAACTACTTTACTTTTGGAGGAAATTCAAAACATTCATTATTCAAAACATTCATTATTCAATAGAGCCCAATAGCAAAAACCAGCGTTTTGAATGAAGAATCACATTTCTTGGTAGAATCATGCAGGATTGAAATTTTTGATGGTTTTTTACTCCTCTCAACAGCCCAAACAAGTTTCTAAAAGGATGAGTTTGCAACTACTTTACTTTTGGAGAAAATTCCAAACATTCATTATTCAATAGGGCCCAAACTATCAAAAACCAGCGGTTTCAATGAACACACATTTCTTGGTAGAATCATGCAGGACTGAAATTTTTGATGTTTTTCTACTCTCATGAGCCCAAACAAGTCTCTAAAAGCATGAGTTTGCAACTACTTTACTTTTGTAGAAAATTCAAAAGATTCATTATTCAATAGAGCCCAATAGCAAAAATCAGGTTTTGAATGAAGAATCACATTTCTTGGTAAAATCATGCAGGATTGAAATTTTTGATGGTTTTTTACTCCTCTCAACAGCCCAAACAAGTTTCTAAAAGGATGAGTTTGCAACTACTTTACTTTTGGAGAAAATTCAAAACATTCATTATTCAATAGGGCCCAAACTATCAAAAACCAGCGGTTTGAATGAACACACTTTTCTTGGTAGAATCATGCAGGACTGAAATTTTTGATGTTTTTCTACTCCTCTCATGAGCCCAAACAAGTCTCTAAAAGCATGAGTTTGCAACTACTTTACTTTTGGAGAAAATTCAAAACATTCATTATTCAATAGAGCCCAATAGCAAAAATCAGGTTTTGAATGAAGAATCACATTTCTTGGTAAAATCATGCAGGATTGAAATTTTTGATGGTTTTTTACTCCTCTCAACAGCCCAAACAAGTTTCTAAAAGGATGAGTTTGCAACTACTTTACTTTTGGAGAAAATTCAAAACATTCATTATTCAATAGGGCCCAAACTATCAAAAACCAGCGGTTTGAATGAACACACATTTCTTGGTAGAATCATGCAGGACTGAAATTTTTGATGTTTTTCTACTCCTCTCATGAGCCCAAACAAGTCTCTAAAAGCATGAGTTTGCAACTACTTTACTTTTGGAGAAAATTCAAAACATTCACTTTTCACTAGAGCCCAATAGCAAAAATCAGGTTTTGAATGAAGAATCACATTTCTTGGTAGAATCATGCTGCATTGAAATTTTTGATGGTTTTTTACTCCTCTCAACAGCCCAAACAAGTTTCTAAAAGGATGAGTTTGCAACTACTTTACTTTTGGAGAAAATTCAAAACATTCATTATTCAATAGGGCCCAAACTATCAAAAACCAGCGGTTTCAATGAACACACATTTCTTGGTAGAATCATGCAGGGCTGAAATTTTTGATGTTTTTCTACTCCTCTCATGAGCCCAAACAAGTCTCTAAAAGCATGAGTTTGCAACTACTTTACTTTTGGAGAAAATACAAAACATTCATTATTCAATAGAGCCCAATAGCAAAAATCAGGTTTTGAATGAAGAATCACATTTCTTGGTAGAATCATGCAGGATTGAAATTTTTGATGGTTTTTTACTCCTCTCAACAGCCCAAACAAGTTTCTAAAAGGATGAGTTTGCAACTACTTTACTTTTGGAGAAAATTCAAAACATTCATTATTCAATAGGGCCCAAACTATCAAAAACCAGCGGTTTCAATGAACACACATTTCTTGGTAGAATCATGCAGGACTGAAATTTTTGATGTTTTTCTACTCCTCTCATGAGTCCAAACAAGTCTCTAAAAGCATGAGTTTGCAACTACTTTACTTTTGGAGAAAATTCAAAACATTCACTATTCAATAGAGCCCAATAGCAAAAATCAGGTTTTGAATGAAGAATCACATTTCTTGGTAAAATCATGCAGGATTGAAATTTTTGATGGTTTTTTACTCCTCTCAACAGCCCAAACAAGTTTCTAAAAGGATGAGTTTGCAACTACTTTACTTTTGGAGAAAATTCAAAACATTCGTTATTCAATAGGGCCCAAACTATCAAAAACCAGCGGTTTCAATGAACACACATTTCTTGGTAGAATCATGCAGGACTGAAATTTTTGATGTTTTTCCACTCCTCTCATGAGCCCAAATAATTCTCTAAAAGCATGAGTTTGCAACTACTTTACTTTTGGAGAAAATTCAAAACATTCATTATTCAATAGAGCCCAATAGCAAAAATCAGGTTTTGAATGAAGAATCACATTTCTTGGTAGAATCATGCAGGATTGAAATTTTTGATGGTTTTTTACTCCTCTCAACAGCCCAAACAAGTTTCTAAAAGGATGAGCTTGCAACTACTTTACTTTTGGAGAAAATTCAAAACATTCATTCATTCATTTGCAAAAGAGAAGACTGAGAGGAGACTTAATAGCTGTCTACAAATATCTAAAGGGCTGTCACATTGTAGAAGGATCAACTTTATTCTCATTTGCACAAGGAAAGACTAGAAGCAATGGGATGAAACTGAATGGGAGGAGACACAGATTAGATATTAGAAAAAACTTTTTGACAGTTAGAGTGATCAATGAGTGGAACAGGCTGCCACGAGAAGTGGTGAGTTCTCCTTCAATGGAAGTCTTCAAACAGAGGCTGGACAGACATCTGACTGGGATGATTTAGCGAATCCTGCTTTGAGCAGGGGGTTGGACCAGATGGCCCAGGAGGTCCCTTCCAACTCTACGATTCTATGATTCTATGATTCTATGATTCTATGATTCAATAGGGCCCAAACTATCAAAAACCAGCGGTTTCAATGAACACACATTTCTTGGTAGAATCATGCAGGACTGAAATTTTTGATGTTTTTCTACTCCTCTCATGAGCCCAAACAAGTCTCTAAAAGCATGAGTTTGCAACTACTTTACTTTTGGAGAAAATTCAAAACATTCACTATTCAATAGAGCCCAATAGCAAAAATCAGGTTTTGAATGAAGAATCACATTTCTTGGTAAAATCATGCAGGATTGAAATTTTTGATGGTTTTTTACTCCTCTCAACAGCCCAAACAAGTTTCTAAAAGGATGAGTTTGCAACTACTTTACTTTTGGAGAAAATTCAAAACATTCGTTATTCAATAGGGCCCAAACTATCAAAAACCAGCGGTTTCAATGAACACACATTTCTTGGTAGAATCATGCAGGACTGAAATTTTTGATGTTTTTCCACTCCTCTCATGAGCCCAAACAATTCTCTAAAAGCATGAGTTTGCAACTACTTTACTTTTGGAGAAAATTCAAAACATTCATTATTCAATAGGGCCCAAAATATCAAAAAACAGCGGTTTGAATGAACACACATTTCTTGGTAGAATCGTGCAGGACTGAAATTTTTGATGTTTTTCTACTCCTCTCATGAGCCCAAACAAGTCTCTAAAAGGATGAGTTTGCAACTACTTTACTTTTGGAGAAAATTCAAAACATTCATTATTCAATAGAGCCCAATAGCAAAACCAGCGTTTTGAATGAAGAATCACTTTTCTTGGTAGAATCATGCAGGATTGAAATTTTAAGTGCCATCTTCACAGAGAAAAACACACTAGCTCCTGTGTTAAGGCCCTTTTACATTTAGCGATGCACCAGCGATCCGACCAGCGATCCGACCCGGTCAGGATCGCTGGTGCATCGCTAAATGATCGCTAGTGAGCTTTCATACAGAAAGATCTCACAGCGATGCAGCAGCGACGCAGCGCACGATACTTACCATTCACACACAGCGATCCTGGCGTCCTCCCGCCCGCCTCCACGCGTCGCTCGTCGTCACAGCAGAAAGTCTCAGCAGGAAGCGCCCGACGAGAAATGGAGCCGGACATTCTCGCGCGATCAGCGATGGACAGCGGGGGAGCCGGTCACTGGTAAGTATCACACATAGCGATATCGCTAGCAATATCGCTATGACGTCACAAAACCAGTGACGTTTTAGCGATATTGCTAGCGATATCGCTTAGTGTAAAACCCCCTTTAGTGGGGTTAAGTAACTTCTGCTGTTCCCCTGCTGTGTGGACGGCAATGTCTCCTGCTGCCTCCACATTCAAAAACCATCAGGCCTCTGCCTGCTCCATGCTTGATCCTGGGCTTGGGGTTGGCAGAACACGTACAGCGCCACTCTCCAGATCTGTACCCGGCTCCACAACATTGACCCAATGGGCAGTGAGGGAAAGGTATCGTCCCTGTCCATGGTTACTATTCCACGCATCGGTGGTCAGGTGGACCTTGCTACTGACGGCATTAAGTAGTGCATGTTTTATTTTTCCCTCCACATGTTTTTGCAGGGCAGGGACGGCTTGCCTGCTGAAATAAAAGCGGCTGGGCATGGTGTATTGTGGGACTGCCAATGCCATGAAGTTCCGGAAGGTGTCAGTCTCCACCAGTCTGAATGAGAGCATTTCAAGGGCCAGTAGTTTGGCAATGCCAGCATTCAGAGCCTGTGCTCGGGGATGATTTGCCGAGTATGGCCGGGTTTTATCCCATGCCGGTGATACCGATGGCTGTAGAGTGGCCTGGGAGTGTGAGGATGACTGGGAAAGTGGTGCTGTGGGTGGAATGTCACTGGGTCTTCGGACAACAGTGCCAGAGGTTCTTCCTTGGCGATCCTGTGAGGAAGCCGAACCAGCTGTGTGTGAGCTGGAGGAAGAGGCACCAACACGAGCTGAAGAGGTGGTAGGTGGTGCGGTACGCTGGCCTACGTCTTCAGTGTGTCTGTGTAACTCCACCTCGTGCTTGGTCTGCACATGTTTCCACATATTTGTGGTATTGAGGTTGCTGACATTTTTCCCTCTTTTGACTTTCTGATGACACAGCTTGCATTTGACAAAGCAAATGTCATCTGCAACTGTGTCAAAAAAGGACCACGCACTGCAAGTCTTGGGAGCGCCCACTTTGGCTTTTGAAAGAGGAATGCTCCTAACGGGTGCCGAAGTGGAGGCTACAGGCAACCAAGTCTGCCCCCTCCCTCTCCCTCCTGGGAGAGGTCCTTGACCTCACGCCATGATGGGTCAAGGACCTCATCATCTACACTCCCCTCTTGAAACACCTGCTTCTCCTGGGTTGTCTCGCCAGCACCGTACACACCAGAAAGTGGCACCTGAGTCTCATCATCTGATGCGTACCGAGGTGTGCTGACCATAGGCACTGGCCCACCCACCTCTTCAGATTCCGAGGGACAAAGAAGTTGCGCATCACTGCATACTCTCTCTTCTTCACATTCTTGAATGCTGCTTGGCTGGCCCCCTCTTTCCAAGCCAACAGATTCAGAGAACAGAAGTAGAGACTGATGGCTCCTGTCCAGGGCTCTCTGACTGCCTGGGCACTTTGGCAGGTGGTGAAGAGACAGATGGTTGCTCTTCAGTGCTCTGGCCCTGAGAGGACGTGGAAGTCATTGAAGTTGATGCGTTATCTGCCATCCATCCGACAACGGCTTCAATTTGTTCCTCCCGCAGCAGTGGGGTACGGCGAGGTCCTACAAAGCTGCGCATGAAGGACTGTTGCCTACTAAAACTGGGGGATGGTGACTAATTGGTGCCCGCAGCAGGCACAGAATCCCCACGTCCTCTCCCTGCTGAAACTCCACGCCCACGGGCCTTACTTCCTGCCTTCTTCATCTTGGTATACTGATAAAGATAGGCAGAAAAGTACAAAGGGGGGGCTTAGTGTGCTTATTCCTGAACAGCTGGTAACAGGTATAAGAAACACTAATTTTATGAAGTGTGTGTGTGGACTACACTTTAATAGGAGCTAATTTGGCCTACACAACTGTCAAATGGAGTGTTTGGTGAACTTTATTTTGTTTTTTTTTTTTGTAAAAACTAAAAGGATGTGACCAAAGATTTGAACACGATAGTATCACAAACTTTTTGGAGCTATTACAATGCAGGAAGGTAACCTACAATGCAAAAGATGAGGCTCCAAAAAATAGGGTAATACTAATCTGGCTGCAGCTGAAGGGCACAAGCCAGAAAAAAGGCTCCTCTATCTACTCCTATATAGTGTTTGCAACCAACCAATGTAGATGGATACGGATGGATGCACACTAATAGGAGAATAAAAAATGAGCTGCAATAAAAGAAAAATGTGTGAGGCAGTGACGCACACTGAGCGGCCTACAACCAGACGTAGCTGAAGGACACACTACTCAGCGTGAGCTGCACTCACACACAGGGACCTCTCAGACAGCCGTGAACAGTGCAGCAAACTGAGGTTGCTGACATTTTTCCCTCTTTTGACTTTCTGATGACACAGCCTGCATTTGACAAAGCAAATGTCATCTGCAACTGTGTCAAAAAAGGACCACGCACTGCAAGTCTTGGGAGCGCCCGCTTTGGCTTGAAAGGCTGCAGAAAGGCTCCGCTGTCTACTCCTATAGTGTTTGCAACCAACGTATATGGATACGGATGGATTCACACTAATAGGAGAATGAAAAATTTGCAGCAAGAAAAAGAAAAAATTTGTATGAGGCAGTGACACGCTGAACGTCCTACAAGCAGACGTGTCTGCAGGACACACTACACAGTGTGAGCTACACTCACACAGACCTTGCAGACAGCTGTGACTAGCGCTGCTGCAAGGCAAAAGAAAGCTGGCTCATAGCATTATGGGAACTTCCGATTCCGGTATTCGATATGCTAAAAGTATCGGAAACTCAGTATCGGAATTCCGATACAGTGAATATCGGCCGATACCCGATGCTTGCGGTATCGGAATGCTCAAACTAATCCCAAATATCATACCTCACTGTTTTTTTCTGGAGGATATCCCACTCAGAGTCCTCCCTTGGTTGACTAACCCCAAATACGTGGATGTTTATGATCTGTGGGATGGTCTCCCAAACATTCCTATCTCCCATCTCCTGTGAGGTGATATACCATGTGTGGAGGGTTGGCCGAGAGATGCTACAAAACGTCCTAAGGACTTCTTGCAGAAACAGCATGTCCATTTCATCTTAAAATTTAAAGCAGACCTGAAGCATTCCTTGGATCTGTTATGGCTGGAGCTCATGGTTAAGCTCCATTCTATCTCCAAACTAGTGTCTAAACTATATGCTAATCTTATCAAGCCACCAGAGAACTTCGAGCCTCTTTATACAGTATAACCTCTTGGGAATCGGAGCTAAAGATAACCCTATCTCACCAAGAAGTGAGTCAAGTGCTTGCCAACTCTCACGGTTTTTCCAGGTGTATTCTATTACAGGAGAATGCATTCAAGATTCTGGTACAAAACTCTGGAACGCTTGGTCCACCTAGGTTTAAGCAATACACCATTGTGTTGGAGATGTTCTGGTGCAATAGGATCTCTTGTGCATATTTTCTGGTTTTGCCCGAGTATTTCAACTTTCTGGAAAGATATTAATGGCTCACTTCGTTGTATGGGTTTGACACCAACAGATCTTACTCCTCAAGAGATTTTATTGTCACTCCCTTCGAAAACTTTTTGAATGGAAAATATGCTGGAATATTTAGCGGTTGCCATGTCGCGCTTGGAGAGCCCCTGTGTGCTTAAACATTGGAGCTCTCCCACAAGTGACCCCATTTTGGAAACTAGACGCCCCAAGGAACTTATCTAGATGCAGAGTGCTCACTTTGAACCCCCAGGTGCTTCACAATTGATCAGTAAATAAAAAAGGTACTTTTTTTTTTCACAAAAATTTTCTTTTAGCCTATTTTTTCATTTTCACATGGGCAACAGGATAAAATGGATCCTAAAATTTGTTAAGCAATTTCTCCTGAGTACACCGATACCTCATATTTGTTCATAAACCACTGTTTAGGCGAAAGGCAGGGTCCGGAAGCGAAGGAGCGCCATTTGACTTTACATTTATTACATTTATTACATTTATTTATACATGGTTATTATTTCACCCCTCAGTCGTCTTTTTTCTAGACTAAATAATCCTAATTTTGCTAATCTCTCTGGGTATTGTAGTTCCCCCATCCATTTATAAGTGTGACCTGCTGTCTTCAGCACGGGTCCCTGTCAGGACAGGAAACCCAACTGAAGCGAGGGAAAGGTACCGCCCTTTTATCTTCAATAGGGTTCCTGTCCTGACTGGGCGGATCCCCTCTCTCATGTGTGCCATCATGGGAGACGGGAAAAAGGGTTTTCCACCAACATAGAAGAGGATTCTTTACAGTTAGGGTAGAGAGAATCTGGAATTCCCTTCCTGAGGAGGTGGTGATGGCAAACTCAGTCGAAGGGTTCAAGAGGGGCCTGGATGTCTTCCTGGAGCGTAACAATATTGTATCTTACAGTTATTGTTAGGTTTTTTAGAAGGACATAGATCTGGGGATTTATTCTGACCGAATTTTATAGGCTGGACTGGATGGACTAATGTCTTTTTTCGGCCTTACTAACTGTTACTATGTTACTAAGGTCGAATGTACGACTGAAAACATTCAAGAATTTTGGAACTGGATGCTTTGTACAATAAAGGAACTGTTAAATTCAATTTTCCCTCTTGAGTGCCAAGTCTTTACTATAATCTATAGTGGATTGGATACCATACTTCTGCACCTCCCTCTGTCATCGAGTGCTGTGTTTTTTCTAATTCATCCGCATCCATAGGCTTATATGGGTGCGAGTGAGCTGAGACTCTGCCATGTGTCAATGGCAATCTCTGTATGCTACCATTTCACTCGGACACTGAAAACGTCTGGGGAAAAAAACCGTGATGGGAGCTGTCCCGTAGATGAATACTGGTCCGAGTGCTATGTGATGTTTTATTGCATAGCACTCGTCCGTATTCATCGCTGGAGTTACTCCGGCCTCAGGATGGGAGTCCTGCATTTGGGGCACGACAGGGGATATTAAGGACTGAACTATTCCACCCATCCTCCTATGCTGCCTTCTGAGGGTGATCTTCAGAGAAACAGGGATGAACCCCCCCCAATTTTTTATTACCTACACTGATTTTTTTCGTGAGCACTTTGTAATAGTCTGTGTCACATATATATTCTATTGGTGTTTGAATTAGTTTACCTGTTATATATTAAAAGTTAAGCTTTATGGTATCTCATGCTACAGAGTTATTGATCCTGGGCAATTGGTCCAAAGTGTCTATGGGAAATATGTGCACAGAAAACTTAGCATATCTGCAAGAAAAAGTGACAGGTTGTGTTTGAAGCACACACCCCAGGTCAGTTTACACTGCATAAAAAAAGCCCAGCGGGCAGGAGGTTTTTATAAATCCCATCCACATTGCTGAACTGTAAGAAGCTGTGTTTTTGATGGAACAAAAATATGTCGTGTCAAAAACGCAACAAAATCTCATTGTGGACACAGAGCCTAAGGCTGGAGTGGAGTCACATCGGATGCGATACAAGTAAGTTCTCCGTCTCCTCCATGGCCTGACTTGGTGTATATCGGACTGCACTGGGATGACATCCGAGTGCAGTGTGAAGTTTCACTAAGACCCTTTGCTAATCCTTTGCATCTAATTTGGTTGTGCCTTTTTTTGCTTTCTGCTTTGTTGCTAAGGTTCAGAGTACTCCCTGCTGGGGGCAGCGCTGGGCACCGCTCATACGTTACAGTTTGTGGCAGATTGTTCAGTCCCCTGGTGTGTTGTTTGAATTAGAGGCCTACCTAACTACCTACCTACCTTCACCTGTCTGAGCTTTCTATCGGCTTACAGCACCGAGGTGTGTCACAATGGAACATTGAAACACGTGTCACAATGGGCGTCCCAGACTGTCTTCCAGCAGTGCGGCAGAAGCCAGCTTCAGTCTGTTGAGGGAGCCTCAGCAGACAGGTAGGGATGGGGGTATGCACACGTGTTGGTTTCAAAACCCAGCAACAGGAGAGATAAGGTTTCCAAAAACAGACTGAATTGAATCCAAAGCAAGTTGTCTTTTTAATATATCATTAAATTGACAGCTGGCCTGTGTGGTATTATTCAGTACTGAATATCTGGTCTAAACGTCTGGAGTAAGAGGCGTCTGGTAAGCAGCAGATACTGAACGTAATAACCTTGTTTTCAGTTGAGGAGCACTGGATTTCAAAATTGGGACTGAAGGAGCATCTCCTTCAGCAGCTGTACACACGCCCGGACACAGATGCATCGCTATTCCCCTGCACTCAAGTACCTTTCTAACCAGCGCGTCCTCTCCTCCCGTGGCACACATACCTGGGCAGGACATACGTCCTCAAACAGTACCAGTCCCATATCAGGGACACAAGCCTGCTATGCACAACATGTGGCATATCCTCTAATTAAATCAGATCATTTTACCAGGACCTTTGTCAGTCCCAATTTTGAAATCCAGTGTTCCTCAACTGAAAACAAGTTTATTACCTTCAGTATCCGCTGCTTACCAGATGCCTCTTATTCCAGAGTTTAAGACCAGATTTTGGTTTCAATTCAATTCAGTCTGCTTTTGGAAACCTTATCTCTCCTGATGCTGGGTATTGTAACCAACAAGCATGCATACCAACCTCCCTACCTGTCTGCTGAGGCTCCCTCAGCAGACTGAAGCTGGCTGCTGTCGCACAGCTGGAAGACAGTCTGGGCCGCCCATTGTGACATGTGTTCCAATTGTTCCATTGTGACACCTGGCTGCTGTAAGCCAAGAGGATACTCAGACAGGTGAAGGTAGTTAGGTAGGTCACAAGAGGGAGACAATAGAACAAGTTTCACAATGGACGGTCCAGACTGTCTTCCAGCTGTGCGGCAGCAGCCAGCTTCAGTCTGCTGAGGGGGCCTCAGCAGACAGGTAGGGAGGATGGTATGCACACTCGTTGGTTACAATACCCAGCATCAGGAGAGATAAGTTTTCCAAAAACAGACTGAATTGAAACCAAAGCAAGTTGTCTTTTCAAAGCAATATTTTAATGCTTTTTGCAACTTTTGTTGCTCTGCATTAATTTTCCAAGTTGCACATTTCAAATGCCAAATGCATGTGGCTTGATTTAACTTGACCAACTCTGCTACATCAAGTACTCACCTATATATGGAAGGCATTGTATTTTATTCAGTCTGCAATATAAATCATCTGTCTTGGCTTTTGCTATTTGGTAGGTACAGGTGTCATTAGCTGCAGTAATGTGTTTAGGTTTGGATGGATACATTTCTGCACACCCACCTGCTACAAGACCATCAGCGCCTTCCCTCATTACTTCAATGTGTAGTTAAGTTATAAAATTTCTACCAGATTCCTGACGCTTATGAATTCTTTAGTGAAACATTGTCTCCCCCTTGAGGCCCTCCAACTTCTAAATTTTGGGAAAAGGGGACAATACAAATATCTCTCCGAGGATCTGTTTATACCAAGGAAGGCGACGGTCACAAGGGGGCATTCTCTGCGTCTGGAGGAGAAACACCAAGGTTACTTACCGGTAGCCAGTTTTTCCGGAGCCCATGACGGCACACATGAGAGAGGGGATCCGCCCAGTCAGGACAGGAACCCTACTGAAGATAAAAGGGCGGTACCTCTCCCTCGCTTCAGTTGGTTTACAGAGCATGAGAGGCCCCTGGGTTAGTACACATGGTAAAACTATCACCACATTATATCTATCTAACTAAAAAACACCCAAACTATAGTGCACACCAAAGGAGTGAAAAGGGGGGGAATATACAGGTGCCGTCATGGGCTCCGGAAAAACCGGCTACCGGTAAGTAACCTTGGTGTTTTCCCGTCTCCCATGACGGCACACATGAGAGACTTTTGTAGAATAAGACACCTTAGGGAGGGACCACCGCTTGCAGCACCCTTCTACCAAAGGTTAGGTCAGTAGAGGAAGACAGATCAAGTCGGTAGTGTTTAACAAAGGTGGAAGGTGAGGACCAAGTAGCGGCTTTACAAATTTGCTCAATCGATACCTCAGCCTTCTCTGCCCAGGAGGTAGCCACGGCTCTGGTGGAGTGAGCCTTGATGCCTTCTGGAACCGGAGTGCCACTTGCGGAGTAGGATAACATAATGGCCTCCCTGATCCATCTGGCAATGGTACTTTTAGCTACCCCGTGCCCCTTTCTACTACCCTGAAAGGCTACAAAAAGGGACTGATCTTTCCTCCACTGACTAGTTATTGACATATATTGTATTATGGCTCTTTTTACATCTAATGTATGGAACTTTTGCTCCCCCGGGTTTCTGGGATTGTTACAGAACGATGGCAAGGAGATCTCCTGAGTCCTATGAAACTTTTGGACTACCTTGGGGAGATAGGCCGGGTCTGGTCTTAGAACCACTCGGTCATCCAAGATCTGTGTATAAGGAGGACATATAGACAGAGCTTGTAGGTCGCTGACTCTTCGGGCTGACGTTAAGGCTACCAGTAAGACCGTTTTAAGTGTAAGTAGCTTTGGTGACAGCTCTAGTAGTGGTTCGAAGGGATCTTTGGTTAAAGCCTCCAAAACTAGGTTCAGGTCCCAGGGTGGTATCTTTGGGATAATGACCGGCCTTGACCTGCCACAGGACTTAATGAACCGGGACACCCACCTATTGGCTGCTAAATTGCAGTTATATAGGGCCCCCAAAGCTGAGACTTGAACTTTGAGTGTGTTAGTGGCTAACCCCAGTTGCAGCCCCGACTGTAAGAACTCTAGGATAGGTCCCACTGGAGCTACATCCCCTAAAGGTTCCCCCAGGAAGTCTAGGAACTTTTTCCACGTTCTACCGTAGATTTGGGATGTTATTGGTTTCCTACTTTTCAACAGGGTGGAGACTAACCCTGGAGAGAATCCCTGGCGACTCAGTAGCGCCCTCTCAAATTCCAGGCTGCTAGATGGAAGCCCTTCACCTGAGAGTGGACCACTGGTCCCTGGGAAAGCAGGTCTGGAATCTCTGGTAGTATCCATGGATCTGTCACTGACATGAGCCTCAGAAGGGAGAACCAAGGCCTTCTTGGCCAAAAAGGAGCTATAAGAATTATTCTTGCCCGATCCTCCCTGATTTTCCTGACTACTACTGGGATCATTGTTATCAGGGGAAATGCATAGGCCAGGATGAACTTCCAGGGTATTTGTAGGGCATCTACTGCGAAGGGGTTTTCCCTTGGATTTAGCGGGCAGAACTTCCTGACCTTCCGGTTGTGTGCGGTAGCGAATAGGTCTATTTCTGGTCTGCCCCAGGCCTGAACTATTTGTTGGAAGACTCGGGAGTTTAGGGACCATTCCCCTTGTCTTAGATGCCTGCGACTCAGGAAGTCTGCTTGTATATTTTCTGCCCCCTTTATGTGCAATGCTGTGATGGATAAGAGATGTTGTTCTGCTAGCTGGAAGAGTAGATCTGATATTTGCATGAGGCCCCGAGATCTCGTTCCCCCCGATGATTGATGTAGGCTACTACTGCCTGATTGTCCGTCATGACCCGGGTGTGGCGGCCCTGAAGTAAGGGAAGGAAATGTTTCACGGCTTTTTCCACTGCCCATAGTTCTTTTACATTTGAATTCTGATCGCTTTCTAGTGAGGACCAGGTCCCCTGTATTGTATGGGATCTCAGGTGTGCTCCCCACCCTGTGGCACTCGCGTCTGTCGTAATGATGTCCTCAACTGGTTTTTGCCACGGGACACCAGCTGTTAGATTCTTTTCTACAGTCCACCAGAGCAGGGAATCTCTTACAGCCACTGAGAGACATAGTTTGCCTTCTAAATGCCCTTTTAATTGTTTCTGCACTGACAGGACTTCCCACTGTAGTTGCCTTAAGTGGTACTGCGCCCATGTTACTGCGGGTATACATGATGTCAGTGAGCCTAAAAGGGACATTGCGTTCCTCAGTGTCATATTTGGCCTTTGTATTGCTGTGCGAGCTAGGCCTCTTATCTTGGTCACTTTCCTCTGGTAGGAGGCAGCGTTGTTGCTCGGAGTCCAATATCAACCCTAGGAAGGATTGCTCTTTTACTGGGGTTATCCTTGACTTGGGGATGTTTACTATCCATCCTAGTCCTACTAGAGTTGCTATTACTTCCTTCACTTGAAGTGTGCAGTGGGATTCCGACCTCCCTATTACCAGAAAGTCGTCTAAGTATGGGACGATCACTATGTCCCTGGATCGCAGAAAAGACATCTCTGATACTCCCGATGGATTGGGATGTGATAGTAGGCATCTTTTAAGTCTATCACTGCCATGAGGCAATGCTGGAACAGGATCTTTGTGGCCGTGTTGATTGACTCCATTTTGAAGGAGCAATTGTCTATCCACTGATTGAGTCTCCTCAGGTTGACAATGGTTCTCCAAGAGCCATCTGGTTTTTGTATTAAGAAGAGGGGGGAGTAGAACCCCTTCCTTCTTCTTGCGCTGGGACTTCCTGTAGGACTTGTTTTTTCACGAACACGAACTGGCATTGTTGGAGCCCAGGATCAAGCATGGAGCAGGCAGAGGCCTGATGGTTTTTGAATGTGGAGGCGGCAGGAGACATTGCAATCCACATAGCAGGGTACCAGCAGACGTTACTGAACCCCACTAACACAGGAGCTAGTGTTTTTCTCTGTGCGGACAGCACTTCCGAGCGACAACTGGCTGTGTTGAAGACCAGGATCAATCATGCAGCAGGCGGAGGCCAACTTGCAGCAAGTTTTATATAGCAACCGCTGCTTTTTGCTATTGGTCCCTATTGAATAATGAACGTTTTGAATTTTCTCCAAAAGTAAAGTAGTTGCAAACTCATCCTTTTAGAAACTTGTTTGGGCTGTTGAGAGGAGTAGAAAAACATCAAAAATTTAAATCCTGCACGATTCTACCAAGAAATGTGAGTGTTCATTCAAACCGCTGGTTTTTGCTATTTTGGGCCCTATTGAATAATGAATGTTTTGAATTTTCTCCAAAAGTAAAGTAGTTGCAAACTCATCCTTTTAGAAACTTGTTTGGGCTGTTGAGAGGAGTAAAAAAACATCAAAAATTTCAATCCTTTCAGTCTGCTGAAGGACCCTGGGAAGGACCAATCAGATCCGACACAGGACCTGAACACGTGACCCCTGCTCTCCACTGAGAGGTAAACTTGCGGGCATGCCCAGTAGCACGGCATGAGGACTTAGCCTCTGGAGCTGTTCCCTGCAGAGCAGGTTGCGCTACCATTGCTGCACCAGAGGTGGCAGCAACATCCAGGCTGTCAGAGTAAGTCTGAGCAGCACCCGGAGCGGTCAGAGAAAAATGGGAGACCGCTGGATGTCTGGCTCTGGATCCCCGCTGTGCAGAGTCAGGAATCCGACACCTAACAGATTCATGGCATCTGTGGAAAATGGCTCCCTCTCCCATAGCCCCAGGAACAGGTTTGTATAGGATGGCGCACAGGCTGCAACCATGGCTGTCCCCTTACAGTATGAGGCCACATATAGCCTCCTATATACAGTATGAGCACCAACATATAGCCTCCTGAATGCAGTGTTTACCTCCTATATACAGTATGAGCCTGCACATTGCTTCCTATATACAGTATGAGCCTGCACATAGCCTCCTATATACAGTAGCAAAAAAAAAAAATGATTGAATGAGAGTAATGGTTTTGGGTCCTTTCTGTAAAAATCGTATGGGTATCTTTTTAGTCTTGGTTTTAGTTTTTAATTATTTTTTCCTGTGCTTATAATCCAGTTCTCTATCTTCGCATTGCAGTATATGATCTGGCATGGAATTCATTGTTGAGGGCATTTCAAGATTTTATGAAGAAACACTCCTCTCACAAGAAATCTACGGCTCTTTTCGTACCCATTGGGTCTTCAATATTTCATATTATTTGTTCACATTTTTATTCATTTTTTCTTTTTTTATTTGTTTATTTCATTTACATTTTTATTTGTTTTATTTTTATATATTTTTTTTCACTCATTTTTTATTTTTTTCACAATTTTCTTTGTGTATTTTTGCTATGTATTATGCATTATACATAATTGTGTATATAATTACTTTATGATATATGACATTTGATGTATGTATTGAATGCCATGTGTTATTTTTATGTTCATTTGTTTTTTAACAGAGACATGGTATATAGTTGTTATAGTTATATGATGCACATACACTTTCATATAGCCTGCATACACATTATGCTAATTGTTAAAAAAAAATTTTATTGCTTGCATAGTGTGCTTATAATTGACACATATGTGTGTGCCTTTGCACTCTATGTCAGACATATTCACTTTAATGGTTCATACACACCGCTATAATTATTTCAGCATCATTATGTTTTATCCCCTCACTTTCAACACTTGCTATCACTTTAAATAGTGATTATTATTCTTCATAATTATTTTATTTTCTTGTCCTCACTTGAGCGCATGCCCAGTTCTGTCCTCCCTAGGAGCCTTCTGACGTGCTCAGTCTGGTATGTGGCTGTCTCTGGCTGTTTTGCAGCTTGAGCCACTTTCATGCTGATCATAGACTCCCTGTTCATAGTGGGGACTCAACAGCGCATGCGCCGATAATGCTGTGGACGTTTAGAACTGGATACTATTGACGTCATTGTGGACACTACAGCTCAGGTCCTGAATTTTACAAGCTTTATTAGGGAAAGCGGTTTATTGGTTGACCGCACTATATAAACTAGAAACGGGGCACTTGTAAACCACGCCTCCTGAGGAAGCTGCGGCGTAACGCGCGTAGGGGCGGCAGGTTTTACAGCGACATACACTACACATGTAAGTTGTTACTTTCTAATGCAGTCCTTGTATCTTACTCTGGAATTTGTATAGACAGTTTTTACTCTGTGTACACTTAACGCCTACCAGGCTTATTTGATACAAGGCACTTGTGCACTTTATATTCAGCAGTTTACTCTGGGTACTTATTGTATGCAAAACCGTATCTGGGCATACATATTATGTAAATGGGGAGTTTGCTGTTTACTATGCATTCTATTTGTGAAAGGAAAGCAAAGAAACTACATGTTTTATACAGATAAAAACTTTATTAACTGTCAAGGTGCTGGTTTAATTATATTGTGTTTATGTCTGCTGTAACTTGCATTTAGCATTTATGCTCTGTTAATTATTCTAAATAAATTATTTAGCTTGAAAAACTCCAATTTTGATCTCTTGTGATGCTTAATAGCTCATTTATGAGATTTTTTTTGCTATTATATTTCCAGTGAGTTGAGCCTTTGAAGAATTTTTTTCCAGTATTTGGGATATATTTGTACTTTATCCTTTATACAGTATGGGCCTGGACATCGCTTCCTATATACAGTATGAGGCTGCATATAGCCTCCTATACACAGTATGAGCCCACATAGCCTCCTGTATACAGTATGAGGCCGCATATAGCCTTCTACACTGCGTTCCAAATTATTATGCAAATTGGATTTAAGTGTCATAAAGATGTAATTTTTTGTTTTTCAAATAAACTCAGATGGTATTGTGTATCAGGGCTCTTTGGATCACTGAAATCAATCTCAAACTCCTGTGATAATTAGTTTACCAGGTGAGCCCAATTAAAGGAAAACTACTTAAGAATGATGTTCCACATTATTAAGCAGGGCACAGGTTTCAAGGAATTTAGGAAAGAAAACGGATCTCTCTGCTGCTGAAAAGCATCAAATAGTGCAATGCCTTGGTCATGAGATAAAAACATTAGATATTTCCCAAAAACTTAAACGTGATCATCGTACTTTTAAGAGATTTGTGGTTGATTCTGAGAACAGACATGTTTGTGCTGATAAAGGCAGAATGAGGAAGGTTTCTGCCAGGCAAGTTCATCGGATTAAGAGAGCAGCTGCTAAAAAGCCATTACAAACCAGCAAACAGATATTTAAAGCTGCTGGTGCCTCTGGAGTCCCTCGAACCTCAAGGTGTAGGATCCTTCAAAGGCATGCTGTGGTGCATAAACCTACTATTCGGCCACTCCTAAACAGTGTTCACAAGCAGAAATGGTTGCAGTGGGCCCAGACATACATGAAAACTAATTTTCAAACAGTCTTGTTTACTGATGAGTGTCGAGCAACCCTGGATGGTCCAGATGGATGGAGTAGTGGATGGTTGGTGGAAGGCCACTATGCCCCAACAAGGCTGCGACGTCAGCAAGGAGGTGGAGGAGTCATGTTTTGGGCCGGAATCATGGGGAAACAGCTGGTAGGGCTCTTTAAGGTTCCTGATGGTGTGAAAATGACCTCTGCAAAGTATATAGAGTTTCTGACTGACAGCTGTCTTCCATGGTATAAAAAGCAGAAATGTGCCTTCAGGAGCAAAATCCTCTTCATGCATGAAACTGCACCATGTCATGCTGCAAAGAATACCTCTGAGTCATTGACTGCTATGGGCATAAAAGGAGATACAGTGGGGAAAAAAAGTATTTAGTCAGTCAGCAATAGTGCAAGTTCCACCACTTAAAAAGATGAGAGGCGTCTGTAATTTACATCATAGGTAGACCTCAACTATGGGAGACAAACTGAGAAAAAAAAATCCAGAAAATCACATTGTCTGTTTTTTTTTCATTTTATTTGCATATTATGGTGGAAAATAAGTATTTGGTCAGAAACAAAATTTCATCTCAATACTTTGTGATATATCCTTTGTTGGCAATGACAGAGGTCAAACGTTTTCTGTAAGTCTTCACAAGGTTGCCACACACTGTTGTTGGTATGTTGGCCCATTCCTCCATGCAGATCTCCTCTAGAGCAGTGATGTTTTTGGCTTTTCGCTTGGCAACACGGACTTTCAACTCCCTCCAAAGGTTTTCTATAGGGTTGAGATCTGGAGACTGGCTAGGCCACTCCAGGACCTTGAAATGCTTCTTACGAAGCCACTCCTTCATTGCCCTGGTGGTGTGCTTTGGATCATTGTCATGTTGAAAGACCCAGCCATGTTTCATCTTCAATGCCCTTGCTGATGGAAGGAGGTTTGCACTCAAAATCTCACGATACATGGCCCCATTCATTCTTTCATGTACCCGGATCAGTCGTCCTGGCCCCTTTGCAGAGAAACAGCCCCAAAGCATGATGTTTCCACCACCATGCTTTACAGTAGGTATGGTGTTTGATGGATGCAACTCAGTATTCTTTTTCCTCCAAACACGACAAGTTGTGTTTCTACCAAACAGTTCCAGTTTGGTTTCATCAGACCATAGGACATTCTCCCAAAACTCCTCTGGATCATCCAAATGCTCTCTAGCAAACTTCAGACGGGCCCGGACATGTACAGGCTTAAGCAGTGGGACACGTCTGGCACTGCAGGATCTGAGTCCATGGTGGCGTAGTGTGTTACTTATGGTAGGCCTTGTTACATTGGTCCCAGCTCTCTGCAGTTCATTCACTAGGTCCCCCCGCGTGGTTCTGGGATTTCTGCTCACCGTTCTTGTGATCATTCTGACCCCACGGGGTGGGATTTTGCGTGGAGCACCAGATCGAGGGAGATTATCAGTGGTCTTGTATGTCTTCCATTTTCTAATTATTGCTCCCACAGTTGATTTCTTCACTCCAAGCTGGTTGGCTATTGCAGATTCAGTCTTCCCAGCCTGGTGCAGGGCTACAATTTTGTTTCTGGTGTCCTTTGACAGCTCTTTGGTCTTCACCATAGTGGAGTTTGGAGTCAGACTGTTTGAGGGTGTGCACAGGTGTCTTTTTATACTGATAACAAGTTTAAACAGGTGCCATTACTACAGGTAATGAGTGGAGGAAAGAGGAGACTCTTAAAGAAGAAGTTACAGGTCTGTGAGAGCCAGAAATCTTGATTGCTTGTTTCTGACCAAATACTTATTTTCCACCATAATATGCAAATAAAATGAAAAAAAAACAGACAATGTGATTTTCTGGTTTTTTTTTTCTCAGTTTGTCTCCCATAGTTGAGGTCTACCTATGATGTAAATTACAGACGCCTCTCATCTTTTTAAGTGGTGGAACTTGCACTATTGCTGACTGACTAAATACTTTTTTTCCCCACTGTAACTCATGGTGTGGCCACCATCTTTCCCTGACCTCAACCCTATGGAGAACCTTTGGAGTATCATCAAGCGAAAGATCTATGAGGGTGGGAGGCAGTTCACATCAAAACAGCAGCTCTGGGAGGCTATTCTGACTTCATGCAAAGAAATACAAGCAGAAACTCTCCAAAATATTCACAAGTTCAATGGATGCAAGAATTGTGAAGGTGATATCAAAGAAGGGTTCCTATGTTAACATGTAACTTGGCCTGTTAAGCTATTTAACTCCAAAATATCCTTTTTGTTCAGTGAATGTGACCACCTAAGGCCTCTTTCACACATCAGGTTTTCGCCGTCAGGCGCGATCCGGCGCTTTTGACAAAAACCGGATCCGGCGAAATGCAATGCCGGATCCGGTTTCCCCCCCATTGACTTGCATTTGGGCCGGATCGCGCCGGATGGCCATGCGTTTCATCCGGTTTTCGCCGGATCCGGCAATGTGTCGCGATCCGGCGTCTGGAAAAAACGTCTACTGTAACGTTTTTTGTCTCCGGCGAAAAAGCCGGACACGCCGGATACGGCGCGTCCGGCTTTTTCACACAATGAAAGCCTATGAGCGCCGCAATGCGCCGGATCCGGCGAAAGCCGGATCCGGCGCCCGGATCCGGTTTTTTGGTCTGAGCATGCTCAGTAGCTCTGCCCACAAGACATATATAAAAGCAAGACAGTGGGACCCACAGCCACACCCAACATGCCACCCAAGAAAGCAACCAAGAGAAGCAGGAGAAGGCAGGAGACCACTGCAGCACCATCAGCACCACCACCACCCCAAATGGAGCAGCAAATAGAACATGCTGAGGAGGGGAGGCCAGCAGCAGATGAGAGACGGTAATTATCAAATAACCCATTCCTCCAAACTAGGGCTATTGAATATCAAGATATTCATTGGCCCTTTGTTTCTCTTTATTCAACAGCCGCCCAATAGATGCAGCAGCAGCAGCAATGGCAGCAGCTGGAACACCACCCACAGGCATGGAGTGTGGCCACCAGGAAGACAGCACATCATCTTCTGGGAGCCCTCCCTCGCATCGTCAGCGTTTGACGGTAAGTTTTTATTTCCAAAATCCATCTTCTCTGTAATATATGTCTATTCATGGCCTTTTATTTCAAAACAGGAATCACAAGATGAAGAGGAGCTCCCAGAAGAAGAAGGAAGGGGTGGACAGACACCTGGAGTGGGCTCACAATTGGTAAGTTTTTTGCATCAAACGCAGAAACACAACATCACACTACACACAACACATAGAAAACAATGTTCTGCAGACCACACACAGCAAACAAATGCCTACATCCAAAGACATAACTTTTTTTGTTTTCTTCTCTAGTCTTCCCAATCTGGTGCTTGGCCAAGAGGTGCTCGCAGTGCCTCCCAGGGTCGTCGGCGACAGCAACGCGGCTGTCACCAGCGTGTAAGTATAAATATTTTTGCTTTGTTTTTTTGCACTTTTTATTTCATTTCTTTTGTGGAGGCTAATTATGTTTTTTTTGTCTTTTTCTTTAACAGCCTTCACAGCGTGCTCCCGACTCTGACGGTGAGGATGGAGGGATTGATGTGGACCGCCTCATCGATCTCGTCAGAGAAAGGGAGCCGCTCTGGAATATGGCTGACCGACGCCACGCTGACCTGATCGTTACCCGACGACTCTGGGAGGAAATCTGTTCGCTCCTTGTGGGCCGCTGGGAGGACCTCGAAGCTCGGGCCCAGATTAAAGAGCGTAAGTATATACAGTACCGGTTGCTTGATGTAAACCAGTGTTTCCCGAACTCCAGTCCTCGTGGTCCCCACGGATCATGTGTTCAGGATTTCTATTTACTATGGAAATCCTGAAAACATGACCCCTGGGGACCATGAGGACTGGAGTTTGGGAAACACTGATGTTGTATACTAACCACTCCTTTCTCGTTTCAGGGAACAGAATTGTGAATCGGTGGCGGTCTGTCAGAGATCGTTTCAAGAAGGAGTTCAATAAAGAGATGCGGGCCCCGAGTGGATCTGGAGGACGCAGGAGCAAGTACAAGTACGCAGAAGCCCTGTCGTTCCTCCGGGAAACAATGGTCACCAGAAGGTAAATATTACACACCACATGTGAAAAAAAATGTTATATGTAAATTTTTTTTTCAGCCAGGGCCATACCATGTCAGTATTTTAATGTTTTTTTTTTCTCTTTATTCCACAGCACGGTGAGCAGCACTCGGGAGCCTGCACGATTGGACCCTTCTGAGGCGATCCCTGAGGAGACCGGCACTGAGGGACACTTCGACCGCCCCGGTACATCTGCACCTTCCCAGCCTTCCCACACATTCGACCCATCTGTCCCATCCACCAGCACAGGAGCATCGTGGCCGCCTACATTACATGAAGCTGCTGGTGAGGAGATCGCTTTCCCTTTACCCCACCCTTCTGCCCCTGCCACCTCTAGTACACCTGCGGGTACTGGGCGGCAGCGGCAGAGGGGTCAGGAAAAGACTTATGCGCCAGAGTTCTTGCATCTGAATGCATCTTTCCAGAACTGTCTAAAAGTCTTGTAAGAGCAAATCTCCGCAGGCTATCAGCAGATCAACTCCAGCATTCTGGAGGTGAAGACACTTCTGCAAACCATGCATTCAGAAGCAAGATCTTCGCCAAACCACACCTTTTTCAGGTCTGTTGTGGAGCGCATGGAAACGCTCTCTCCTGCCCAGCAGATGTATGTAATGCATTCATGCCACGCTGCTCTCCAGCAAGTTACCTCCCAACCTCCTCCTCCTCCCACCACTGTAGTTCCTCCACCTGCACCCCCTCCAGCCACTTTCCATCCTCCCCCTCCTATTACATCTACACCCCCTCCAGCCACTTTCCATCCTCCCCCTCCTATTACATACCATCCACCTCCAGCCACTTTCCATCCTCCCCCTCCTATTACATACCATCCACCTCCCCAGCACCATCCACCTCCCCAGCACCATCCACCTACCCAGCACCATCCACCTACCCAGCACCATCCACCTACCCAGCACCAGCAACCTCCCCAGCAACAGCAACCTCCCCAGCAACAGCAACCTCCACAGTACCTGCAAACTCCCCAGTACCAGCAACCTCCCCAGTACCAGACATCTCCCCACTTCCAGCAACCTGCCCCGTACCAGACATCTCCCCACTTACAGCAACCTGCCCCGTACCAGACATCTCCCCACTTCCAGCAACCTGCCCCATACCAGACATCTCCCCACTTCCAGCAACCTGCCCCGTACCAAACTCCTTCCCCATACAACTTGCCATCAACATCATCTGCTCCTACAGTCCCTGCCCAACCCTCCACTCCACTCCACCACCCACCACCTCTTCTGCTTCCCACATGTCCACCCATTCTGTAGTTTTTTCCACACCTTCACC
Source organism: Dendrobates tinctorius (assembly GCF_039654945.1). Taxonomy (NCBI): domain Eukaryota; kingdom Metazoa; phylum Chordata; class Amphibia; order Anura; family Dendrobatidae; genus Dendrobates; species Dendrobates tinctorius. The sequence goes on along the minus strand of NW_027362075.1, from coordinate 747,358 downwards.
TCTAACTGTTCCTTCCCCACCACGATCCCAGTCCTCTCTCCACACTCCCAGTGTCGAAGTGTCCCGCAGCCCCTACAGCAGTATTTCCACCACACACTACACAGATTTATGATGTGTGTATTTAAATAAAAATGACCAGTTTTATGGTTTCAGTTTTATAGTTTCAAAGTTTTATTAAACAAGTTTATTAAAATTTTAAAAAAGTTTACTAAAAAAAACATTTTTCAATAAAAGTTAAATTATTTTACACTGGTTGTCTGTCATTTCTTTCTGCGGCGAAAAAGGTTAAATACAGGGTATTTAAAAGGTGAAATGGTATTCAAAAACTAGGTATATAACTGTGGGTAAATTTTAGCTTTTTGCCACAGTTGTGTTCCTGGTTGTGTTTGAAGCAAAGTATTTCACCTAAAAAGTTGTGTTTATTGTTGGTGATTTCCTAACAATGTACACAACTTTTGTTAAAAGGTGAAATACTTTGCATAAAACACAACCAGGTACACACCTGTGGCCTAAAGCTAAAAATAGAGACCATGACAAGATAGCCAACTTTGGTTGGCAAAGGTATATACTGTTGGTACAGAAGGTACACAAGTTTGGTTAGGGCACAAATCTTTCACACTCTGTCATCCTGCCAGTGTACTCTGCCTTGAGGTGACATAAAGTATAGTGCAAAATTGTCCCTCATTACTGAAACCGTCACAGAACTTCTAGTGGTAATGTCATGGTAATCTTGCAAGGTGGTTTCTTCAGAGGTGTCCTCAATGGAAATGGGTTCCTTGCAGATAACAAAATTGTGGAGTACCACGCACGCTTTGATCACCTCGTCCACAGTTTCTGTCTTGAGGTTGATCGCAGTCAATAGGACCCGCCATTTGGCTGTCAGAATACCAAAGGTACATTCAACCATTCTTTTTGCTCTTGTGAGGCGGTAATTAAAAATGCGTTTTGGTCTTGTCAATCCTCTGCTAGAGTACGGTTTCAAAAGGTGTTCTGACAGCTGGAAGGCTTCATCCCCTACACAGACAAATGGCATAGGTGGACCAGATGTTTGCGGCAGCGGTCTAGGTGGTGGGAACTGGAAGGTGTTTCCATACAGTTTACGCCCCATGGCAGACAGTTTGAAAACTTGAGAGTCATTGGAGCGGCCATAGGCCCCAATATCAACCGCAATAAATTTGTATTCCGCGTCAGCGATGGCCATGAGGACAATGGAAAAATATTTCTTGTAATTGAAATATTCCGATCCCGATCCAGCTGGCTTTACAATGCGGATATGTTTCCCGTCCACAGCGCCCAAGCAGTTTGGAAACTGACATATCTGTTGAAACTTGTCAGCAATTTCAATCCACCTCTCTGTTGTGGGCTCTGGTAAAAACTCTTCAGCTAAGGAGTCCCACAGTGCACGGCATGTGTACTTCACAATTCCAGATATGGTGGAAATCCCGAGTCTGTACTGGAAATGCAGTGACGAAAGGGATTCTCCAGTTGCAAGAAATCTGTGGGGAATTAAAAAACAATAAATTAGTTTTAAATCACAGCATTACATACCAAAACTGACCTATAACACTTGGAGATACAAATTACCACCAACAAGATTGCAGTGAAAGTGTGCTCTGATGCGATCATATCCAATAAATGTGGCTTACCTTAAAGTCACCATCAGACGCTCTGCGGGTGAAACAGAGAAGCGGCAATAGGTGTCCGCTTTTCTTATGAGGTGTGCAATGCGCTCCACCAAGTAATCAAAATTCTCCATTTTCATCCTAACATATCCAAAAAATTTATCCGGGTTTAGTCGAAGGTCCATGCATAGTGTAGAATAGACCCCACGCGTCATTCTCTTGGCTGTGATGGGGTGGATCCACAAACGTCGTCTACGATGCCTGATGCGCTGCTGTCTCGCTCTCTCCTTCTCCAGAACAATCACCCTCAAACGATTTGCCTCCGCTGTAAAATCCGCCAAATTCTTCAAAATATTTCCAATGACAACATCCATCTTCGCCAGTAACTTGCTCTTCTCTCCAACCTGCACTTTCTCCTCTACAACCTGTCAAAGAAGGGCTGTAGGAACATGCTATATATAGTTTTCCAGTAGCCAATCCCATTTGGAAGGCCACAAGGGTCAATTTTAAAAACCGGATCCGGCGTAATCCGTCGAAAAACGGATAGAAAAACGGATGAACCGGATGAGACGGATCCGGTTTTGTCTGTCCAGAAAAAGACGGATCCGGCAGAAAACCGGATCCGTCACATCCGGTTTTACGAAACATTTGCCGGATCCGGCGTTCTGGCACGACGCCGGATCGCGCCTGACGCCGAAAACCTGATGTGTGAAAGTAGCCTAATGCTGCAAATTCCACAAATGAGCATTTTTGCAGTTCTTTAAAACATATCAAATGTTTAGAAATTCTACTGTGCATACTAATTTGGAACAGTGCAATTTGAGTTTTTATTCATTTTGGAGATTATACTGTTATCATTGGGAGGTTTCTTCAATAAAATTCGATGCATACTCTAACGGGTGATGACTTTTATTAGACTGACTGTCATTTGTACCGACTATTTAGGAAAATCAGAGAAAAATAGCATTTGCATAATAATTTGGAACACAGTGTATATACAGTACTAGCTGAAGAGCCCAGCGCTGCCCGGGCATAGTAACTAACTGTGGTAAGTTATAGAAAATTATAATTATCCTCCATCCCATAGTCCCTGCCCATATACCCATCATACATATCCACGATCCCATAGGCCCGTGCCCATATACCCATCATACATATCCTCCATCCCATAGTCGAGTACCCATATACCCATCACATATCCTCCATCCCATAGTCCCATGCCCATATACCCATCATACATATTCTCCATCCCATAGTCCCATGCCCATATACCGATCATACATATTCTCCATCCCATGGTCCCATGCCCATATACCCATCATACATATCCTCCATCCCATAGTCCCGTGCCCATATACCCATCATACATATCCGCTATCTCATAGTCCCATGCCCATATACCGTCATACATACAGACAATGTGATTTTCTGGATTTTTTTTTCTCAGTTTGTCTCCCATAGTTGAGGTCTACCTATGATGTAAATTACAGACACCTCTCATCTTTTTAAGTGGTGGAACTTGCACTATTGCTGACTGACTAAATATTTTTCTTCCCCACTGTATCCTCCATCCTATAGTCCAGTGCCCATATACCCATCACACATCCTCCATCCCATAGTCCTGTGCCCATATACATATCCACCATCCCATAGTCCCGTGCCCATATACCCATCAAACATATCCTCCATCCCATAGTCCAGTGCCCATATACCCATCACACATCCCCCATCCCATAGTCCCGTGCCCATATACCCATCATACATATCCACCATCCTATAGTCCAGTGCCCATATACTCATCACACATCCTCCATTCCATAATCAACCATTATGACATCATAATGAGCGGCGGCAGGGCTTGCAACCTTTGATGACATCAGCATCGCCATGGCAAACATTGTGACATCATAATGAGGGGCGGGGCTTGATGCACACACACTGCTTCCCCAGTATGCAAATAGGGGCATTGTGACAACACAATGAGGGGCGGGGCTTGACGCGCACACACTTTTTCCCCCAGTATGTAGATAGGGGCAAAATTGTTTGGTGAATTGGAATGCGCAGGGTTAAAATTTCGCCTCACAACATAGCTTAGGACGCTCTCGGGGTGCAGACGTGTGACTGTGCCAAATTTTGTGGCTGTAGCTGCGACGGTGCAGATGCCTATCCCGGACATACAAACATACACACACACATACATACATACACACTTTGAGCTTTATATATTAGATGAGGCCGCATATAGTCTCCTATATACACTATGAGCCTGCACATTGCTTCCTATATACAATATGAGCCCACATAGCCTCCTATATACAGTATGAGCCTGCACATCGCATCCTGTATACAGTATGAGGCCACATATAGCCTCCTATGTACGGTATGAGCCTGCACATCGCTTCATATATACAGTATGAGGCCGCATATAGCCTCCTATATACAGTATGAGCACCCACATATAGCCTCCTGAATACAGTTTTTGCCTCCTATATACAGTATGAGCCTGCACATTGCTTCCTATATACAATATGAGCCCACATAGCCTCCTATATACAGTATGAGCCTGCACATCGCTTCCTATATACAGTATGAGGCCACATATAGCCTCCTATGTACGGTATGAACCTGCACATCGCTTCCTATATACAGTATGAGGCCGCATATAGCCTCCTATATACAGTATGAGCACCCACATATAGCCTCCTGAATACAGTTTTTGCCTCCTATATACAGTATGAGCCTGCACATTGCTTCCTATATACAGTATGAGCCTGCACATAGCCTCCTATATACAGTATGAGCCTGTACATCACTTCCTATATACAGTATGAGCATCCACATATAGCCTCCTATGTACAGTATGAGCCTGCGCATTGCTTCCTATAAACAGTATGAGTATCCACATAGCCTCCTATGTACAGTATGAGCCTGCACATCGCTTCCTATAAACAGTATGAGCCTGCAAATCGCTTCCTATATACAGTATGAGCCCACATATAGCCTCCTGAATACAGTGTTTGCCTCCTATATACAGTGTGAGTCCCCATATAGCCTCCTATATACAGTATGAGCACTCACATATAGCCTCCTGACTACATTGTTTGCCACCATATTGCCTCCTATATACAGTGTGAGTCCCCATATAGCTCCTATATACAGTATGAGCCCCTATATAGCATCCCATATCTAACTGCTTTTACCTTGGTATCATTAATTTTCTATGAGACTACTCTGTTCTCATATTGTGCATTTATGCATTTAGTAGGGCTTAATGGAATGACTGCTCTTGTTACACATCAACTCTGTAGATGCGCTCACTTATTAGACTTTGGTTGGGGCAACTCTAAAATATAATAATGATAATGGTCCTGTCTAGTGACAAGTTTATTTTACAGGCTTCTGGAGAAAGGCACAATACCAGTCATTCAAGGGTTAAATCTTTGGAACACTGAGAGGGACTTTCTAGCCAATGAAACCACAGTATAAAACACCTGTGATAACTATGGCAACTGCGCTGATGTCATAAAGACATGCATCTATGATGCAGGAGAAGATTCCAGAACCACAAGTCATTCAGCCGTAGACGGAGCCATACTTGATGTGTCTGGAGACCTGGAGCTTCATCACTCCACAATGGGAGGAAGGGGACACCGCCTAGCCAGCCAGATCAGCCATAGCGCCTAGCCAGCCAGATCAATGGGGTGACAGATGTTGCAGCCAGATCTCCCTCACGTCCGGTACTCGCCGCCTTCACTTTATGTGTACGGCCTGGAGAGGTCGCATTAGGCTTCTCCAAAACAAATATGACACAATGTACAAATTCAGGTACAATTTGCTGTTACATGTTGGCACTAACCTTCTAAGCCCAAGGGAAGGGCAGTCCTGCAGCCATGGTTCCCTAGAGGTTTCCACTACAGGGGGTTTTTCCTCTCCTGAGTGCTGAAGGACGATTCTTTGTGAGTTCTGCCATTTTCAGTGTCTCTTTCATAGTAATTGGCTGATTCTAAATTTCAGACACTGAAAGAAATAATAATGATGAGATTTGGAATAAAATTCGGTCAATTTAACATCCAATAAAAGTGTTTTGTGTGTTTCTTTCACAATCTTCGGTTGGTGAGATTTTGTTGGGGGATGAGGATCCAGCATCTATGATCAAGCCATGAAGCCAGATATGAAGTCAGAGCAATTTAACCCTGCGCTGGAAGACAGGACGGAGCAGAGATGACAAAGTGTGACTGCACAATTAGCACAAGTTCACACTCTTCCTCCCATTCAGATACACGAGGGGATTCAGGGCAGAGTTGGGACTAAAAAGCAGCCCTGGCACACAAAATTCACCAGCCCACATGCAATAAGTGTCCTCAACCCAAATCGTAGAACACTGATAGGTCATGTAGGATTTTGCTTTATCCGTTTACAGGGCCAAAACAAAGTATTTTGGGTGCCCAAGGCAGATGAAGCCGAAGGCGCCCATTTTGCATTTCTACCCAGCTAATTCTTCCCTTTTCCTTTAGGTCTATGACATCATGTGATTAATAACTGATGAGCTGAATCCTTCTAAGTCAGGCCCATATACATTTGTATCTCATGAACCTACAACTCCCAGTATGTCCTTAACAATGGTAAGGAGATGCTGGGAGTTATCAGTCTTTATCAGACTGTGGACTATACAGGAACCATAGTACTGATGAGACGCAGTCAGTACCAATAGCTAAAAATGTACATCCTGGTACCTTATAGGTGACCTCTTCTCAGATTGAGTCTTTTCTTTCTCTTAGGCCTGTTTCACACTTCAGTTTTCTGGCGTTAGTCAAAATCCGCCAGTGTGCAAAAGCGGATCCGTTTCCGTCTTGTGGCAAACGGATGCAACTGGATCCGTTTTTTGTACGGATCCGCTTTAGACGCTAGTGCATGAAATTTAAAGTAAGGCCTGTTTCACGAGAGAGAGAGAGATTTAGCTGCCAGAATGGGATTTGGGGTTAAATATCATGAAAGGACATTCATTCGGGCATGCTCAGTATAAAAAGGAGGATCCGATGGCAGATTCCGTCAATTAACGGTTGGCAACGGATCCACCGCCTTTTCTCATCCACATCTCGCTTCTTAAGGCCCCTTTCACACTCCAGTCTTTTGCAATCAGTCACAATCCGTCAAAGTGTTCAGATCCGTCAAGTGGACGGATCCTGCGTATATTGCAAAAAACTAATGCACTGGATCTGTTTTTATGACTGATCCGTTGTAGCAGCCTTGCTGTAGGAATTAAAGAAACAGAATTCTGGAGTGAGAGAGAGAGAAGGATTTTGTGCCAGAATAGAAAAAGCAGCCGCAGGGGGTTAAAATAAAGGAAGAAAAATGATTCCGGGCATGCTCAGTTTTAAAAGACGGAATCCGTCGCTATCCGACTTTTCGACGTACACAAAAAACGTTCATCTGTCCGTTGTCTCCGGCCGACGGACAGAGATTTTCTGATGGATCCGTTGGACGACAGATGAAACGTGTGGCCATCCGTCACTAATACAAGTCTATGAGAAAAAAACGGATCCAGCATGAAAAAATGATGGAAAGCCAAAACTATAAATATATATATATATATATATATATATATATATATATATATATATATATATATATATATATATATATATATATTTTGTATTCCAAATTATAATGTGATGACATAAAAATCTGAATAATAAATATATCAATACATCTTGCCAAAATTTGTATAATATCAGCACCAGAAAAAAATAAATAAAGAATATGTAAAAAAAAATGCTAAGTGCTAAAATATATCGCTCAAAAAACTTTTTTCTATTAATAATGTGTAAGTTAAATATATAGTGTAGACAATAATATCGTGAAAAGTACTACCATAATATTCTAAAAATTGCACTAAAAAGTGCTATAGTGCTGTAAAACAAAAATTGTGCAAAAGTGAAAAGTATTGCAAGATATAGAATTAAATCCACTGTAAATGATTCAGTACTATAAAGTGCTAGAGGACAAAACATACAATGCACATTGAAAATAAATGAATATACAAGTATAACCAAGAAATAATGTTCTCCAAAAAGTACTGCAATGCTATAGATGAATTGCAGAGTACTGCAAAATATGAGGGATAAATACAAATGAAAGTTTACGTATACTAAAATATGCCAAGATATAAATTACTATAATATGACCCAGTAATATAAGGTGTTATAGTGCTACACCGCCATACACATTAAGTTTGGAGCTGTGACCAAGCTCACCCCAGCGAAGAGCGCTTGACACTGGACGCCAGAGTCCGTGGCTGCACGGGTACAACAGTCCCAGCAGCCAAATCCGGAGGGCAGGAGACTGCAGGCCTCCTGACCCCATCACACACCTGAACGCACAGCAGCATACCAGAGCCAGAGCCACCACGAAGGAGTGACACCTGTGAAAGGCTCAAGCTGCCTGACATACAGGCAAGGACTAAAGAACCTTAAGGAATTGAGGGTAAACTGATTAAATTTGCTGATGACACAAAGCTAGGAGGGATAGATAATACTAGAGAAGAGAGAGAGAGGATTCAAAAAGATTTAAATAAACTGGAGAAGTGGGCAGCAACTAACAGAATGCATTTCTCCCTGTTAAAAACCAAAGTACTACATCTGGGCAATAAAAATGAAAAAAGCATATATAGAATGGGAGGAATAGGGCTAAGTGACAGCACATGTGAAAAAGACTTGGGTATACTAATAGATCACAGACTGAATATGAGTCAACAGTGTGATGCAGCAGCAAAAAAGGCAAATGCAATTCTAGGATGTATTAACAGAAGCATACAGTCTAGATCACGTGAAGTCATTATTTCCTTCTACTCCTCTTTGGTCAGACCTCATCTGGAATATTGTGTCCAGTTATGGGCACCACATTTTAAAAAAGACATCAACAAACTGGAGCAAGTTCAGAAAAGAGCGACCAGAATGGTGACCGGTCTGCAAACCCTGTCTTATGCGGAAAGGTTGCAGGATTTGGGAATGTTTAGTTTGCAAAAGAGAAGACTGAGAGGAGACTTAATAGCTGTCTACAAATATCTAAAGGGCTGTCACATTGTAGAAGGATCAACTTTATTCTCATTTGCACAAGGAAAGACTAGAAGCAATGGGATGAAACTGAATGGGAGGAGACACAGATTAGATATTAGAAAAAACTTTTTGACAGTTAGAGTGATCAATGAGTGGAACAGGCTGCCACGAGAAGTGGTGAGTTCTCCTTCAATGGAAGTCTTCAAACAGAGGCTGGACAGACATCTGACTGGGATGATTTAGCGAATCCTGCTTTGAGCAGGGGGTTGGACCAGATGGCTCAGGAGGTCCCTTCCAACTCTACGATTCTATGATTCTATGAACAGAGGACTGAGCATAGCTTTAGACCTCATGGGACAGCGTAGAAAGGAGGCCTCCAACCCATCTGGCTTAGTGGATCCTAAATTGCTTCCAGGCTGGCTGGATCTCCATTACCATCAGTACTCAGTGCCCTGGTTTGCAACTCAAAATGTGAGTAAAAGCGTAAAGACTGCACCCCGCTGTGTTCTCCTGTTTATTTGCTGCGTCACCTCAGCCCTGCATTACATCCATCATCACCATCTTTTATAATATAATTGCCCTGAGACTTAGCTCTACCTGTGGAGAGCTGTACCAACTCTGCTGCATCACCATCAGCCTCAGCGGTCTTTTTAAGCAGCGTCGGCTATCCCTTGCCGAATACCACAGGTGGCGTCACAAACTACAGTGGGGAAAAAAAGTATTTAGTCAGTCAGCAATAGTGCAAGTTCCACCACTTAAAAAGATGAGAGGCGTCTGTAATTTACATCATAGGTAGACCTCAACTATGGGAGACAAACTGAGAAAAAAAAATCCAGAAAATCACATTGTCTGTTTTTTTTCATTGTATTTGCATATTATGGTGGAAAATAAGTATTTGGTCAGAAACAAGCAAACAAGATTTCTGGCTCTCACAGACCTGTAACTTCTTCTTTAAGAGTCTCCTCTTTCCTCCACTCATTACCTGTGGTAATGGCACCTGTTTAAACTTGTTATCAGTATAAAAAGACACCTGTGCACACCCTCAAACAGTCTGACTCCAAACTCCACTATGGTGAAGACCAAAGAGCTGTCAAAGGACACCAGAAACAAAATTGTAGCCCTGCACCAGGCTGGGAAGACTGAATCTGCAATAGCCAACCAGCTTGGAGTGAAGAAATCAACTGTGGGAGCAATAATTAGAAAATGGAAGACATACAAGACCACTGATAATCTCCCTCGATCTGGTGCTCCACGCAAAAAATCCCACCCCGTGGGGTCAGAATGATCACAAGAACGGTGAGCAAAAATACCAGAACCACGCGGGGGGACCTAGTGAATGAACTGCAGAGAGCTGGGACCAATGTAACAAGGCCTACCATAAGTAACACACTACGCCACCATGGACTCAGATCCTGCAGTGCCAGACGTGTCCCACTGCTTAAGCCTGTACATGTCCGGGCCCGTCTGAAGTTTGCTAGAGAGCATTTGGATGATCCAGAGGAGTTTTGGGAGAATGTCCTATGGTCTGATGAAACCAAACTGGAACTGTTTGGTAGAAACACAACTTGTCGTGTTTGGAGGAAAAAGAATACTGAGTTGCATCCATCAAACACCATACCTACTGTAAAGCATGGTGGTGGAAACATCATGCTTTGGGGCTGTTTCTCTGCAAAGGGGCCAGGTCGACTGATCCGGGTACATGAAAGAATGAACGGGGCCATGTATTGTGAGATTTTGAGTGCAAACCTCCTTCCATCAGCAAGGGCATTGAAGATGAAACGTGGCTGGGTCTTTCAACATGACAATGATCCAAAGCACACCGCCAGGGCAACGAAGGAGTGGCTTCGTAAGAAGCATTTCAAGGTCCTGGAGTGGCCTAGCCAGTCTCCAGATCTCAACCCTATAGAAAACCTTTGGAGGGAGTTGAAAGTCCGTGTTGCCAAGCGAAGAGCCAAAAACATCACTGCTCTAGAGGAGATCTGCATGGAGGAATGGGCCAACATACCAACAACAGTGTGTGGCAACCTTGTGAAGACTTACAGAAAACGTTTGACCTCTGTCATTGCCAACAAAGGATATATCACAAAGTATTGAGATGAAATTTTGTTTCTGACCAAATACTTATTTTCCACCATAATATGCAAATAAAATGAAAAAAAAACAGACAATGTGATTTTCTGGATTTTTTTTTCTCAGTTTGTCTCCCATAGTTGAGGTCTACCTATGATGTAAATTACAGACGCCTCTCATCTTTTTAAGTGGTGGCATTATTGCTGACTGACTAAATACTTTTTTTCCCCACTGTATATCTTATATAGGGTTCAGGATCCAGCAGGATGATGAGGAGCTCTCCTAGCCAGCGTCCTCTCCCGATCACGGCATAGCCACGCCCCACCTTGAGATTGTTGATATCTTTCAACAATTTTGGTTCTCAAGTCCTCACAGTTCTCATCTTCTCTTTATGTCCTCCATGCTTAGTGTGGCACAGAGACATACATTGCAAAGATTGAGTCAACTTCTCCCCTTTTTATCTGGTGTCAGGTGTTATTTTCATATTGACCCCAATTGGTTTTAAATTCTGCCTGGAATCTGCCTTAAAAAGAGCCTCAAAACCACTGCAAAAAGTGAATATAATCCACAGCAATCCTACACAATGATCCCCCACTTATCGCGGGCATTACATTCTAAACCTCCAACACGATAGTTGAATATCCCCCAAGTAAGAAACTTACATTTATTTTAGCATTTATATATTTTAAGGATTTACAAACCCCTCCCACACACTTATTTACCATTACCAGTCCCTTATTAATCGGCCCCAGTTCCTTATTAACCTTTTGCACCTTTTTATAAACACTACTTATGTTCATAAACAAATTCTACATGATGAAGATGATGAATTAGCTGTGTCGTACTGATGATTGAAGGTGATGAAAATGGGATGAATGTACAGTACTGTACTGCACAGCATGGAAGAGCATTACAGCTCTCCTATTGGCACCACTTCATCAGGAGCTTCTTCAGGTGAGGCAGTAGTATCTTCAGCCTCATCCGTAACTTTTACTACCACTAAATGCGTAACCAACCTCTTGTTCGAGTGATGAACATAGTCATGGAGAGATGCTGGTTCTGCTTCTTATGAACCATACGGAGGTCCTATTCCTCAGCCAATCGATTAAGTACATTGCCCATTATGACCATGGTTACAAGTCGATCAAGTGTTGGGCCAACCTCCTCCTCTTCTTAAACCCGTTGTTCAAACTGTTCCTCATCCTCTTCTTCACTTGCTGAAGGGTGTTTCCGTCTTCAGTAGTCATGTCACTGAAGCCCTCTCCTCCCGGTATTTTCACCAGCTTCACAGCCTAATCCACCGCAGAGTGATACATTTCATCAAGAGAAAGTCTGACACATCATTTTCTTTATGGTTTTTTGAACATTTTTTCAATATATTTTTTGTTTTTAACCCCTTCACCCCCAAGGGTGGTTTGCACGTTCATGACCGGGCCAATTTTTACAATTCTGACCACTGTACCTTTATGAGGTCATAACTCTGGAACGCTTCCATGGATCCCGGTGATTCTGACATTGTTTTGTCGTGACATATTGTACTTCATGTTAGTGGTAAAATTTCATTCAAATAACTTGCGTTTATTTGTGAAAAAATTGGAAATTCGCAATTTTCCAACTTTGAATTTTTATGCCCTTAAATCACGGAGATATGGCACACAAAAAACTTGATAACTAACATTTCCCACATGTTTACTTTACATCAGCACAATTTTGGAACCAAAATTTTTTTTTGTTAGGAAGTTATAAGGGTTAAAAGTTGACCAGCGATTTCTCATTTTTACAACACCATTTTATTTTTAGGACCACATCACATTTGAAGCCACTTTGAGGGGTCTTTTTGATAGAAAATACCCAAAAGTGACACCATTCTAAAAACTGCACCCCTTAAGGTGCTCAAAACCACATTCAAGAAGTTTATTAACCCTTTAGGTGCGTCACAGGAATTTTTTTGAATATTTAAAAAAAAAATGAACATCTAACTTTTTTTCACAAAAAAAGTACTTCAGGTTCAATTTTTTTTATTTTACCAAGGGTAACAGGAGAGATTGGACTGCAAAAGTTATTGTGCAATTTGTCCTGAGTACGCTGATACCCGATTTGTGGGGGGGGAACGACTGTTTCGGCGCATGGCAGAGCTCAGAATGGAAGGAGCGCCGTTTGACTTTTTCAATGCAAAATTGGCTGGAATTCAGATCGGACGCCATGTCACGTTTGGAGAGTCCCTGATGTACCTAAACAGTGGAAACCCCCTACAAGTGACCCCATTTTGGAAACTAGACCCCCCAAGGAACTTATCTAGATATGTGGTGAGAACTTTGAACCCACAAGGGCTTTACAGAAGTTTATAACGTATAGCAGTACAATTAAAAAAATAATATTTTTTCCACAAAAATGATCTTTTCACCCCAATTTTTATTTTCCCAAGGGTATCAGGACCCTAAAAGTTATTGTGCAATTTGTCCTGAGTATGCTGATACCCCACATGTGGGGGTAAACCACTATTTGGGCGCATGGCAGAGCTCGGAAGGGAAGCAGCGCCATTTGACATTTTTGGCTGGAATTGAGATCGGACACCATGTCGCGATTGGAAAACCCCTGATGTACCTAAACAGTGGAAACCCCCCCACAAATAACACCATTTTGGAAACTAGACCCCCTAAGGAACTTATCTAGATGTGAGGTGAGCACTTTGAACCCCCAAGGGCTTCACAGAAGTTTATAATGCCAGGGCATGAAAATAAAAAAATAGTTTTTTTTCCACAAACATGATCAATTAGTCCCCAATTGTTTTATTTTCCCAAGGGTAACAGGAGAAATTGAACCCCAAAAGTTGTTGTCCAATTTGTCCTGAGTACGCTGACACCCCATATGTGGGAGAAAACTACTGTATGGACACACGTCAGGGCTCGGAAGGGAAGTAGTGACGTTTTGGAATGCAGACTTTGATGGAATGGTCTGCAGGTGTCATGTTGCCTTTGGAGAGCCCCTAATGTACCTAAACAGTGGAAACACCGACAAATGACCCCATTTTGGAAACGAGAACCCCTAAGGAACTTATCTAGATGTGTGCTGAGCACTTTGAACCCCCAAGTGCTTCACAGAAGTTTATAACGCTCGGACGTGAAAATAAAAAAATCATTTTTTTCCACAAAAATGATATTTTTGCCCCCAATTTTTTATTTTCCTAAGGGTTACAGGAGAAATTGGACCCCAAAAATTGTTTTGCAATTTGTCCTGAGTAGGCTGATACCCTACATGTAGGGTAAAACACCGTTTGGCGCATGGCAGAGCTTGGAAAGGAAGGAGCACCATATGACATTTTCAACTCAGAATTGGCCGGAATTGAGATCAGACGCAATGTTGCATTTGGAGAGCCCCTGATGTGCCCAAGCAGTGGAAACCCCCAATTCTAACTCCAACCCGAACCCCAACACACCCCTAACCCTAATCTCAGCCCTAACCCTAACCCAAGCCCTAACCCTAACCCTAGCCCTAACGGAAAAATGGAAATAAATACATTTTTATTTTATTATTTTTCCCTAACTAAGGGGGTGATAACGAGGGGTTTGATTTACTATTTATGGCGGTTTTTATATTTGGCAGCTGTCGCACGCTAAAAGACGCTTTTTATTGTAAAAATAGTTTTTGCATCACCACATATTGAGAGCTATAATTTTTCCGTATTTTGACCCACCGAGTCATGTGAGGTCTTATTTTTTGCGGGACGAGTTGACGTTTTTATCGGTACCATTTTCGGGCACGTGACATTTTTTGATCGCTTTTTATTCCGATTTTTGGGACGCAGAATGAACAAAAACCAGCGTTTCATGAATTTCTTTTGGGGGAGTGCGTTTACACCGTTCTGCGTGCAGTAAAATTGATAAAGCGGTTTTATTCTTCGGGTCAGTACGGTTACAGCGATACCTCATTTAGGTCGTTTTTTAGGTTTTGTCGGTTTTATGCAATGAAAACTATTTTATATAAAAAATAATTATTTTTGCATCGCTTTATTCTGCGAGCTATAACTTTTTTATTTTTTCACTGATGATGCTGTGTGGCGGCTTTTTTTTGTGGGACAAGATGCCATTTTCAGCGGTACCATGGATATTTATATGCGTCTTTTTGATCGCGCGTTATTACACTTTTTGTTTGGCGGTATGATAAATCATTTTTTGCTTCGTTTTTTATTTTTATTTTTTAAGGGGTTCGCTAAAGGGGTTAACTAACGGGACAGTTTTATAGGGCGGGTCATTACGGACGCGGCGATACCTAATATGTGTACTTTTATTTTATTTATTTTTTTTCAAAAAATGAATTTATTGGGGAATATTTTTTTTTTTTTTTTTACTAATTTATTTGGCGATTTTTTTAAAATTATTTTTACACTTTTTTTTAATTTTTTTTTTTACTTTATTACACAGTCCCAGGTGGGACATCACTGTCCTGTGACAGATCGCTGATCTGTCACATCACAGATCACTGTGACAGATCTGCGCTTTGCAGGCACTGAGGAAGCCAGCTTCCTGCAGGCCCCCGAAGGCCCCCGTCGCCATCTTGGATTCGGGGGCCTGGAGGAAAGGAGCCCCCCGCAGCAGCGCTGCACATTGCGCTGCTGTGGGGGGCTCAGGGAAGCACGGAGGGAGCCCCCTCCCTGCCGATGCTTCCCTTTAACTCCATCAAACATGATCGCGGTGTGCAAGGGGTTAACGTGTCGGGGGCGGTCCGTGACCGTCCCTGACACATTGTGCCGGGTGTCAGCTGTGATAATCAGCTGACACCCGGCCGCGATCAGCGGTGCTCACCACATGGGCGCCGCTGATCGCTGAGACGTACTATCCCGTCCATGGGCATAGGGGCCCAGGTCCCATGGACGGGATAGTACGTCGGATGGCAGGAAGGGGTTAAATATTTGATAGACTCGAAAAAAAACAAGAAGTGGGAGAAAAGGTAGTCACTTATTAATGAGACAAATAGAAGAATATTTACCGTATACACTCGTGTATAAGCCGAGTTTTTCAGCACTTTTTTTGTGCTGAAAACACCCCCCTTGGCTTATACACGAGTCACGGTCCCAGAAAGCCGGCAGAGGAGGGGAGCAGCAGGTCACAGAGGCCACCAGCTTCCATCACACCATACTCACATGCCTGCACGCCTCTCCGCTCCCTTAGGTGTGGAGCGCATATTCATTACCTTAATGAGCAGTACCACATGATCACTCGACAGGAAGAGCTGCAGGCTCCGGCTGTAACGTCTGTCTGCGGTCTGGGCTGCAGCCAGACAACACCCCGAGAAACACTGATACCCTTTACCCCTATACAGGGATCTGGATTTATAGCAGAGCCCAGGAGGTGCTGTCTGAATAGGAGCAGTGGCCAGAGCAGGACGGTCGCCAGAGAGGGAGTTCCAATACAGGACAAAAACGTGGTAGTATCTGGGTCTAAACCAGTCGGGCAGCAGGGTACAAAAACGTTAGGCAGAAGCAGAGTCAGAAGTCCAGGCCAAGGTCAGAGTTATTCAACTATAGCAATTCACACAGTAACACGCAGGGGAACCAAGAATATATCCGGCGGCTTGCAAGACCAGTCCCAAGGTATTTGAGGGATCAGGTCACCCCTCACAGGTTCCTGGACTGCTGATGTCATCAGTACCGCCCCCAGGACCAGGCCAGATGATGATGCAGTAACCTTCTGATGACTGACAGAGGGGCGGAGCCTGCGCCCACCAGATGCCTGCACAGGTGCCCTTACTCTGTCAGCACCATAACTCACGGGCGAGTGACCGTGCCCAGAACAGCAGACCCCGAATTAAAAGGCAACGTGACAGACCGGCGCCTCCTAGAGGCTAAAGCCGGGACAGTAGGCCCTGAGTCTGATGCGACGGAACCACGGCCCCTCCCAGTGGCCGAGGCATTAACAGCCGTCCCTGAGTCTAACGACGAAGTGGCGGTCCGGCGCCTCCTAGTGGCCGCGACCGAAACAGCAGGCCCCAAGTCTGGCGGCGACGTGACAGTACCCCCCCTTCCAAGAGGGGCCTCCGGACCCTCAAAACCCGGTTTGTCCTGGTGAAGGAGGTGAAACCTTCTAATTAATGCCTTGGCATGGATGTTCCTTGCGGGGACCCAGGACCTCTCCTCCGGGCCGTAGCCCTTCCAGTGTACAAGATACTGTATGGAGCCTCTCACCAGGCGGGAGTCAAGGATACCCTGGACTTCATACTCTAAAGCTCCCCCGACCGAAACAGGAGGAGGGGGGGACTGGACAGGGTGAATCGGAGAACAATAAGGCTTGCGGAGAGACCTGTGGAATACGTTAGGTAATTTGAATGTGGAAACTGTGGAAGTTTTAAGCGGAAGGCTACTGGGTTAACCACCTCGATAATTTCGTATGGGCCGATGAACCTGGGACCCAGTTTGGCAGATGGTACCTTAAGCTTGATATTTTTTGTAGAGAGCCAAACCTTATCGCCACCTCCCAGGTGCGGCCCCTTAGATCGTCGTCTATTTGAGGCCGAAGCCTGTCTAACCTGAGCCCCTTACAAATTTGAATTAACCTCAGACCAAATCGTTTTCAGCCGATGTATATTTTGCTCAACCCCAGGGAGCTCCGACATCCTGGCCGAAAACGACTCAAAGCGCGGATGTAGTCCAAGGTTACAGAAAAAGGGGGTAGTTTTAATGGAGTCCTGATATCGATTATTGAGCGCGAATTCAGCCAATGGCAGATGTTCCACCCAATCGGACTGATGTCCTGACACACAACAGCGGAGGTATTGAATCATAGAATTGTAGAGTTGGAAGGGACCTCCTGGGCCATCTGGTCCAAACCCCTGCTCAAAGCAGGATTCGCTAAATCATCCCAGTCAGATGTCTGTCCAGCCTCTGTTTGAAGACATCCATTGAAGGAGAACTCACCACTTCTCGTGGCAGCTTGTTCCACTCATTGATCACTCTAACTGTCAAAAAGTTTTTTCTAATATCTAATCTGTGTCTCCTCCCATTCAGTTTCATCCCATTGCTTCTAGTCTTTCCTTGTGCAAATGAGAATAAAGTTGATCCTTCTACAATGTGACAGCCCTTTAGATATTTGTAGACAGCTATTAAGTCTCCTCTCAGTCTTCTCTTTTGCAAACTAAACAATCCCAAATCCTGCAACCTTTCCTCATAAGACAGGGTTTGCAGACCGGTCACCATTCTGATTGCTCTTTTCTGAACTTGCTCCAGTTTGTTGATGTCTTTTTTAAAATGTGGTGCCCATAACTGGACACAATATTCCAGATGAGGTCTGACCAAAGAGGAGTAGAGGGAAATAATGACTTCACGTGATCTAGACTGTATGCTTCTGTTAATACATCCTAGAATTGCATTTGCTTTTTTTGCTGCTGCATCACACTGTTGACTCATGTTCAGTCTGTGATCTATTAGTATACCCAAGTCTTTTTCACATGTGCTGTTGCTTAGGCCTATTCCTCCCATTCTATATATGCTTTTTTCATTTTTATTGCCCAGATGTAGTACTTTGCATTTCTCCCTGTTAAAAACCATTCTGTTAGTTGCTGCCCACTTCTTCAGTTTATTTAAATCGTTTTGAATCCTCTCTCTCTCTTCTCTAGTATTAGCTATCCCTCCTAGCTTTGTGTCATCAGCAAATTTAATCAGTTTACCCTCAATTCCTTCATCTAAATCGTTGATAAAGATGTTGAACAATACAGGGCCCAGGACAGAGCCCTGTGGTACCCCACTTGAGACATTCTTCCAACTGGATGTGCAGCCATTTACGACCACTCTTTGGGTCCGATCACTAAGCCAGTTATGAATCCACCTAACAGTTGCCTTGTCCATTCCATACTTAGTCATTTTTTCAATAAGGATTGTATGAGAGACTTTGTCAAATGCTTTGCTGAAGTCAAGATATACTATATCTACAGCATTTCCTTGATCCACCCAATCAGTGATACCGTCATAGAAGGAAATTAAGTTAGTCTGACTTGACTTATTAGTTACAAACCCATGCTGACTCTGTTTAATCACTTCATTCTTATCCAGGTATTGACATACATGTTGTTTAATAATTTGTTCAAAGATCTTTCCTGGTATAGAAGTCAGACTCACCGGCCTATAGTTGCCTGGGTCCACCTTCTTCCCCTTTTTGAAGATAGGAACAACATTTGCTCTTCTCCAGTCTTCTGGCACTTCTCCTGTCCTCCAAGAATTTTCAAAGATTATGGAGAGGGGTTCAAAAATTTCTTCTGCTATCTCCTTCAGTACTCTGGGGTGTAATTCATCTGGACTTGGAGACTTGAATTCATTTAGGTTAGCTAAGTGTTTCCTCACTATCTTTCTGTTTATAGATATCCTGGATTCTTCTGTTCCCTTAATAGGACAGTGAATAACAGTTGATGTTACATTTCCTTTCTGAGAGAAAACAGATGCAAAATAGGAATTTAAAAGTTCAGCCTTCTCAACATCCTGTCTGACCATTTCATCATTTTCATCCTGTAAAAATCCTATAGCATCTTTGACTTTTCTTTTACTTTTGACATATCCCCAAAATCATTTATTATTGCTTTTGACATCTCTTGCAAGCCTCAATTCATTTTCAGCTTTAGCTAATCTGATTTGTGCCCTGCAGGTTCTGCAGACAGCATAATATTCTTCTTTAGATATGCCTCCCTCTTTCCATTTTATAAACATTTTTTTTTGTTCCAGAGTTTGGTTAGTACGTTCAGTTTGACCATTGGTCTCGGGATGGTATGCCGAGGAGAAGGACAACTCCACACCGATGCGTCTACAGAACGCCCTCCAGAACTTCGAGACAAACTGGGTACCCCTGTCGGACACAATATTTGTCGGAACGCCGTATGTGCAGAATGAACAGCTTACTTAAAGTTTCAGAGTTAGGCAAGCCAGACAGGGAAATAACATGACACTGCTTGCTGAACCTGTCTACCACCACCCAGATACAAGTTTTCCCATCTGAGGGTGGCAAATCTGTAATGAAGTCCATGGAGATGTGGGTCCATGGACTCTCAGGGGTGGGCAAGGACTGAAGCCAGCCGGCAGGGCGGCTATGGAGGGATTTGGCACGGGCACAGACTTCACACGCAGAAACATAGTCTTTACAGTCCTTGGCCACCGTCGGCCACCAAAAGTTCCTGGTTACCAGCCTGGTGGTATTATTGAGACCGGGATGGCCTGCCAGGACAGAGTCGTGTGATTCTTTTAGAACCTGCAGACGAAGGTTAGCTGGAACAAACAATTTTTGGGGGGGCGTAGCGTCAGGGGCTTGCTCTGAAGACCTACGGATCTCCTCCAGAAGGTCCAAAGACACTGCCGACACGACGATTCCATTAGGCAATATCGGTACTGGTTCACAGTCCTCGGTCTGTGTGGGGCAAAAACTGCGAGAGAGGGCATCTGCCCTCACATTTTTAGTACCGGGGCGAAAAGTAATTAAAAAATCAAACCTGGAGAAAAAACAGGCCCACCTGGCCTGCCTGGGATTTAGCCTCTTAGCTGACTCTAGGTAGGTTAAGTTTTTGTGGTCTGTAATAACAGTGACCTTGTGTTTGGCACCTTTGAGGAAGTGGCGCCATTCCTCGAAGGCCCATTTGATCGCCAATAATTCTCAATTACCAATGTCATAGTTTCTCTCCGTGGTAGAGAATTTGTGGGAGAAAAACGCACACAGGCGAGTGAGGGATGCAGTGCCTTGCGATAGCACTGCTCCCACTCCGACCTCGGAGGCATCCACTTCCACAACAAATGGGCGGTCTAAGTCCGGTTGCACCAAAACTGGGTTGGCCACGAAGCACTCTTTCAGTGTGGAAAATGCCTGAATAGCCTCAGGATTCCAATTGGTCACGTCCGCCCCTTTTCGGGTAAGGTCCGTGAGTGGCTTGGCAATCTCCGAGAAACCCCTGATAAACTTGCGGTAGTAATTCGCGAATCCCAAAAACTGCTGCAGCGTCTTCAGCGATTTGGGTTGCTCCCAAGCCTTAATAGGTTGAATCTTGGCAGGATCCATGCGAAACCCCTTGCCTGAGACCATGTATCCTAAAAACTGTACCTCTTCGGCAAAGAAAACACATTTTTCCAGTTTCGCAAACAAAGAGTGTTCTCGCAGTCTCTGCTGCACCGACCTGACGTGTTGAGTATGTGTCACAGGGTCAGCAGAGTAAATCAAAATGTCATCAAGATACACGACGACATACACCCCACAAATGTCTCTGAAAACATCATTGACGAAGTGTTGAAATACTGCAGGCGCGTTACTGAGTCCGAACGGCATTACCAGGTATTCAAAGTGACCAAGAGGTGTATTAAAGGCCGTTTTCCATTCGTCACCGTTTCTTATGCGGACCAGATTATATGCCCCCCGGAGGTCAAGTTTAGTAAACCAGTGGGCTCCCAGTAGCTGATTAAACAGATCAGGAATGAGTGGAAGCGGATACTGGTTTTTTACAGTAATAGCGTTAAGCTCACGACAATCTATACATGGTCTGAGTCCACCATCTTTTTTTCCTACAAAGAAAAACCCAGCCCCTACAGGTGAAGTGGAGGGTCTAATACAACCTTTTCGCAGGCTGTCTGCTATGTAGTCATTCATGGCTACACGCTCAGGACCAGAGAGGTTAAATATTCTCTCCTTAGGGAGGCGGGCACCTGGGACCAAGTCGATAGGACAGTGATACTCTCTATGAGGAGGTAGTTTCTCAGACTCCACTATGGAGAAGACATCTTCATAATCTCTGAGCGCATATGGAATAGAGGGGTTTTTAATTTTAACTTGGTTCACTGACAGTGACATACAGTTACTCTGACACCGTGGACTCCAGCGCACGATATCACCTAAGCGCCAGTCAATAACCGGATTATGCTGGTGCAACCATGGCATGCCTAACATAACCGGATTAGATAAATTATGTAGAACAAAAAATGATATCTGTTCGTTGTGTAATGCCCCCACTGACATAGTAATGTCTGCAGTAACAAACTCCACTCCACCCTGGATAATGTATGTACCATTGATAGCAGTGGTCTGAAAAGGGGCATTAAGTCTTAGCAGTGGTACACCGAGATTCCTTGCGAGCAAAAAATCCATGAAATAGCCCGCAGAACCACAATCCACATAAGCCTTCACATACAGGGATTTATTAGAAAATGAGTGTGAGACGGGTAACAAAAGTTTAGCCGCATTTGCGGGCAATACCTGAGCCTCTGTGCCAGCGCGACCAGAGCTGCCCAGAGGCCGACGTCCCAGGAATGTGGATCTCTGACGCTCAGCATTTCCCTGGCCTCCAGGCTGCAGCATGCTGGTGTAGGAAGATGGGAGTGTTCCTTCAGGCTGTGCTCTGGAGCAGGTGTTAGGCCAGGAAATCAGCTCAGACAGAAGAAGAAAAAAAAAAATTCAGGAGACTGCTTTTATATATGGTGAACATATACACAAAAAGCAAGTTTTTTTTCCTTGTATTATTTTGGGCCGGATATAATGTAACGTCCGTCTGCGGTCTGGGCTGCAGCCAGACAACACCCCGAGAAACACTGATACCCTTTACCCCTATACAGGGATCTGGATTTATAGCAGAGCCCAGGAGGTGCTGTCTGAATAGGAGCAGTGTCCAGAGCAGGACGGTCGCCAGAGAGGGAGTTCCAATACAGGACAAAAACGTGGTAGTATCCGGGTCTAAACCAGTCGGGCAGCAGGGTACAAAAACGTTAGGCAGAAGCAGAGTCAGAAGTCCAGGCCAAGGTCTGAGTCATAACCAGGAGGGCAGCAGAGATACAAAATCGTTAGGCAGAAGCAGAGTCAGAAGTCCAGGCCAAGGTCAGAGTCATAAATCAGGAGGGCAGCAGAGGTACAGAATCGTTAGGCAGAAGCAGAGTCAGAAGTCCAGGCCAAGGTCATAGTTATTCAACTATAGCAAGTAACACACAGGGGAACCAAGAATATATCCGGCGGCTTGCAAGACCATTCCCAAGGTATTTGAGGGATCAGGTCACCCCTCACAGGTTCCCGGACTGCTGATGTCATCAGTACCGCCCCAGGACCAGGCCAGATGATGATGCAGTAACCTTCTGATGACTGACAGAGGACCGGAGCCTGCGCCCACCAGATGCCTGCACAGGTGCCCTTACTCTGTCAGCACCATAACTCACGGGCGAGTCACGGCGCCTCCTAGTGACCGCGCCCAGAACAGCAGACCCCGAATTAAAAGGCAACGTGACAGACCGGCGCCTCCTAGAGGCTAATGCCGGGACAGTAGGCCCTGAGTCTGATGCGACGGAACCATGGCCCCTCCCAGTGGCCGAGGCAGGAACAGCCGTCCCTGAGTCTGACGACGAAGTGGCGGTCCGGCGCCTCCTAGTGGCCGCGATCGGAACAGCAGGCCCCAAGTCTGGCGGCGACGTGACACCGGCAGCCAGAACGAGCTGCAAAGCCACCAGGGAGGTAAAAAGGATGGTTTTACCAGTTATAGGGCGTGCTGGGTCTGCTGGACAATTGTTTCTCCAAGGATCATTGTGGATACAGGGACCTCATTGCTTACTGATCAGGCACCAGGAAGCCCTGGATGAGATCTGGAGTTTCCGCTGTAGAGTCTCTGATACTTGCCTGGAGTTCATCCTGAGCCATCTGATTCATGAATACAATGCCAGTCCTGTAGTGAACATTGGCACCGATGTATAATGAAGCTCTGCAGATTCCCGAGGGCTGGTTAACTCTTCAGCCACTGCACAGGTCTCTGCTGATGTCAGGGGGTGGTCTCACGGGCCCCCTGACTATTGTGCTCAGTGTTATAATTGTGTCCCCTTTATGTTGAGGGCTGGTTCTGGCCTATGAATGGCTGATAACAGGGACCCATAGCTGCAGCACTGGAGTAGCGTGGGGGAGGGCGGTCCGCCCCAGGCGGCACGTGTGTGGGGGCGGCGCAGCAGCATGACAGCTCCTCGGCTGCTTTTAGGAAAGGCCCCAGCAGCCGTGTTGCTATGGTAACACTGTAGGACTACATTACCCGTCATGCCTCGGGCGTGCGTTCCTGGTATGACCCCGCTGCAGCGCTGTAGATTGGCAGTCACATGACCGTGGGATCTGCCGAGGCTTCGGCTGTCACATGCCCAAACAACGAGCGGAGCGACCGCACAGCATGGAGCATGGCCAATGTGGCCAACAGGGTGTCGTGGTCCGACTGGGAGCAGCTGGAGGAGGCCGGGGAGAGCACGCCGCTGCTGAACGGAGTCGGCAACCAGCAGGTGAGGGCGGGAGGAGGAATACTGGGAATTGGGGGGCTGTGCAGATAGGTGACCATGGCGAGGATGTGCAGGGGAGGACATGGGGGGGCTCTGTAGGGGGAGGATGTGGGGGGCTGTGCAGGGGAGGACATGGGGGGCTCTGTAGGGAGAGGACATGGGGGGCTCTGTAGGGAGAGGACATGGGGGGCTCTGTAGGGAGAGGACATGGGGGGGCTCTGTAGGGAGAGGACATGGGGGGGCTGTGCAGGGGGAGGACATGGGGGGGCTGTACAGGGGAGGACATGGGGGGGCTCTGTAGAGGGAGGACATGGGGGGCTCTGCAGGGGAGGACATGGGGGGCTCTGTAGGGGAGGACATGGGCTGTGCAGGGGAGGACATGGGGGGCTGTGCAGGGGAGGACATGGGGGGCTGTGCAGGGGAGGACATGGGGGCTCTGTAGGAGGGACATGGGGGGCTGTGCAGGGGGAGTACATGGGGAGGCTGCGTAGGGGAGGACATGGGGGGCTGTGCAGGGGGGTAAACGGGGGGCTGTGCAAGGGAGAACATGAGGGCTCTGTAGGGAGTGTACTGTGGTTCTGTGCAGGGGGAGGACACATGGGTCTCCTTACACTGTTTTATGGTGCGGCTCTATGAAGGGCAGTGGTGGCGGTTCAGTAGGATCATCAAGCTAATACATACATGTATATATAGAGAACTGCAAGAAGATAAAAGTCTAGAAATTTAGAAATAATAACAGCAGAGTTAGTAGTAGACTAAAAATTAGATCTTTGAGTGTAGTGTGGGCTCTTCGGATGCTTCCGAAATATCAACGACCAAAGGGGCGGCAAATTTTTCGACCGCCCCGGGCGCCACAAACAGTTGCTACGCCACTGAGCTGCAGGAATGTATAATGTGTATAATGTGCACAGTAATGAATGTTCTAAATATTCACTGTCATTACCAAGAATTATCCGTGTTATATGGCCGGAACAAGATGCAGTGGCACCGACGGCGCGCAGGCAGCTAAATAGGATGTTTTTTTTCTTAACAGGAATCATACCTACAAAGATAGGGGATAAGGAGCCATGCATACAATGACAGGGACAGGGGAACCATGCATACCACGGTAGGGATGAGTGGTCAATGCACACCCGGCTTATACTCAAGTCAATAAGTTTACCCAGTTTTTCGTGGCAAAAGTTGGTGCCTCGGCTTGTACTCGGGTCGGCTTATACTCGAGTATATACGGTAATAGTTAAAACCTGACAAGAATAAACAATAATTTGCAGTTAGCCCAATCGTGGGGATAAATAGCTGAGAAATAAATAGTGATTAGTATATCTTAATAAATATATTGCAATTCGCCCAGTACAAAGCTGTGAAAAAAAATGGTAGTTACTATTTCCATTAAGTATTGCACTCAAACAGTTGATTAACCAAGAGAGATGGCATGTACCCGAATAGAATTCTCCTAGAGGCTGCAAATAAGAGCGGCAGGAAGTAAAGGGTTAAAAGGTACATAGAACACACAATTGGGTGAAAATATTAAATGGTCATGAGCAATATGTCCTGGCATAAAGAGTGTGATTATATCCTTAGTCCATAGTTAATGCTTGGTATAAACCTGCATTCATAAAATATTCCAATGTCTATAGCCGTGGGGAGAGCTGCCCCGGCCGATGATGGATACACCAAGTACTTTCTCCAATGAGTGGAGGGCTCGTACCCTGTAAAATAGCGCGCTGAACAGTACATGGTGATTTCACCATATATAGTTGTATGTGAGTGTTGCTACTCACAATACCTCCGATGGTCTGCGTAGAATCCGGTGACTGCGTTCTGGCTGGTGCAGTAAAGGTCGGACCTGGGAGATGCGGCGATATGCCGAGGTGTAGTGTGAGACCAGCGCTCCTGCGCTCCAGCTGTCGGCAGGGATCCGGTCACTCTGGTCGATAGCTGCGTCCCGGCAGATGTGCAGTAGGAGCAGGACCTGTGTGACGCGGTGGATCACGTGGTGCCGTGTAACTGCTGCTAGATGGAGGTACGGGTGGCAAAAAGGGCCGAAACCAACGCGTTTCGGAAAACTCAGCTTCTTTCTTCAGGTCCGGGACATATTGCTTATGACCATTTAATATTTTCACCCAATTGTGTTCTATATACATATTAACCCTTTACTTCTAGGAGAATTCTATTCGGGTACATGCCATCTCTCCTTGGTTAATCAACTGTTTGAGTGCAATACTTTCTATTTCCATTAACTACCATTTTTTTCACAGCTTTGTACTGGGCGAGTTGCAATATATTCATTAAGATATACTAATCACTATTTATTTCTCAGCTATTTATCCCCACGATTGGGCTAACTGCAGTTTATTGTTTATTCTTGTCAGGTTTTACCTATTAAATATTCTTCTATTTGTCTCATTAATAAGTGACTAGCTTTTCTCCCACATCTTGGTTTTTTCAGCGCGAGTCTATCACAAATATTTATAATCCTTTCGATTTCCTTGTGGTTGGTATCTAGAGTCGCAGCAGTTACAAAACCTTTTACACAGGCGCCACTTTATCGCTCTCCTTCATTTTTTGATTTTAACAATTTTTCCCTGGATCTGTAGCTGGATATTTCCTGCTTTTGAATTGCCTCCTATATACAGTGTGAGCCTCCACATTGCTTCCTATATACAGTATGAGGCCGCATATAGCCTCCTATATACAGTAGGAGCCTGCACAGCGCTTCGTATATACAGTATGAGGCCGCATATAGCCTCCTATATACAGTATGAGCCTGCACAGCGCTTCCTATATACAGTATGAGTCTGAACATAGTCTCCTATATACAGTATGAGCCTGCACATCGCTTCCTATATACAGTATGAGACCGCATATAGCCTCCTATATACAGTATGAGGCCGCATATAGCCTCCTACATACAGTATGAGCCTGCACAGCGCTTCCTATATACAGTATGAGCCTGCACATCGCTTCCCATATACAGTATGAGGCCGCATATAGCCTCCTACATACAGTATGAGGCCACATATAGCCTCCTATATACAGTATGAGCCTGCACATCGCTTCCTATATACAATATGAGCCTTCACATTGCTTCCTATATACAGTATGAGCCTGCACATTGCTTCCTATATACATTATGAGTCTGCACATAGTCTCCTATATACAGTATGAGCCTGCACATCGCTTCCTATATACAGTATGAGGCCGCATATAGCCTCCTACATACAGTGAGGCTGCATATAGCCTCCTATATACAGTATGACCCTGCACATCGCTTCCCATGTACAGTATGAGACCACATATAGCCTCCTGAATACAGTATTTGCCTCCTATATACAGTATGAGGCTGCATATAGCCTCCTATATACAGTATGAGCCTGCACATTGCTTCCTATATACAGTATGAGGCCGCATATAGCCTCCTATATACAGTATGAGCCTGTACTTCGCTTCCTATATACAGTATGAGGCCGCATATAGCCTCCTATATACAGTATGAGCACCAACATATAGCCTCCTGAATGCAGTGTTTACCTCCTATATACAGTATGAGCCTGCACATTGCTTCCTATATACAGTATGAGCCTGCACATAGCCTCCTATATACAGTAGCAAAAAAAAAAAAATGATTGAATGAGAGTAATGGTTTTGGGTCCTTTCTGTAAAAATCGTATGGGTATCTTTTTAGTCTTGGTTTTAGTTTTCTGTTTTTAATTATTTTTTCCTGTGCTTATAATCCAGTTCTCTATCTTTGCATTGCAGTATATGATCTGGCATGGAATTCATTGTTGAGGGCATTTCAAGATTTTATGAAGAAACACTCCTCTCACAAGAAATCTACGGCTCTTTTCGTACCCATTGGGTCTTCAATATTTCATATTATTTGTTCACATTTTTATTCATTTTTTCTTTTTTTATTTGTTTATTTCATTTACATTTTTATTTGTTTTATTTTTATATATTTTTTTTCACTCATTTTTTATTTTTTTCACAATTTTCTTTGTGTATTTTTGCTATGTATTATGCATTATACATAATTGTGTGTATAATTACTTTATGATATATGACATTTGATGTATGTATTGAATGCCATGTGTTATTTTTATGTTCATTTGTTTTTTAACAGAGACATGATATATAGTTGTTATAGTTATATGATGCACATACACTTTCATATAGCCTGCATACACATTATGCTAATTGTTAAAAAAAAATTTTATTGCTTGCATAGTGTGCTTATAATTGACACATATGTGTGTGCCTTTGCACTCTATGTCAGGCATATTCACTTTAATGGTTCATACACACCGCTATAATTATTTCAGCATCATTATGTTTTATCCCCCCACTTTCAACACTTGCTGTCACTTTAAATAGTGATTATTATTCTTCATAATTATTTTATTTTCTTGTCCTCACTTGAGCGCATGCCCAGTTCTGTCCTCCCTAGGAGCCTTCTGACGTGCTCAGTCTGGTATGTGGCTGTCTCTGGCTGTTTTGCAGCTTGAGCCACTTTCATGCTGATCATAGACTCCCTGTTCATAGTGGGGACTCAACAGCGCATGCGCCGATAATGCTGTGGACGTTTAGAACTGGATACTATTGACGTCATTGTGGACACTACAGCGCAGGTCCTGAATTTTACAAGCTTTATTAGGGAAAGCGGTTTATTGGTTGACCGCACTATATAAACTACATCCGGGGCACTTGTAAACCACGCCTCCTGAGGAAGCTGCGGCGTAACGCGCGTAGGGGCGGCAGGTTTTACAGCGACATACACAGCACATGTAAGTTGTTACTTTCTAATGCAGTCCTTGTATCTTACTCTGGAATTTGTATAGACAGTTTTTACTCTGTGTACACTTAACGCCTACCAGGCTTATTTGATACAAGGCACTTATGCACTTTTTATTCAGCAGTTTACTCTGGGCACTTATTGTATGCAAAACCTTATCTGGGCATACATATTATGTAAATGAGGAGTTTGCTGTTTACTATGCATTCTATTTGTGAAAGGAAAGCAAAGAAACTACATGTTTTATACAGATAAAAACTTTATTAACTGTCAAGGTGCTGGTTTAATTATATTGTGTTTATGTCTGCTGTAACTTGCATTTAGCATTTATGCTCTGTTAATTATTCTAAATAAATTATTTAGCTTGAAAAACTCCAATTTTGATCTCTTGTGATGCTTAATAGCTCATTTATGAGATTTTTTTTGCTATTATATTTCCAGTGAGTTGAGCCTTTGAAGAATTTTTTTCCAGTATTTGGGATATATTTGTACTTTATCCTATATACAGTATGAGCCTGTACATCGCTTCCTATATACAGTATGAGGCTGCATATAGCCTCCTATACACAGTATGAGCCCACATAGCCTCCTGTATACAGTATGAGGCCGCATATAGCCTTCTACACTGCGTTCCAAATTATTATGCAAATTGGATTTAAGTGTCATAAAGATGTAATTTTTTGTTTTTCAAATAAACTCAGATGGTATTGTGTATCAGGGCTCTTTGGATCACTGAAATCAATCTCAAACGCCTGTGATAATTAGTTTACCAGGTGAGCCCAATTAAAGGAAAACTACTTAAGAATGATGTTCCACATTATTAAGCAGGGCACAGGTTTCAAGGAATTTAGGAAAGAAAACGGATCTCTCTGCTGCTGAAAAGCATCAAATAGTGCAATGCCTTGGTCATGAGATGAAAACATTAGATATTTCCCAAAAACTTAAACGTGATCATCGTACTTTTAAGAGATTTGTGGTTGATTCTGAGAACAGACATGTTTGTGCTGATAAAGGCAGAATGAGGAAGGTTTCTGCCAGGCAAGTTCATCGGATTAAGAGAGCAGCTGCTAAAAAGCCATTACAAACCAGCAAACAGATATTTAAAGCTGCTGGTGCCTCTGGAGTCCCTCGAACCTCAAGGTGTAGGATCCTTCAAAGGCATGCTGTGGTGCATAAACCTACTATTCGGCCACTCCTAAACAGTGTTCACAAGCAGAAATGGTTGCAGTGGGCCCAGACATACATGAAAACTAATTTTCAAACAGTCTTGTTTACTGATGAGTGTCGAGCAACCCTGGATGGTCCAGATGGATGGAGTAGTGGGTGGTTGGTGGAAGGCCACTATGCCCCAACAAGGCTGCGACGTCAGCAAGGAGGTGGAGGAGTCATGTTTTGGGCCGGAATCATGGGGAAACAGCTGGTAGGGCTCTTTAAGGTTCCTGATGGTGTGAAAATGACCTCTGCAAAGTATATAGAGTTTCTGACTGACAGCTGTCTTCCATGGTATAAAAAGCAGAAATGTGCCTTCAGGAGCAAAATCCTCTTCATGCATGAAACTGCACCATGTCATGCTGCAAAGAATACCTCTGAGTCATTGACTGCTATGGGCATAAAAGGAGATAACTCATGGTGTGGCCACCATCTTTCCCTGACCTCAACCCTATGGAGAACCTTTGGAGTATCATCAAGCGAAAGATCTATGAGGGTGGGAGGCAGTTCACATCAAAACAGTAGCTCTGGGAGGCTATTCTGACTTCATGCAAAGAAATACAAGCAGAAACTCTCCAAAAAATTCACAAGTTCAATGGATGCAAGAATTGTGAAGGTGATATCAAAGAAGGGTTCCTATGTTAACATGTAACTTGGCCTGTTAAGCTATTTAACTCCAAAATATCCTTTTTGTTCAGTGAATGTGACCTCCTAATGCTGCAAATTCCACAAATGAGCATTTTCAGTTCTTTAAAACATATCAAATGTTTAGAAATTCTACTGTGCATACTAATTTGGAACAGTGCAATTTGAGTTTTTATTCATTTTGGAGATTATACTGTTATCATTGGGAGGTTTCTTCAATAAAATTCGATGCATATTCTAACGGGTGATGACTTTTATTAGACTGACTGTCATTTGTACCGACTATTTAGGAAAATCAGAGAAAAATAGCATTTGCATAATAATTTGGAACACAGTGTATATACAGTACTAGCTGAAGAGCCCGGCGCTGCTCGGGCATAGTAACTAACTGTGGTAAGTTATAGAAAATTATAATTATCCTCCATCCCATAGTCCCTGCCCATATACCCATCATACATATCCACGATCCCATAGGCCCGTGCCCATATACCCATCATACATATCCTCCATCCCATAGTCGAGTACCCATATACCCATCACATATCCTCCATCCCATAGTCCCATGCCCATATACCCATCATACATATTCTCCATCCCATAGTCCCATGCACAGATACCGATCATACATATTCTCCATCCCATGGTCCCATGCCCATATACCCATCATACATATCCTCCATCCCATAGTCCCGTGCCCATATACCCATCATACATATCCGCTATCTCATAGTCCCGTGCCCATATACCGTCATACATACAGACAATGTGATTTTCTGGATTTTTTTTTCTCAGTTTGTCTCCCATAGTTGAGGTCTACCTATGATGTAAATTACAGACACCTCTCATCTTTTTAAGTGGTGGAACTTGCACTATTGCTGACTGACTAAATACTTTTTCTCCCCACTGTATCCTCCATCCTATAGTCCAGTGCCCATATACCCATCACACATCCTCCATCCCATAGTCCTGTGCCCATATACATATCCACCATCCCATAGTCCCGTGCCCATATACCCATCAAACATATCCTCCATCCCATAGTCCAGTGCCCATATACCCATCACACATCCCCCATCCCATAGTCCCGTGCCCATATACCCATCATACATATCCACCATCCTATAGTCCAGTGCCCATATACTCATCACACATCCTCCATTCCATAATCAACCATTATGACATCATAATGAGCGGCGGCAGGGCTTGCAACCTTTGATGACATCAGCATCGCCATGGCAAACATTGTGACATCATAATGAGGGGCGGGGCTTGATGCACACACACTGCTTCCCCAGTATGCAAATAGGGGCATTGTGACAACACAATGAGGGGCGGGGCTTGACGCGCACACACTTTTTCCCCCAGTATGTAGATAGGGGCAAAATTGTTTGGTGAATTGGAACACGCAGGGTTAAAATTTCGCCTCTCAACATAGCTTAGGACGCTCTCGGGGTGCAGACGTGTGACTGTGCCAAATTTTGTGGCTGTAGCTGCGACGGTGCGGATGCCTATCCCGGACATACAAACATACACACACACATACATACATACACACTTTGAGCTTTATATATTAGATGAGGCCGCATATAGTCTCTTATATACAGTATGAGCCTGCACATTGCTTCCTATATACAATATGAGCCCACATAGCCTCCTATATACAGTATGAGCCTGCACATCGCATCCTGTATACAGTATGAGGCCACATATAGCCTCCTATGTACGGTATGAGCCTGCACATCGCTTCATATATACAGTATGAGGCCGCATATAGCCTCCTATATACAGTATGAGCACCCACATATAGCCTCCTGAATATAGTTTTTGCCTCCTATATACAGTATGATCCTGCACATTGCTTCCTATATACAATATGAGCCCACATAGCCTCCTATATACAGTATGAGCCTGCACATCGCTTCCTATATACAGTATGAGGCCACATATAGCCTCCTATGTACGGTATGAACCTGCACATCGCTTCCTATATACAGTATGAGGCCGCATATAGCCTCCTATATACAGTATGAGCACCCACATATAGCCTCCTGAATACAGTTTTTGCCTCCTATATACAGTATGAGCCTGCACATTGCTTCCTATATACAGTATGAGCCTGCACATAGCCTCCTATATACAGTATGAGCCTGTACATCGCTTCCTATATACAGTATGAGCATCCACATATAGCCTCCTATGTACAGTATGAGCCTGCGCATTGCTTCCTATAAACAGTATGAGTATCCACATAGCCTCCTATGTACAGTATGAGCCTGCACATCGCTTCCTATAAACAGTATGAGCCTGCAAATCGCTTCCTATATACAGTATGAGCCCACATATAGCCTCCTGAATACAGTGTTTGCCTCCTATATACAGTGTGAGTCCCCATATAGCCTCCTATATACAGTATGAGCACTCACATATAGCCTCCTGACTACATTGTTTGCCACCATATTGCCTCCTATATACAGTGTGAGTCCCCATATAGCTCCTATATACAGTATGAGCCCCTAACTGCTTTTACCTTGGTATCATTAATTTTCTATGAGACTACTCTGTTCTCATATTGTGCATTTATGCATTTAGTAGGGCTTAATGGAATGACTGCGCTTGTTACACATCAACTCTGTAGATGCGCTCACTTATTAGACTTTGGTTGGGGCAACTCTAAAATATAATAATGATAATGGTCCTGTCTAGTGACAAGTTTATTTTACAGGCTTCTGGAGAAAGGCACAATACCAGTCATTCAAGGGTTAAATCTTTGGAACACTGAGAGGGACTTTCTAGCCAATGAAACCACAGTATAAAACACCTGTGATAACTATGGCAACTGCGCTGATGTCATAAAGACATGCATCTATGATGCAGGAGAAGATTCCAGAACCACAAGTCATTCAGCCATAGACGGAGCCATACTTGATGTGTCTGGAGACCTGGAGCTTCATCACTCCACAATGGGAGGAAGGGGACACCGCCTAGCCAGCCAGATCAGCCATAGCGCCTAGCCAGCCAGATCAGCCATACCGCCTAGCCAGCCAGATCAATGGGGTGACAGATGTTGCAGCCAGATCTCCCTCACGTCCGGTACTCGCCGCCTTCACTTTATGTGTACGGCCTGGAGAGGTCGCATTAGGCTTCTCCAAAACAAATATGACACAATGTACAAATTCAGGTACAATTTGCTGTTACATGTTGGCACTAACCTTCTAAGCCCAAGGGAAGGGCAGTCCTGCAGCCATGGTTCCCTAGAGGTTTCCACTACAGGGGGTTTTTCCTCTCCTGAGTGCTGAAGGACGATTCTTCGTGAGTCGGGGGTTCTGCCATTTTCAGTGTCTCTTTCATAGTAATTGGCTGATTCTAAATTTCAGACACTGAAAGAAATAATAATGATGAGATTTGGAATAAAATTCGGTCAATTTAACATCCAATAAAAGTGTTTTGTGTGTTTCTTTCACAATCTTCGGTTGGTGAAATTTTGTTGGGGATCAGGATCCAGCATCCATGATCAAGCCATGAAGCCAGATATGAAGTCAGAGCAATTTAACCCTGCGCTGGAAGACAGGACGGAGCAGAGATGACAAAGTGTGACTGCACAATTAGCACAAGTTCACACTCTTCCTCCCATTCAGATACACGAGGGGATTCAGGGCCGAGTTAGGACTAAAAAGCAGCCCTGGCACACAAAATTCACCAGCCCACATACAATAAGTGTCCTCAACCCAAATCGTAGAACACTGATAGGTCATGTAGGATTTTGCTTTATCCGTTACCATGGCCGAAACAAAGTATTTTGGGTGCCCAAGGCAGATGAAGCCGAAGGCGCCCATTTTGCATTTCTACCCAGCTAATTCTTCCCTTTTCCATTAGGTCTATGACATCATGTGATTAATAACTGATGAGCTGAATCCTTCTAAGTCAGGCCCATATACATTTGTATCTCATGAACCTACAACTCCCAGTATGTCCTTAACAATGGTAAGGAGATGCTGGGAGTTACCAGTCTTTATCAGACTGTGGACTATACAGGAACCATAGTACTAATGAGACGCAGTCAGTACCAATAACTAAAAATGTACATCCTGGTACCTTATAGGTGACCTCTTCTCAGATTGAGTCTTTTCTTTCTCTTAGGCCTGTTTCACACTTCAGTAGCAGCAGGTCACAGAGGCCACCAGCTTCCAGCACACCATACTCACATGCCTGCTCGCCTCTCCGCTCCCTTAGGCGTGGAGCGCATATTCATTACCTTAATGAGCAGTACCACGTGATCACTCGACAGGAAGAGCTGCAGGCTCCGGCTGCCAGAACGAGCTGCAAAGCCACCAGGGAGGTAAAAAGGATGGTTTTACCAGTTATAGGGCGTGCTGGGTCTGCTGGACAATTGTTTCTCCAAGGATCATTGTGGATACAGGGACCTCATTGCCTACTGATCAGGCACCAGGAAGCCCTGGATGAGATCTGGAGTTTCCGCTGTGGAGTCTCTGATACTTGCCTGGAGTTCATCCTGAGCCCTATATACAGTATGGGAGAGGACATGGGGGGACTCTGTAGGGGAGGACATGGGGGGACTCTGTAGGGGAGGACATAGGGGGACTCTGTAGGGGAGGACATAGGGGGACTCTGTAGGGGAGGACATGGGGGGACTCTGTAGGGGAGGACATGGGGGGACTCTGTAGGGGAGGACATGGGGGACTCTGTAGGGGAGGACATGGGGGGACTCTGTAGGGGAGGACATGGGGGGGCTGTGCAGGGGGGGTAAATGAGGAGGCTGTGTAGGGGAGGACATGGGAGACTGTGCTGGGGGGGTACATGATGAGGCTGTGTAGGGGAGGACATGGGGGGCTGTGCAGGGGGGTACACGGGGGGGCTGTGCAAGGGGAGAACATGAGGGCTCTGTAGGGAGTGTACTGTGGGTCTGTGCAGGGGGAGGACACGTGGGTCTCCTTACACTGTTTTATGGTGCAGCTCTATGCAGGGCAGTGGTGGAGGTTCAGTAGGGTCATCAAGCTAATACATACATATATATAGAGAACTGCAAGAAGATTAGAAAATTAGAAATAATAACAGCAGAGTTAGTAGTAGACTAAAAATTAGATCTTTGAGTGTAGTGTGGGCTCTTCGGATGCTTCCGTAATATCAACGACTAGAGTTGAGCGAAACGGGTCGAAAAAATTCAAAAGTCGCCGACTTTTGGCAATGTCGGGTTTCATGAAACGAAACCCGACCCTAGGATGAGGTCGGCCATGAGGTCGGCGACCTACGCGCCAAAGTCGCGTTTCAAAAGTTTGTTTTGCGCTCTTTTTCAGCCAATCAGGATCCACGGACACTGTGGGCAACGTGATGACATAGGCACGGGTCACCACCATCTTTCATAAGGGCATGCAAGTGATTGGCTTGCTTTGGGGGGCGTCACAGGGGGTATAAAAGGGCGTGCACGCCGACTGCCATGTTACTCATGCTGATCTCAGAATAGGGAGAGCTGCTGCTGCTGCTGATTTTGTAGGGAGAGCATTAGGCAGGGAAGAAGACACCAAAAACTGCTTCTGCTGCTAGCGATTTTGCCTGTACAACACACCAGTCACTGTGCAGTGCAAGGGGAGGCTATATAGTGGTGTATCAGTGGTGTTGGTTGTTGGGCTGCCTTCTAAGGCTTCCTGACATTCCTGCATTGCTGTTTACCCACTGCTCCGCAAACTGCTTTTTTAAAAGCAATCACAATTTTTTTTTTTGTCCTGCTGAGAAGAAAAAAAAACTGCTTCTGCTGCTAGCGATTTTGCCTGTACAACACACCAGTCACTGTGCAGTACAAGGGGAGGCTACATAGTGGGGTATCAGTGGTGTTGGTTGTTGGGCTGCCTTCTAAGGCTTCCTGACATTCCTGCATTGCTGTTTACCCACTGCTCCGCAAACTGCTTTTTTAAAAGCAATCACAATTTTTTTTTTTGTCCTGCTGAGAAGAAGAAAAAAAAACTGCTTCTGCTGCTAGCGATTTTGCCTGTACAAAACACCAGTCACTGTGCAGTGCAAGGGGAGGCAATATAGTGGTGTATCAGTGGTGTTGGTTGTTGGGCTGCCTTCTAAGGCTTCCTGACATTCCTGCATTGCTGTTTACCCACTGCTCCGCAAACTGCTTTTTTAAAAGCAATCACAATTTTTTTTTTTGTCCTGCTGAGAAGAAGAAAAAAAAACTGCTTCTGCTGCTAGCGATTTTGCCTGTACAAAACACCAGTCACTGTGCAGTGCAAGGGGAGGCAATATAGTGGTGTATCAGTGGTGTTGGTTGTTGGGCTGCCTTCTAAGGCTTCCTGACATTCCTGCATTGCTGTTTACCCACTGCTCCGCAAACTGCTTTTTTAAAAGCAATCACAATTTTTTTTTTGCCCTGCTGAGGTACTGAGCGTGCATTTTTTCACACCATACAGCGGTGTACGCTCCTCACACAGTACCGTGTAACGGCTGTTATCACAGCCACAGTGAAGCTATCAGTGAGTCACTCTGTGAGAATAAGTCGAGGACATGTTCCGTTCTTACAGACCTGCACTCTAGGGAGACTCCAATTCTGCCCAATTCTACATACACCTTGTAGTTTGTGATACACTAGCCAATTTCTGCCTGTGACATAGCGCTCAGATATTCAGTGGGCCTCACACAATCCATAAGTGTCCAGTGTCCACAAGTGTGTGCAGAAATTCAAAATCTCCTTTATCCTCTAGTCACTTTGGTCACAGCTCTGCCATCGAGCCTGTGACAGAGCGCTCAGATGCTTGTCAGTGGGCCTCACACAATCCATAAGTGTCCAGTGTCCACAAGTGTGTGCAGAAATTCAAAATCTCCCTTATCCTCTAGTCACTTTAGTCACAGCTCTGCCATCGAGCCTGTGACAGAGCGCTCAGATACTAGTCAGTGGGCCTCACACAATCTATAAGTGTCCACAAGTGTGTGCAGAAATTCAAAATCTCCCTTATCCTCTAGTCACTTTGGTCACAGCTCTGCCATCGAGCCTGTGACAGAGCGCTCAGATACTAGTCAGTGGGCCTCACACAATCCATAAGTGTCCACAAGTGTGTGCAGAAATTCAAAATCTCCCTTATCCTCTAGTCACTTTGGTCACAGCTCTGCCATCGAGCATGTGACAGAGCGCTCAGATACTAGTCAGTGGGCCTCACACAATCCATAAGTGTCCACAAGTGTGTGCAGAAATTCAAAATCTCCCTTATCCTCTAGTCACTTTGGTCACAGCTCTGCCATCGAGCCTGTGACAGAGCGCTCAGATACTAGTCAGTGGGCCTCACACAATACATAAGTGTCCACAAGTGTGTGCAGAAATTCAAAATCTCCCTTATCCTCTAGTCACTTTGGTCACAGTTCTGCCATCGAGCCTGTGACAGAGCGCTCAGATACTAGTCAGTGGGCCTCACACAATCCATAAGTGTCCACAAGTGTGTGCAGAAATTCAAAATCTCCCTTATCCTCTAGTCACTTTGGTCACAGCTCTGCCATCGAGCCTGTGACAGAGCGCTCAGATACTAGTCAGTGGGCCTCACACAATCCATAAGTGTCCACAAGTGTGTGCAGAAATTCAAAATCTCCCTTATCCTCTAGTCACTTTGGTCACAGCTCTGCCATCGAGCCTGTGACAGAGCGCTCAGATACTAGTCAGTGGGCCTCACACAATCCATAAGTGTCCACAAGTGTGTGCAGAAATTCAAAATCTCCCTTATCCTCTAGTCACTTTTGATTTTTTTCTACTCCTCTCATGAGCCCAAACAAGTCTCTAAAAGGATGAGTTTGCAACTACTTTACTTTTGGAGAAAATTCAAAACATTTATTATTCAATAGAGCCCAATAGCAAAAACCAGCGTTTTGAATGAATAATCACATTTCTTGGTAGAATCATGCAGGATTGAAATTTTTGATGGTTTTTTACTCCTCTCAACAGCCCAAACAAGTTTCTAAAAGGATGAGTTTGCAACTACTTTACTTTTGGAGAAAATTCAAAACATTCATTATTCAATAGGGCCCAAACTATCAAAAACCAGCAGTTTCAATGAACACACATTTCTTGGTAGAATCATGCAGGACTGAAATTTTTGATGTTTTTCTACTCCTCTCATGAGCCCAAACAAGTCTCTAAAAGCATGAGTTTGCAACTACTTTACTTTTGGAGAAAATTCAAAACATTCATTATTCAATAGAGCCCAATAGCAAAAATCAGGTTTTGAATGAAGAATCACATTTCTTGGTAAAATCATGCAGGATTGAAATTTTTGATGGTTTTTTACTCCTCTCAACAGTCCAAACAAGTTTCTAAAAGGATGAGTTTGCAACTACTTTACTTTTGGAGAAAATTCAAAACATTCATTATTCAATAGGGCCCAAACTATCAAAAACCAGCGGTTTCAATGAACACACATTTCTTGGTAGAATCATGCAGGACTGAAATTTTTGATGTTTTTCTACTCCTCTCATGAGCCCAAACAAGACTCTAAAAGCATGAGTTTGCAACTACTTTACTTTTGGAGAAAATTCAAAACATTCATTATTCAATAGAGCCCAATTGCAAAAATCAGGTTTTGAATGAAGAATCACATTTCTTGGTAAAATCATGCAGGATTGAAATTTTTGATGGTTTTTTACTCCTCTCAACAGCCCAAACAAGTTTCTAAAAGGATGAGTTTGCAACTGCTTTACTTTTGGAGAAAATTCAAAACATTCATTATTCAATAGGGCCCAAACTATCAAAAACCAGCGGTTTCAATGAACACACATTTCTTGGTAGAATCATGCAGGACTGACATTTTTGATGTTTTTCTACTCCTCTCATGAGCCCAAACAAGTCTCTAAAAGCATGAGTTTGCAACTACTTTACTTTTGGAGAAAATTCAAAACATTCATTATTCAATAGAGCCCAATAGCAAAAATCAGGTTTTGAATGAAGAATCACATTTCTTGGTAAAATCATGCAGGATTGAAATTTTTGATGGTTTTTTACTCCTCTCAACAGCCCAAACAAGTTTCTAAAAGGATGAGTTTGCAACTGCTTTACTTTTGGAGAAAATTCAAAACATTCATTATTCAATAGGGCCCAAACTATCAAAAACCAGCGGTTTCAATGAACACACATTTCTTGGTAGAATCATGCAGGACTGACATTTTTGATGTTTTTCTACTCCTCTCATGAGCCCAAACAAGTCTCTAAAAGCATGAGTTTGCAACTACTTTACTTTTGGAGAAAATTCAAAACATTCATTATTCAATAGAGCCCAATAGCAAAAATCAGGTTTTGAATGAAGAATCACATTTCTTGGTAAAATCATGCAGGATTGAAATTTTTGATGGTTTTTTACTCCTCTCAACAGCCCAAACAAGTTTCTAAAAGGATGAGTTTGCAACTACTTTACTTTTGGAGAAAATTCAAAACATTCATTATTCAATAGGGCCCAAACTATCAAAAACCAGCAGTTTCAATGAACACACATTTCTTGGTAGAATCGTGCAGGACTGAAATTTTTGATTTTTTTCTACTCCTCTCATGAGCCCAAACAAGTCTCTAAAAGCATGAGTTTGCAACTACTTTACTTTTGGAGAAAATTCAAAACATTCATTATTCAATAGGGCCCAAAATATCAAAAACCAGCGGTTTGAATGAACACACATTTCTTGGTAGAATCGTGCAGGACTGAAATTTTTGATTTTTTTCTACTCCTCTCATGAGCCCAAACAAGTCTCTAAAAGGATGAGTTTGCAACTACTTTACTTTTGGAGAAAATTCAAAACATTCATTATTCAATAGAGCCCAATAGCAAAAACCAGCGTTTTGAATGAATAATCACATTTCTTGGTAGAATCATGCAGGATTTAAATTTTTGATGGTTTTTTACTCCTCTCAACAGCCCAAACAAGTTTCTAAAAGGATGAGTTTGCAACTACTTTACTTTTGGAGAAAATTCAAAACATTCATTATTCAATAGGGCCCAAACTATCAAAAACCAGCGGTTTCAATGAACACACATTTCTTGGTAGAATCATGCAGGACTGAAATTTTTGATGTTTTTCTACTCCTCTCATGAGCCCAAACAAGACTCTAAAAGCATGAGTTTGCAACTACTTTACTTTTGGAGAAAATTCAAAACATTCATTATTCAATAGAGCCCAATAGCAAAAATCAGGTTTTGAATGAAGAATCACATTTCTTGGTAAAATCATGCAGGATTGAAATTTTTGATGGTTTTTTACTCCTCTCAACAGCCCAAACAAGTTTCTAAAAGGATGAGTTTGCAACTGCTTTACTTTTGGAGAAAATTCAAAACATTCATTATTCAATAGGGCCCAAACTATCAAAAACCAGCGGTTTCAATGAACACACATTTCTTGGTAGAATCATGCAGGACTGAAATTTTTGATGTTTTTCTACTCCTCTCATGAGCCCAAACAAGTCTCTAAAAGCATGAGTTTGCAACTACTTTACTTTTGGAGAAAATTCAAAACATTCATTATTCAATAGAGCCCAATAGCAAAAATCAGGTTTTGAATGAAGAATCACATTTCTTGGTAGAATCATGCAGGATTGAAATTTTTGATGGTTTTTTACTCCTCTCAACAGCACAAACAAGTTTCTAAAATGATGAGTTTGCAACTACTTTACTTTTGGAGAAAATTCAAAACATTCATTATTCAATATGGCCCAAAATATCAAAAACCAGCGGTTTGAATGAACACACATTTCTTGGTAGAATCGTGCAGGACTGAAATTTTTGATGTTTTTCTACTCCTCTCATGAGCCCAAACAAGTCTCTAAAAGGATGAGTTTGCAACTACTTTACTTTTGGAGAAAATTCAAAACATTCATTATTCAATAGAGCCCAATAGCAAAAACCAGCGTTTTGAATGAAGAATCACATTTCTTGGTAGAATCATGCAGGATTGAAATTTTTGATGGTTTTTTACTCCTCTCAACAGCCCAAACAAGTTTCTAAAAGGATGAGTTTGCAACTACTTTACTTTTGGAGAAAATTCAAAACATTCATTATTCAATTGGGCCCAAACTATCAAAAACCAGCGGTTTCAATGAACACACATTTCTTGGTAGAATCATGCAGGACTGAAATTTTTGATGTTTTTCTACTCCTCTCATGAGCCCAAACAAGTCTCTAAAAGCATGAGTTTGCAACTACTTTACTTTTGGAGAAAATTCAAAACATTCATTATTCAATAGAGCCCAATAGCAAAAATCAGGTTTTGAATGAAGAATCACATTTCTTGGTAAAATCATGCAGGATTGAAATTTTTGATGGTTTTTACCTCCTCTCAACAGCCCAAACAAGTTTCTAAAAGGATGAGTTTGCAACTACTTTACTTTTGGAGAAAATTCAAAACATTCATTATTCAATAGGGCCCAAACTATCAAAAACCAGCGGTTTGAATGAACACATATTTCTTGGTAGAATCATGCAGGACTGAAATTTTTGATGTTTTTCTACTCCTCTCATGAGCCCAAACAAGTCTCTAAAAGCATGAGTTTGCAACTACTTTACTTTTGGAGAAAATTCAAAACATTCACTTTTCACTAGAGCCCAATAGCAAAAATCAGGTTTTGAATGAAGAATCACATTTCTTGGTAGAATCATGCTGCATTGAAATTTTTGATGGTTTTTTACTCCTCTCAACAGCCCAAACAAGTTTCTAAAAGGATGACTTTGCAACTACTTTACTTTTGGAGAAAATTCAAAACATTCATTATTCAATAGGGCCCAAACTATCAAAAACCAGCGGTTTCAATGAACACACATTTCTTGGTAGAATCATGCAGGACTGAAATTTTTGATGTTTTTCTACTCCTCTCATGAGCCCAAACAAGTCTCTAAAAGCATGAGTTTGCAACTACTTTACTTTTGGAGAAAATTCAAAACATTCATTATTCAATAGGGCCCAAAATATCAAAAACCATCGGTTTGAATGAACCCACATTTCTTGGTAGAATCGTGCAGGACTGAAATTTTTGATTTTTTTCTACTCCTCTCATGAGCCCAAACAAGTCTCTAAAAGCATGAGTTTGCAACTACTTTACTTTTGGAGAAAATTCAAAACATTCACTTTTCACTAGAGCCCAATAGCAAAAATCAGGTTTTGAATGAAGAATCACATTTCTTGGTAGAATCATGCTGCATTGAAATTTTTGATGGTTTTTTACTCCTCTCAACAGCCCAAACAAGTTTCTAAAAGGATGAGTTTGCAACTACTTTACTTTTGGAGAAAATTCAAAACATTCATTATTCAATAGGGCCCAAACTATCAAAAACCAGCGGTTTCAATGAACACACATTTCTTGGTAGAATCATGCAGGACTGAAATTTTTGATGTTTTTCTACTCCTCTCATGAGCCCAAACAAGTCTCTAAAAGCATGAGTTTGCAACTACTTTACTTTTGGAGAAAATTCAAAACATTCATTATTCAATAGAGCCCAATAGCAAAAATCAGGTTTTGAATGAAGAATCACATTTCTTGGTAAAATCATGCAGGATTGAAATTTTTGATGGTTTTTTACTCCTCTCAACAGCCCAAACAAGTTTCTAAAAGGATGAGTTTGCAACTACTTTACTTTTGGAGAAAATTCAAAACATTCATTATTCAATAGGGCCCAAACTATCAAAAACCAGCGGTTTCAATGAACACACATTTCTTGGTAGAATCATGCAGGACTGAAATTTTTGATGTTTTTCTACTCCTCTCATGAGCCCAAACAAGTCTCTAAAAGCATGAGTTTGCAACTACTTTACTTTTGGAGAAAATTCAAAACATTCACTATTCAATAGAGCCCAATAGCAAAAATCAGGTTTTGAATGAAGAATCACATTTCTTGGTAAAATCATGCAGGATTGAAATTTTTGATGGTTTTTTACTCCTCTCAACAGCCCAAACAAGTTTCTAAAAGGATGAGTTTGCAACTACTTTACTTTTGGAGAAAATTCAAAACATTCATTATTCAATAGGGCCCAAACTATCAAAAACCAGCGGTTTCAATGAACACACATTTCTTGGTAGAATCATGCAGGACTGAAATTTTTGATGTTTTTCTACTCCTCTCATGAGCCCAAACAAGTCTCTAAAAGCATGAGTTTGCAACTACTTTACTTTTGGAGAAAATTCAAAACATTCATTTTTCAATAGAGCCCAATAGCAAAAATCAGGTTTTGAATGAAGAATCACATTTCTTGGTAGAATCATGCAGGATTGAAATTTTTGATGGTTTTTTACTCCTCTCAACAGCCCAAACAAGTTTCTAAAAGGATGAGTTTGCAACTACTTTACTTTTGGAGAAAATTCAAAACATTCATTATTCAATATGGCCCAAAATATCAAAAACCAGCGATTTGAATGAACACACATTTCTTGGTAGAATCGTGCAGGACTGAAATTTTTGATGTTTTTCTACTCATCTCATGAGCCCAAACAAGTCTCTAAAAGGATGAGTTTGCAACTACTTTACTTTTGGAGAAAATTCAAAACATTCATTATTCAATAGAGCCCAATAGCAAAAACCAGCGTTTTGAATGAAGAATCACATTTCTTGGTAGAATCATGCAGGATTGAAATTTTTGATGGTTTTTTACTCCTCTCAACAGCCCAAACAAGTTTCTAAAAGGATGAGTTTGCAACTACTTTACTTTTGGAGAAAATTCAAAACATTCATTATTCAATAGGGCCCAAACTATCAAAAACCAGCGATTTGAATGAACACACATTTCTTGGTAGAATCGTGCAGGACTGAAATTTTTGATGTTTTTCTACTCCTCTCATGAGCCCAAACAAGTCTCTAAAAGGATGAGTTTGCAACTACTTTACTTTTGGAGAAAATTCAAAACATTCATTATTCAATAGAGCCCAATAGCAAAAACCAGCGTTTTGAATGAAGAATCACATTTCTTGGTAGAATCATGCAGGATTGAAATTTTTGATGGTTTTTTACTCCTCTCAACAGCCCAAACAAGTTTCTAAAAGGATGAGTTTGCAACTACTTTACTTTTGGAGAAAATTCAAAACATTCATTATTCAATATGGCCCAAAATATCAAAAACCAGCGATTTGAATGAACA
Organism: Dendrobates tinctorius; assembly: GCF_039654945.1. Lineage (NCBI taxonomy): Eukaryota > Metazoa > Chordata > Amphibia > Anura > Dendrobatidae > Dendrobates > Dendrobates tinctorius. The sequence continues at coordinate 702,622 of NW_027362075.1, read as the reverse complement.
CACATTTCTTGGTAGAATCGTGCAGGACTGAAATTTTTGATGTTTTTCTACTCCTCTCATGAGCCCAAACAAGTCTCTAAAAGGATGAGTTTGCAACTACTTTACTTTTGGAGAAAATTCAAAACATTCATTATTCAATATAGCCCAATAGCAAAAACCAGCGTTTTGAATGAAGAATCACATTTCTTGGTAGAATCATGCAGGATTGAAATTTTTGATGGTTTTTTACTCCTCTCAACAGCCCAAACAAGTTTCTAAAAGGATGAGTTTGCAACTACTTTACTTTTGGAGAAAATTCAAAACATTCATTATTCAATAGGGCCCAAACTATCAAAAACCAGCGGTTTCAATGAACACACATTTCTTGGTAGAATCATGCAGGACTGAAATTTTTGATGTTTTTCTACTCCTCTCATGAGCCCAAACAAGTCTCTAAAAGCATGAGTTTGCAACTACTTTACTTTTGGAGAAAATTCAAAACATTCATTATTCAATAGAGCCCAATAGCAAAAATCAGGTTTTGAATGAAGAATCACATTTCTTGGTAAAATCATGCAGGATTGAAATTTTTGATGGTTTTTTACTCCTCTCAACAGCCCAAACAAGTTTCTAAAAGGATGAGTTTGCAACTACTTTACTTTTGGAGAAAATTCAAAACATTCATTATTCAATAGGGCCCAAACTATCAAAAACCAGCGGTTTGAATGAACACACATTTCTTGGTAGAATCATGCAGGACTGAAATTTTAGATGTTTTTCTACTCCTCTCATGAGCCCAAACAAGTCTCTAAAAGCATGAGTTTGCAACTACTTTACTTTTGGAGAAAATTCAAAACATTCACTTTTCACTAGAGCCCAATAGCAAAAATCAGGTTTTGAATGAAGAATCACATTTCTTGGTAGAATCATGCTGCATTGAAATTTTTGATGGTTTTTTACTCCTCTCAACAGCCCAAACAAGTTTCTAAAAGGATGAGTTTGCAACTACTTTACTTTTGGAGAAAATTCAAAATATTCATTATTCAATAGGGCCCAAACTATCAAAAACCAGCGGTTTCAATGAACACACATTTCTTGGTAGAATCATGCAGGACTGAAATTTTTGATGTTTTTCTACTCCTCTCATGAGCCCAAACAAGTCTCTAAAAGCATGAGTTTGCAACTACTTTACTTTTGGAGAAAATTCAAAACATTCATTATTCAATAGGGCCCAAACTATCAAAAACCAGCGGTTTCAATGAACACACATTTCTTCGTAGAATCATGCAGGACTGAAATTTTTGATGTTTTTCTACTCCTCTCATGAGCCCAAACAAGTCTCTAAAAGCATGAGTTTGCAACTACTTTACTTTTGGAGAAAATTCAAAACATTCATTATTCAATAGAGCCCAATAGCAAAAACCAGCGTTTTGAATGAAGAATCACATTTCTTGGTAGAATCATGCAGGATTACAATTTTTGATGGTTTTTTACTCCTCTCAACAGCCCAAACAAGTTTCTAAAAGGATGAGTTTGCAACTACTTTACTTTTGGAGAAAATTCAAAACATTCATTATTCAATAGGGCCCAAACTATCAAAAACCAACGGTTTCAATGAACACACATTTCTTGGTAGAATCATGCAGGACTGAAATTTTTGATGTTTTTCTACTCCTCTCATGAGCCCAAACAAGTCTCTAAAAGCATGAGTTTGCAACTACTTTACTTTTGGAGAAAATTCAAAACATTCATTATTCAATAGAGCCCAATAGCAAAAATCAGGTTTTGAATGAAGAATCACATTTCTTGGTAAAATCATGCAGGATTGAAATTTTTGATGGTTTTTTACTCCTCTCAACAGCCCAAACAAGTTTCTAAAAGGATGAGTTTGCAACTGCTTTACTTTTGGAGAAAATTCAAAACATTCATTATTCAATAGGGCCCAAACTATCAAAAACCAGCGGTTTCAATGAACACACATTTCTTGGTAGAATCATGCAGGACTGAAATTTTTGATGTTTTTCTACTCCTCTCATGAGCCCAAACAAGTCTCTAAAAGCATGAGTTTGCAACTACTTTACTTTTGGAGAAAATTCAAAACATTCATTATTCAATAGAGCCCAATAGCAAAAATCAGGTTTTGAATGAAGAATCACATTTCTTGGTAAAATCATGCAGGATTGAAATTTTTGATGGTTTTTTACTCCTCTCAACAGCCCAAACAAGTTTCTAAAAGGATGAGTTTGCAACTACTTTACTTTTGGAGAAAATTCAAAACATTCATTATTCAATAGGGCCCAAACTATCAAAAACCAGCAGTTTCAATGAACACACATTTCTTGGTAGAATCATGCAGGACTGAAATTTTTGATGTTTTTCTACTCCTCTCATGAGCCCAAACAAGTCTCTAAAAGCATGAGTTTGCAACTACTTTACTTTTGGAGAAAATTCAAAACATTCATTATTCAATAGAGCCCAATAGCAAAAATCAGGTTTTGAATGAAGAATCACATTTCTTGGTAGAATCATGCAGGATTGAAATTTTTGATGGTTTTTTACTCCTCTCAACAGCACAAACAAGTTTCTAAAAGGATGAGTTTGCAACTACTTTACTTTTGGAGAAAATTCAAAACATTCATTATTCAATATGGCCCAAAATATCAAAAACCAGCGGTTTGAATGAACACACATTTCTTGGTAGAATCGTGCAGGACTGAAATTTTTGATGTTTTTCTACTCCTCTCATGAGCCCAAACAAGTCTCTAAAAGGATGAGTTTGCAACTACTTTACTTTTGGAGAAAATTCAAAACATTCATTATTCAATAGAGCCCAATAGCAAAAACCAGCGTTTTGAATGAAGAATCACATTTCTTGGTAGAATCATGCAGGATTGAAATTTTTGATGGTTTTTTACTCCTCTCAACAGCCCAAACAAGTTTCTAAAAGGATGAGTTTGCAACTACTTTACTTTTGGAGAAAATTCAAAACATTCATTATTCAATTGGGCCCAAACTATCAAAAACCAGCGGTTTCAATGAACACACATTTCTTGGTAGAATCATGCAGGACTGAAATTTTTGATGTTTTTCTACTCCTCTCATGAGCCCAAACAAGTCTCTAAAAGCATGAGTTTGCAACTACTTTACTTTTGGAGAAAATTCAAAACATTCATTATTCAATAGAGCCCAATAGCAAAAATCAGGTTTTGAATGAAGAATCACATTTCTTGGTAAAATCATGCAGGATTGAAATTTTTGATGGTTTTTTACTCCTCTCAACAGCCCAAACAAGTTTCTAAAAGGATGAGTTTGCAACTACTTTACTTTTGGAGAAAATTCAAAACATTCATTATTCAATAGGGCCCAAACTATCAAAAACCAGCGGTTTGAATGAACACACATTTCTTGGTAGAATCATGCAGGACTGAAATTTTTGATGTTTTTCTACTCCTCTCATGAGCCCAAACAAGTCTCTAAAAGCATGAGTTTGCAACTACTTTACTTTTGGAGAAAATTCAAAACATTCACTTTTCACTAGAGCCCAATAGCAAAAATCAGGTTTTGAATGAAGAATCACATTTCTTGGTAGAATCATGCTGCATTGAAATTTTTGATGGTTTTTTACTCCTCTCAACAGCCCAAACAAGTTTCTAAAAGGATGACTTTGCAACTACTTTACTTTTGGAGAAAATTCAAAACATTCATTATTCAATAGGGCCCAAACTATCAAAAACCAGCGGTTTCAATGAACACACATTTCTTGGTAGAATCATGCAGGACTGAAATTTTTGATGTTTTTCTACTCCTCTCATGAGCCCAAACAAGTCTCTAAAAGCATGAGTTTGCAACTACTTTACTTTTGGAGAAAATTCAAAACATTCATTATTCAATAGGGCCCAAAATATCAAAAACCATCGGTTTGAATGAACCCACATTTCTTGGTAGAATCGTGCAGGACTGAAATTTTTGATTTTTTTCTACTCCTCTCATGAGCCCAAACAAGTCTCTAAAAGGATGAGTTTGCAACTACTTTACTTTTGGAGAAAATTCAAAACATTCATTATTCAATAGAGCCCAATAGCAAAAACCAGCGTTTTGAATGAATAATCACATTTCTTGGTAGAATCATGCAGGATTGAAATTTTTGATGGCTTTTTACTCCTCTCAACAGCCCAAACAAGTTTCTAAAAGGATGAGTTTGCAACTACTTTACTTTTGGAGAAAATTCAAAACATTCATTATTCAATAGGGCCCAAACTATCAAAAACCAGCGGTTTCAATGAACACACATTTCTTGGTAGAATCATGCAGGACTGAAATTTTTGATGTTTTTCTACTCCTCTCATGAGCCCAAACAAGACTCTAAAAGCATGAGTTTGCAACTACTTTACTTTTGGAGAAAATTCAAAACATTCATTATTCAATAGAGCCCAATAGCAAAAATCAGGTTTTGAATGAAGAATCACATTTCTTGGTAAAATCATGCAGGATTGAAATTTTTGATGGTTTTTTACTCCTCTCAACAGCCCAAACAAGTTTCTAAAAGGATGAGTTTGCAACTACTTTACTTTTGGAGAAAATTCTAAACATTCATTATTCAATAGGGCCCAAACTATCAAAAACCAGCGGTTTCAATGAACACACATTTCTTGGTAGAATCATGCAGGACTGAAATTTTTGATGTTTTTCTACTCCTCTCATGAGCCCAAACAAGACTCTAAAAGCATGAGTTTGCAACTACTTTACTTTTGGAGAAAATTCAAAACATTCATTATTCAATAGAGCCCAATAGCAAAAATCAGGTTTTGAATGAAGAATCACATTTCTTGGTAAAATCATGCAGGATTGAAATTTTTGATGGTTTTTTACTCCTCTCAACAGCCCAAACAAGTTTCTAAAAGGATGAGTTTGCAACTACTTTACTTTTGGAGAAAATTCAAAACATTCATTATTCAATAGGGCCCAAACTATCAAAAACCAGCGGTTTCAATGAACACACATTTCTTGGTAGAATCATGCAGGACTGAAATTTTTGATGTTTTTCTACTCCTCTCATGAGCCCAAACAAGACTCTAAAAGCATGAGTTTGCAACTACTTTACTTTTGGAGAAAATTCAAAACATTCATTATTCAATAGAGCCCAATAGCAAAAATCAGGTTTTGAATGAAGAATCACATTTCTTGGTAAAATCATGCAGGATTGAAATTTTTGATGGTTTTTTACTCCTCTCAACAGCCCAAACAAGTTTCTAAAAGGATGAGTTTGCAACTACTTTACTTTTGGAGAAAATTCAAAACATTCATTATTCAATAGGGCCCAAACTATCAAAAACCAGCGGTTTCAATGAACACACATTTCTTGGTAGAATCATGCAGGACTGAAATTTTTGATGTTTTTCTACTCTCATGAGCCTAAACACGTCTCTAAAAGCATGAGTTTGCAACTACTTTACTTTTGGAGAAAATTCAAAACATTCATTATTCAATAGAGCCCAATAGCAAAAATCAGGTTTTGAATGAAGAATCACATTTCTTGGTAAAATCATGCAGGATTGAAATTTTTGATGGTTTTTTACTCCTCTCAACAGCCCAAACAAGTTTCTAAAAGGATGAGTTTGCAACTACTTTACTTTTGGAGAAAATTCAAAACATTCATTATTCAATAGGGCCCAAACTATCAAAAACCAGCGGTTTCAATGAACACACATTTCTTGGTAGAATCATGCAGGACTGAAATTTTTGATGTTTTTCTACTCTCATGAGCCCAAACAAGTCTCTAAATGCATGAGTTTGCAACTACTTTACTTTTGGAGAAAATTCAAAACATTCATTATTCAATAGGGCCCAAACTATCAAAAACCAGCGGTTTCAATGAACACACATTTCTTGGTAGAATCATGCAGGACTGAAATTTTTGATGTTTTTCTACTCTCATGAGCCCAAACAAGTCTCTAAAAGCATGAGTTTGCAACTACTTTACTTTTGGAGAAAATTCAAAACATTCATTATTCAATAGAGCCCAATAGCAAAAATCAGGTTTTGAATGAAGAATCACATTTCTTGGTAAAATCATGCAGGATTGAAATTTTTGATGGTTTTTTACTCCTCTCAACAGCCCAAACAAGTTTCTAAAAGGATGAGTTTGCAACTACTTTACTTTTGGAGAAAATTCAAAACATTCATTATTCAATAGGGCCCAAACTATCAAAAACCAGCGGTTTCAATGAACACACATTTCTTGGTAGAATCATGCAGGACTGAAATTTTTGATGTTTTTCTACTCCTCTCATGAGCCCAAACAAGTCTCTAAATGCATGAGTTTGCAACTACTTTACTTTTGGAGAAAATTCAAAACATTCACTATTCAATAGAGCCCAATAGCAAAAATCAGGTTTTGAATGAAGAATCACATTTCTTGGTAAAATCATGCAGGATTGAAATTTTTGATGGTTTTTTTACTCCTCTCAACAGCCCAAACAAGTTTCTAAAAGGATGAGTTTGCAACTACTTTACTTTTGGAGAAAATTCAAAACATTCATTATTCAATAGGGCCCAAACTATCAAAAACCAGCGGTTTGAATGAACACACATTTCTTGGTAGAATCATGCAGGACTGAAATTTTTGATGTTTTTCTACTCCTCTCATGAGCCCAAACAAGTCTCTAAAAGCATGAGTTTGCAACTACTTTACTTTTGGAGAAAATTCAAAACATTCATTATTCAATAGAGCCCAATAGCAAAAATCAGGTTTTGAATGAAGAATCACATTTCTTGGTAGAATCATGCAGCATTGAAATTTTTGATGGTTTTTTACTCCTCTCAACAGCCCAAACAAGTTTCTAAAAGGATGAGTTTGCAACTACTTTACTTTTGGAGAAAATTCAAAACATTCATTATTCAATAGGGCCCAAAATATCAAAAACCAGCGGTTTGAATGAACACACATTTCTTGGTAGAATCGTGCAGGACTGAAATTTTTGATGTTTTTCTACTCCTCTCATGAGCCCAAACAAGTCTCTAAAAGGATGAGTTTGCAACTACTTTACTTTTGGAGAAAATTCAAAACATTCATTATTCAATAGAGCCCAATAGCAAAAACCAGCGTTTTGAATGAAGAATCACATTTCTTGGTAGAATCATGCAGGATTGAAATTTTTGATGGTTTTTTACTCCTCTCAACAGCCCAAACAAGTTTCTAAAAGGATGAGTTTGCAACTACTTTACTTTTGGAGAAAATTCAAAACATTCATTATTCAATAGGGTCCAAACTATCAAAAACCAGCGGTTTCAATGAACACATATTTCTTGGTAGAATCATGCAGGACTGAAATTTTTGATGTTTTTCTACTCCTCTCATGAGCCCAAACAAGTCTCTAAAAGCATGAGTTTGCAACTACTTTACTTTTCGAGAAAATTCAAAACATTCATTATTCAATAGAGCCCAATAGCAAAAATCAGGTTTTGAATGAAGAATCACATTTCTTGGTAAAATCATGCAGGATTGAAATTTTTTATGGTTTTTTACTCCTCTCAACAGCCCAAACAAGTTTCTAAAAGGATGAGTTTGCAACTACTTTACTTTTGGAGAAAATTCAAAACATTCATTATTCAATAGGGCCCAAACTATCAAAAACCAGCGGTTTCAATGAACACACATTTCTTGGTAGAATCATGCAGGACTGAAATTTTTGATGTTTTTCTACTCCTCTCATGAGCCCAAACAAGTCTCTAAAAGCATGAGTTTGCAACTACTTTACTTTTGGAGAAAATTCAAAACATTTATTATTCAATAGAGCCCAATAGCAAAAATCAGGTTTTGAATGAAGATTCACATTTCTTGGTAGAATCATGCAGGATTGAAATTTTTGATGGTTTTTTACTCCTCTCAACAGCCCAAACAAGTTTCTAAAAGGATGAGTTTGCAACTACTTTACTTTTGGAGAAAATTCAAAACATTCATTATTCAATAGGGCCCAAACTATCAAAAACCAGCGGTTTCAATGAACACACATTTCTTGGTAGAATCATGCAGGACTGAAATTTTTGATGTTTTTCTACTCCTGTCATGAGCCCAAACAAGTCTCTAAAAGCATGAGTTTGCAACTACTTTACTTTTGGAGAAAATTCAAAACATTCACTATTCAATAGAGCCCAATAGCAAAAATCAAGTTTTGAATGAAGAATCACATTTCTTGGTAAAATCATGCAGGATTGAAATTTTTGATGGTTTTTTACTCCTCTCAACAGCCCAAACAAGTTTCTAAAAGGATGAGTTTGCAACTACTTTACTTTTGGAGAAAATTCAAAACATTCATTATTCAATAGGGCCCAAACTATCAAAAACCAGCGGTTTGAATGAACACACATTTCTTGGTAGAATCATGCAGGACTGAAATTTTTGATGTTTTTCTACTCCTCTCATGAGCCCAAACAAGTCTCTAAGAGCATGAGTTTGCAACTACTTTACTTTTGGAGAAAATTCAAAACATTCATTATTCAAAACATTCATTATTCAATAGAGCCCAATAGCAAAAACCAGCGTTTTGAATGAAGAATCACATTTCTTGGTAGAATCATGCAGGATTGAAATTTTTGATGGTTTTTTACTCCTCTCAACAGCCCAAACAAGTTTCTAAAAGGATGAGTTTGCAACTACTTTACTTTTGGAGAAAATTCAAAACATTCATTATTCAATAGGGCCCAAACTATCAAAAACCAGCGGTTTCAATGAACACACATTTCTTGGTAGAATCATGCAGGACTGAAATTTTTGATGTTTTTCTACTCCTCTCATGAGCCCAAACAAGTCTCTAAGGCCGGTTTCACATTAGCGCTTTTTCAGCGCGCGCACGGCCGGGGGTAGCTCCGCCCCCGAGCCGGCTCTCTGCCCGGCGTGGCCGCCCCTTCCTTGTAGCGCCGCCTCCTAGCGGACAGCGGCGCCTGCGATCGGCACACCCTATCTTTAGCATAGGGTGCGCCGATCGTGCACAGGCCGTGCGCTAGTTGCGCTTTGACCTGCGCTGCGCACTTTTGACGGTGCGCCGTGCGCGCCAAAATCGAACTTTTCGGATTTTGGCGCGCACAGCGCACCGTCAAAATTGCGCAGCGCAGGTCAAAGCGCAACTAGCGCACGACCTGCGCACGATCTGCGCACCCTATGCTAAAGATAGGGTGCGCCGATCGCAGGCGCCGCTGTCCGCTAGGAGGCGGCGCTACAGGCAAGGGGCGGACACGCCGGGCAGAGAGCCGGATCGGGGGCGGAGCTACCCCCGGCCGTGCGTGCGCATAAAATGCGATAATGTGAAACCGGCCTAAAAGCATGAGTTTGCAACTACTTTACTTTTGGAGAAAATTCAAAACATTCATTATTCAATAGAGCCCAATAGCAAAAATCAGGTTTTGAATGAAGAATCACATTTCTTGGTAAAATCATGCAGGATTGAAATTTTTGATGGTTTTTTACTCCTCTCAACAGCCCAAACAAGTTTCTAAAAGGATGAGTTTGCAACTACTTTACTTTTGGAGAAAATTCAAAACATTCATTATTCAATAGGGCCCAAACTATCAAAAACCAGCGGTTTGAATGAACACACATTTCTTGGTAGAATCATGCAGGACTGAAATTTTTGATGTTTTTCTACTCCTCTCATGAGCCCAAACAAGTCTCTAAAAGCATGAGTTTGCAACTACTTTACTTTTGGAGAAAATTCAAAACATTCACTTTTCACTAGAGCCCAATAGCAAAAATCAGGTTTTGAATGAAGAATCACATTTCTTGGTAGAATCATGCTGCATTGAAATTTTTGATGGTTTTTTACTCCTCTCAACAGCCCAAACAAGTTTCTAAAAGGATGAGTTTGCAACTACTTTACTTTTGGAGAAAATTCAAAACATTCATTATTCAATAGGGCCCAAACTATCAAAAACCAGCGGTTTCAATGAACACACATTTCTTGGTAGAATCATGCAGGACTGAAATTTTTGATGTTTTTCTACTCCTCTCATGAGCCCAAACAAGTCCCTAAAAGCATGAGTTTGCAACTACTTTACTTTTGGAGAAAATTCAAAACATTCATTATTCAATAGAGCCCAATAGCAAAAATCAGGTTTTGAATGAAGAATCACATTTCTTGGTAAAATCATGCAGGATTGAAATTTTTGATGGTTTTTTACTCCTCTCAACAGCCCAAACAAGTTTCTAAAAGGATGAGTTTGCAACTACTTTACTTTTGGAGAAAATTCAAAACATTCATTATTCAATAGGGCCCAAACTATCAAAAACCAGCGGTTTCAATGAACACACATTTCTTGGTAGAATCATGCAGGACTGAAATTTTTGATGTTTTTCTACTCCTCTCATGAGCCCAAACAAGACTCTAAAAGCATGAGTTTGCAACTACTTTACTTTTGGAGAAAATTCAAAACATTCATTATTCAATAGAGCCCAATAGCAAAAATCAGGTTTTGAATGAAGAATCACATTTCTTGGTAAAATCATGCAGGATTGAAATTTTTGATGGTTTTTTACTCCTCTCAACAGCCCAAACAAGTTTCTAAAAGGATGAGTTTGCAACTACTTTACTTTTGGAGAAAATTCAAAACATTCATTATTCAATAGGGCCCAAACTATCAAAAACCAACGGTTTCAATGAACACACATTTCTTGGTAGAATCATGCAGGACTGAAATTTTTGATGTTTTTCTACTCTCATGAGCCCAAACAAGTCTCTAAAAGCATGAGTTTGCAACTACTTTACTTTTGGAGAAAATTCAAAACATTCATTATTCAATAGAGCCCAATAGCAAAAATCAGGTTTTGAATGAAGAATCACATTTCTTGGTAAAATCATGCAGGATTGAAATTTTTGATGGTTTTTTACTCCTCTCAACAGCCCAAACAAGTTTCTAAAAGGATGAGTTTGCAACTACTTTACTTTTGGAGAAAATTCAAAACATTCATTATTCAATAGGGCCCAAACTATCAAAAACCAGCGGTTTCAATGAACACACATTTCTTGGTAGAATCATGCAGGACTGAAATTTTTGATGTTTTTCTACTCCTCTCATGAGCCCAAACAAGTCTCTAAAAGCATGAGTTTGCAACTACTTTACTTTTGGAGAAAATTCAAAACATTCACTATTCAATAGAGCCCAATAGCAAAAATCAGGTTTTGAATGAAGAATCACATTTCTTGGTAAAATCATGCAGGATTGAAATTTTTGATGGTTTTTTACTCCTCTCAACAGCCCAAACAAGTTTCTAAAAGGATGAGTTTGCAACTACTTTACTTTTGGAGAAAATTCAAAACATTCATTATTCAATAGGGCCCAAACTATCAAAAACCAGCGGTTTGAATGAACACACATTTCTTGGTAGAATCATGCAGGACTGAAATTTTTGATGTTTTTCTACTCCTCTCATGAGCCCAAACAAGTCTCTAAAAGCATGAGTTTGCAACTACTTTACTTTTGGAGAAAATTCAAAACATTCATTATTCAATAGAGCCCAATAGCAAAAATCAGGTTTTGAATGAAGAATCACATTTCTTGGTAGAATCATGCAGGATTGAAATTTTTGATGGTTTTTTACTCCTCTCAACAGCCCAAACAAGTTTCTAAAAGGATGAGTTTGCAACTACTTTACTTTAGGAGAAAATTCAAAACATTCATTATTCAATAGGGCCCAAAATATCAAAAACCAGCGGTTTGAATGAACACACATTTCTTGGTAGAATCATGCAGGACTGAAATTTTTGATGTTTTTCTACTCCTCTCATGAGCCCAAACAAGTCTCTAAAAGGATGAATTTGCAACTACTTTACTTTTGGAGAAAATTCAAAACATTCATTATTCAATAGAGCCCAATAGCAAAAACCAGCGTTTTGAATGAAGAATCACATTTCTTGGTAGAATCATGCAGGATTGAAATTTTTGATGGTTTTTTACTCCTCTCAACAGCCCAAACAAGTTTCTAAAAGGATGAGTTTGCAACTACTTTACTTTTGGAGAAAATTCAAAACATTCATTATTCAATAGGGCCCAAACTATCAAAAACCAGCGGTTTCAATGAACACACATTTCTTGGTAGAATCATGCAGGACTGAAATTTTTGATGTTTTTCTACTCCTCTCATGAGCCCAAACAAGTCTCTAAAAGCATGAGTTTGCAACTACTTTACTTTTGGAGAAAATTCAAAACATTCATTATTCAATAGAGCCCAATAGCAAAAATCAGGTTTTGAATGAAGAATCACATTTCTTGGTAGAATCATGCTGCATTGAAATTTTTGATGGCTTTTTACTCCTCTCAACAGCCCAAACAAGTTTCTAAAAGGATGAGTTTGCAACTACTTTACTTTTGGAGAAAATTCAAAACATTCATTATTCAATAGGGCCCAAACTATCAAAAACCAGCGGTTTCAATGAACACACATTTCTTGGTAGAATCATGCAGGACTGAAATTTTTGATGTTTTTCTACTCCTCTCATGAGCCCAAATAAGTCTCTAAAAGCATGAGTTTGCAACTACTTTACTTTTGGAGAAAATTCAAAACATTCACTATTCAATAGAGCCCAATAGCAAAAATCAAGTTTTGAATGAAGAATCTCATTTCTTGGTAAAATCATGCAGGATTGAAATTTTTGATGGTTTTTTACTCCTCTCAACAGCCCAAACAAGTTTCTAAAAGGATGAGTTTGCAACTACTTTACTTTTGGAGAAAATTCAAAACATTCATTATTCAATAGGGCCCAAACTATCAAAAACCAGCGGTTTCAATGAACACACATTTCTTGGTAGAATCATGCAGGACTGAAATTTTTGATGTTTTTCTACTCCTCTCATGAGCCCAAACAAGTCTCTAAAAGCATGAGTTTGCAACTACTTTACTTTTGGAGAAAATTCAAAACATTCATTATTCAATAGAGCCCAATAGCAAAAATCAGGTTTTGAATGAAGAATCACATTTCTTGGTAGAATCATGCAGGATTGAAATTTTTGATGGTTTTTTACTCCTCTCAACAGCCCAAACAAGTTTCTAAAAGGATGAGTTTGCAACTACTTTACTTTTGGAGAAAATTCAAAACATTCATTATTCAATAGGGCCCAAACTATCAAAAACCAGCGGTTTCAATGAACACACATTTCTTGGTAGAATCATGCAGGGCTGAAATTTTTGATGTTTTTCTACTCCTCTCATGAGCCCAAACAAGTCTCTAAAAGCATGAGTTTGCAACTACTTTACTTTTGGAGAAAATACAAAATATTCATTATTCAATAGAGCCCAATAGCAAAAATCAGGTTTTGAATGAAGAATCACATTTCTTGGTAGAATCATGCAGGATTGAAATTTTTGATGGTTTTTTACTCCTCTCAACAGCCCAAACAAGTTTCTAAAAGGATGAGTTTGCAACTACTTTACTTTTGGAGAAAATTCAAAACATTCATTATTCAATAGGGCCCAAACTATCAAAAACCAGCGGTTTCAATGAACACACATTTCTTGGTAGAATCATGCAGGACTGAAATTTTTGATGTTTTTCTACTCCTCTCATGAGCCCAAACAAGTCTCTAAAAGCATGAGTTTGCAACTACTTTACTTTTGGAGAAAATTCAAAACATTCACTATTCAATAGAGCCCAATAGCAAAAATCAGGTTTTGAATGAAGAATCACATTTCTTGGTAAAATCATGCAGGATTGAAATTTTTGATGGTTTTTTACTCCTCTCAACAGCCCAAACAAGTTTCTAAAAGGATGAGTTTGCAACTACTTTACTTTTGGAGAAAATTCAAAACATTCGTTATTCAATAGGGCCCAAACTATCAAAAACCAGCGGTTTCAATGAACACACATTTCTTGGTAGAATCATGCAGGACTGAAATTTTTGATGTTTTTCCACTCCTCTCATGAGCCCAAATAATTCTCTAAAAGCATGAGTTTGCAACTACTTTACTTTTGGAGAAAATTCAAAACATTCATTATTCAATAGAGCCCAATAGCAAAAATCAGGTTTTGAATGAAGAATCACATTTCTTGGTAGAATCATGCAGGATTGAAATTTTTGATGGTTTTTTACTCCTCTCAACAGCCCAAACAAGTTTCTAAAAGGATGAGTTTGCAACTACTTTACTTTTGGAGAAAATTCAAAACATTCATTATTCAATAGGGCCCAAACTATCAAAAACCAGCGGTTTCAATGAACACACATTTCTTGGTAGAATCATGCAGGACTGAAATTTTTGATGTTTTTCTACTCCTCTCATGAGCCCAAACAAGTCTCTAAAAGCATGAGTTTGCAACTACTTTACTTTTGGAGAAAATACAAAACATTCATTATTCAATAGAGCCCAATAGCAAAAATCAGGTTTTGAATGAAGAATCACATTTCTTGGTAGAATCATGCAGGATTGAAATTTTTGATGGTTTTTTACTCCTCTCAACAGCCCAAACAAGTTTCTAAAAGGATGAGTTTGCAACTACTTTACTTTTGGAGAAAATTCAAAACATTCATTATTCAATAGGGCCCAAACTATCAAAAACCAGCGGTTTCAATGAACACACATTTCTTGGTAGAATCATGCAGGACTGAAATTTTTGATGTTTTTCTACTCCTCTCATGAGCCCAAACAAGTCTCTAAAAGCATGAGTTTGCAACTACTTTACTTTTGGAGAAAATTCAAAACATTCACTATTCAATAGAGCCCAATAGCAAAAATCAGGTTTTGAATGAAGAATCACATTTCTTGGTAAAATCATGCAGGATTGAAATTTTTGATGGTTTTTTACTCCTCTCAACAGCCCAAACAAGTTTCTAAAAGGATGAGTTTGCAACTACTTTACTTTTGGAGAAAATTCAAAACATTCGTTATTCAATAGGGCCCAAACTATCAAAAACCAGCGGTTTCAATGAACACACATTTCTTGGTAGAATCATGCAGGACTGAAATTTTTGATGTTTTTCCACTCCTCTCATGAGCCCAAACAATTCTCTAAAAGCATGAGTTTGCAACTACTTTACTTTTGGAGAAAATTCAAAACATTCATTATTCAATAGGGCCCAAAATATCAAAAAACAGCGGTTTGAATGAACACACATTTCTTGGTAGAATCGTGCAGGACTGAAATTTTTGATGTTTTTCTACTCCTCTCATGAGCCCAAACAAGTCTCTAAAAGGATGAGTTTGCAACTACTTTACTTTTGGAGAAAATTCAAAACATTCATTATTCAATAGAGCCCAATAGCAAAAACCAGCGTTTTGAATGAAGAATCACATTTCTTGGTAGAATCATGCAGGATTGAAATTTTAAGTGCCATCTTCACAGAGAAAAACACACTAGCTCCTGTGTTAAGGCCCTTTTACATTTAGCGATGCACCAGCGATCCGACCAGCGATCCGACCCGGTCAGGATCGCTGGTGCATCGCTAAATGATCGCTAGTGAGCTTTCATACAGAAAGATCTCACAGCGATGCAGCAGCGACGCAGCGCACGATACTTACCATTCACACACAGCGATCCTGGCGTCCTCCCGCCCGCCTCCACGCGTCGCTCGTCGTCACAGCAGAAAGTCTCAGCAGGAAGCGCCCGACGAGAAATGGAGCCGGACATTCTCGCGCGATCAGCGATGGACAGCGGGGGAGCCGGTCACTGGTAAGTATCACACATAGCGATATCGCTAGCAATATCGCTATGACGTCACAAAACCAGTGACGTTTTAGCGATATTGCTAGCGATATCGCTTAGTGTAAAACCCCCTTTAGTGGGGTTAAGTAACTTCTGCTGTTCCCCTGCTGTGTGGACGGCAATGTCTCCTGCTGCCTCCACATTCAAAAACCATCAGGCCTCTGCCTGCTCCATGCTTGATCCTGGGCTTGGGGTTGGCAGAACACGTACAGCGCCACTCTCCAGATCTGTACCCGGCTCCACAACATTGACCCAATGGGCAGTGAGGGAAAGGTATCGTCCCTGTCCATGGTTACTGGTCCACGCATCGGTGGTCAGGTGGACCTTGCTACTGACGGCATTAAGTAGTGCATGTTTTATTTTTCCCTCCACATGTTTTTGCAGGGCAGGGACGGCTTGCCTGCTGAAATAAAAGCGGCTGGGCATGGTGTATTGTGGGACTGCCAATGCCATGAAGTTCCGGAAGGTGTCAGTCTCCACCAGTCTGAATGAGAGCATTTCAAGGGCCAGTAGTTTGGCAATGCCAGCATTCAGAGCCTGTGCTCGGGGATGATTTGCCGAGTATGGCCGGGTTTTATCCCATGCCTGTGCTACCGATGGCTGTAGAGTGGCCTGGGAGTGTGAGGATGACTGGGAAAGTGGTGCTGTGGGTGGAATGTCACTGGGTCTTCGGACAACAGTGCCAGAGGTTCTTCCTTGGCGATCCTGTGAGGAAGCCGAACCAGCTGTGTGTGAGCTGGAGGAAGAGGCACCAACACGAGCTGAAGAGGTGGTAGGTGGTGCGGTACGCTGGCCTACGTCTTCAGTGTGTCTGTGTAACTCCACCTCGTGCTTGGTCTGCACATGTTTCCACATATTTGTGGTATTGAGGTTGCTGACATTTTTCCCTCTTTTGACTTTCTGATGACACAGCTTGCATTTGACAAAGCAAATGTCATCTGCAACTGTGTCAAAAAAGGACCACGCACTGCAAGTCTTGGGAGCGCCCACTTTGGCTTTTGAAAGAGGAATGCTCCTAACGGGTGCCGAAGTGGAGGCTACAGGCAACCAAGTCTGCCCCCTCCCTCTCCCTCCTGGGAGAGGTCCTTGACCTCACGCCATGATGGGTCAAGGACCTCATCATCTACACTCCCCTCTTGAAACACCTGCTTCTCCTGGGTTGTCTCGCCAGCACCGTACACACCAGAAAGTGGCACCTGAGTCTCATCATCTGATGCGTACCGAGGTGTGCTGACCATAGGCACTGGCCCACCCACCTCTTCAGATTCCGAGGGACAAAGAAGTTGCGCATCACTGCATACTCTCTCTTCTTCACATTCTTGAATGCTGCTTGGCTGGCCCCCTCTTTCCAAGCCAACAGATTCAGAGAACAGAAGTAGAGACTGATGGCTCCTGTCCAGGGCTCTCTGACTGCCTGGGCACTTTGGCAGGTGGTGAAGAGACAGATGGTTGCTCTTCAGTGCTCTGGCCCTGAGAGGACGTGGAAGTCATTGAAGTCGATGCGTTATCTGCCATCCATCCGACAACGGCTTCAATTTGTTCCTCCCGCAGCAGTGGGGTACGGCGAGGTCCTACAAAGCTGCGCATGAAGGACTGTTGCCTACTAAAACTGGGGGATGCTGACTAATTGGTGCCCGCAGCAGGCACAGAATCCCCACGTCCTCTCCCTGCTGAAACTCCACGCCCACGGGCCTTACTTCCTGCCTTCTTCATCTTGGTATACTGATAAAGATAGGCAGAAAAGTACAAAGGGGGGGCTTAGTGTGCTTATTCCTGAACAGCTGGTAACAGGTATAAGAAACACTAATTTTATGAAGTGTGTGTGTGGACTACACTTTAATAGGAGCTAATGTGGCCTACACAACTGTCAAATGGAGTGTTTGGTGAACTTTATTTTGTTTGTTTTTTTTGTAAAAACTAAAAGGATGTGACCAAAGATTTGAACACGATAGTATCACAAACTTTTTGGAGCTATTACAATGCAGGAAGGTAACCTACAATGCAAAAGATGAGGCTCCAAAAAATAGGGTAATACTAATCTGGCTGCAGCTGAAGGGCACAAGCCAGAAAAAAGGCTCCTCTATCTACTCCTATATAGTGTTTGCAACCAACCAATGTAGATGGATACGGATGGATGCACACTAATAGGAGAATAAAAAATGAGCTGCAATAAAAGAAAAATGTGTGAGGCAGTGACGCACACTGAGCGGCCTACAACCAGACGTAGCTGAAGGACACACTACTCAGCGTGAGCTGCACTCACACACAGGGACCTCTCAGACAGCCGTGAACAGTGCAGCAAACTGAGGTTGCTGACATTTTTCCCTCTTTTGACTTTCTGATGACACAGCTTGCATTTGACAAAGCAAATGTCATCTGCAACTGTGTCAAAAAAGGACCACGCACTGCAAGTCTTGGGAGCGCCCGCTTTGGCTTGAAAGGCTGCAGAAAGACTCCGCTGTCTACTCCCATAGTGTTTGCAACCAACGTATATGGATACGGATGGATTCACACTAATAGGAGAATGAAAAATTTGCAGCAAGAAAAAGAAAAAATTTGTATGAGGCAGTGACACGCTGAACGTCCTACAAGCAGACGTGTCTGCAGGACACACTACACAGTGTGAGCTACACTCACACAGACCTTGCAGACAGCTGTGACTAGCGCTGCTGCAAGGCAAAAGAAAGCTGGCTCATAGCATTATGGGAACTTCCGATTCCGGTATTCGATATGCTAAAAGTATCGGAAACTCAGTATCGGAATTCCGATACAGTGAATATCGGCCGATACCCGATACTTGCGGTATCGGAATGCTCAAACTAATCCCAAATATCATACCTCACTGTTTTTTTCTGGAGGATATCCCACTCAGAGTCCTCCCTTGGTTGACTAACCCCAAATACGTGGATGTTTATGATCTGTGGGATGGTCTCCCAAACATTCCTATCTCCCATCTCCTGTGAGGTGATATACCATGTGTGGAGGGTTGGCCGAGAGATGCTACAAAACGTCCTAAGGACTTCTTGCAGAAACAGCATGTCCATTTCATCTTAAAATTTAAAGCAGACCTGAAGCATTCCTTGGATCTGTTATGGCTGGAGCTCATGGTTAAGCTCCATTCTATCTCCAAACTAGTGTCTAAACTATATGCTAATCTTATCAAGCCACCAGAGAACTTCGAGCCTCTTTATACAGTATAACCTCTTGGGAATCGGAGCTAAAGATAACCCTATCTCACCAAGAAGTGAGTCAAGTGCTTGCCAACTCTCACGGTTTTTCCAGGTGTATTCTATTACAGGAGAATGCATTCAAGATTCTGGTACAAAACTCTGGAACGCTTGGTCCACCTAGGTTTAAGCAATACACCATTGTGTTGGAGATGTTCTGGTGCAATAGGATCTCTTGTGCATATTTTCTGGTTTTGCCCGGGTATTTCAACTTTCTGGAAAGATATTAATGGCTCACTTCGTTGTATGGGTTTGACACCAACAGATCTTACTCCTCAAGAGATTTTATTGTCACTCCCTTCGAAAACTTTTTGAATGGAAAATATGCTGGAATATTTAGCGGTTGCCATGTCGCGTTTGGAGAGCCCCTGTGTGCTTAAACATTGGAGCTCTCCCACAAGTGACCCCATTTTGGAAACTAGACGCCCCAAGGAACTTATCTAGATGCAGAGTGCTCACTTTGAACCCCCAGGTGCTTCACAATTGATCAGTAAATAAAAAAGGTACTTTTTTTTCACAAAAATTTTCTTTTAGCCTATTTTTTCATTTTCACATGGGCAACAGGATAAAATGGATCCTAAAATTTGTTAAGCAATTTCTCCTGAGTACACCGATACCTCATATGTGGTCATAAACCACTGTTTAGGCGCAAGGCAGGGTCCGGAAGCGAAGGAGCGCCATTTGACTTTACATTTATTACATTTATTACATTTATTTATACATGGTTATTATTTCACCCCTCAGTCGTCTTTTTTCTAGACTAAATAATCCTAATTTTGCTAATCTCTCTGGGTATTGTAGTTCCCCCATCCATTTATAAGTGTGACCTGCTGTCTTCAGCACGGGTCCCTGTCAGGACAGGAAACCCAACTGAAGCGAGGGAAAGGTACCGCCCTTTTATCTTCAGTAGGGTTCCTGTCCTGACTGGGCGGATCCCCTCTCTCATGTGTGCCATCATGGGAGACGGGAAAAAGGGTTTTCCACCAACATAGAAGAGGATTCTTTACAGTTAGGGTAGAGAGAATCTGGAATTCCCTTCCTGAGGAGGTGGTGATGGCAAACTCAGTCGAAGGGTTCAAGAGGGGCCTGGATGTCTTCCTGGAGCGTAACAATATTGTATCTTACAGTTATTGTTAGGTTTTTTAGAAGGACATAGATCTGGGGATTTATTCTGACCGAATTTTATAGGCTGGACTGGATGGACTAATGTCTTTTTTCGGCCTTACTAACTGTTACTATGTTACTAAGGTCGAATGTACGACTGAAAACATTCAAGAATTTTGGAACTGGATGCTTTGTACAATAAAGGAACTGTTAAATTCAATTTTCCCTCTTGAGTGCCAAGTCTTTACTATAATCTATAGTGGATTGGATACCGTACTTCTGCACCTCCCTCTGTCATCGAGTGCTGTGTTTTTTCTAATTCATCCGCATCCATAGGCTTATATGGGTGCGAGTGAGCTGAGACTCTGCCATGTGTCAGTGGCAATCTCTGTATGCTACCATTTCACTCGGACACTGAAAACGTCTGGGGAAAAAAACCGTGATGGGAGCTGTCCCGTAGATGAATACTGGTCCGAGTGCTATGTGATGTTTTATTGCATAGCACTCGTCCGTATTCATCGCTGGAGTTACTCCGGCCTCAGGATGGGAGTCCTGCATTTGGGGCACGACAGGGGATATTAAGGACTGAACTATTCCACCCATCCTCCTATGCTGCCTTCTGAGGGTGATCTTCAGAGAAACAGGGATGAACCCCCCCCAATTTTTTATTACCTACACTGATTTTTTTCGTGAGCACTTTGTAATAGTCTGTGTCACATATATATTCTATTGGTGTTTGAATTAGTTTACCTGTTATATATTAAAAGTTAAGCTTTATGGTATCTCATGCTACAGAGTTATTGATCCTGGGCAATTGGTCCAAAGTGTCTATGGGAAATATGTGCACAGAAAACTTAGCATATCTGCAAGAAAAAGTGACAGGTTGTGTTTGAAGCACACACCCCAGGTCAGTTTACACTGCATAAAAAAAGCCCAGCGGGCAGGAGGTTTTTATAAATCCCATCCACATTGCTGAACTGTAAGAAGCTGTGTTTTTGATGGAACAAAAATATGTCGTGTCAAAAATGCAACAAAATCTCATTGTGGACACAGAGCCTAAGGCTGGAGTGGAGTCACATCGGATGCGATACAAGTAAGTTCTCCGTCTCCTCCATGGCCTGACTTGGTGTATATCGGACTGCACTGGGATGACATCCGAGTGCAGTGTGAAGTTTCACTAAGACCCTTTGCTAATCCTTTGCATCTAATTTGGTTGTGCCTTTTTTTGCTTTCTGCTTTGTTGCTAAGGTTCAGAGTACTCCCTGCTGGGGGCAGCGCTGGGCACCGCTCATACGTTACAGCTTGTGGCAGATTGTTCAGTCCCCTGGTGTGTTGTTTGAATTAGAGGCCTACCTAACTACCTACCTACCTTCACCTGTCTGAGCTTTCTATCGGCTTACAGCACCGAGGTGTGTCACAATGGAACATTGAAACACGTGTCACAATGGGCGTCCCAGACTGTCTTCCAGCAGTGCGGCAGAAGCCAGCTTCAGTCTGTTGAGGGAGCCTCAGCAGACAGGTAGGGATGGGGGTATGCACACGTGTTGGTTTCAAAACCCAGCAACAGGAGAGATAAGGTTTCCAAAAACAGACTGAATTGAATCCAAAGCAAGTTGTCTTTTTAATATATCATTAAATTGACAGCTGGCCTGTGTGGTATTATTCAGTACTGAATATCTGGTCTAAACGTCTGGAGTAAGAGGCGTCTTGTAAGCAGCAGATACTGAACGTAATAACCTTGTTTTCAGTTGAGGAGCACTGGATTTCAAAATTGGGACTGAAGGAGCATCTCCTTCAGCAGCTGTACACACGCCCGGACACAGATGCATCGCTATTCCCCTGCACTCAAGTGCCTTTCTAACCAGCGCGTCCTCTCCTCCCGTGGCACACATACCTGGGCAGGACATACGTCCTCAAACAGTACCAGTCCCATATCAGGGACACAAGCCTGCTATGCACAACATGTGGCATATCCTCTAATTAAATCAGATCATTTTACCAGGACCTTTGTCAGTCCCAATTTTGAAATCCAGTGTTCCTCAACTGAAAACAAGTTTATTACCTTCAGTATCCGCTGCTTACCAGATGCCTCTTATTCCAGAGTTTAAGACCAGATTTTGGTTTCAATTCAATTCAGTCTGCTTTTGGAAACCTTATCTCTCCTGATGCTGGGTATTGTAACCAACAAGCATGCATACCAACCTCCCTACCTGTCTGCTGAGGCTCCCTCAGCAGACTGAAGCTGGCTGCTGTCGCACAGCTGGAAGACAGTCTGGGCCGCCCATTGTGACAT
This sequence comes from Dendrobates tinctorius, assembly GCF_039654945.1. Lineage (NCBI taxonomy): Eukaryota > Metazoa > Chordata > Amphibia > Anura > Dendrobatidae > Dendrobates > Dendrobates tinctorius. Next base: position 680,336 of record NW_027362075.1, on the reverse strand, counting down.
GTGTTCCAATTGTTCCATTGTGACACCTGGCTGCTGTAAGCCAAGAGGATACTCAGACAGGTGAAGGTAGTTAGGTAGGTCACAAGAGGGAGACAATAGAACAAGTTTCACAATGGACGGTCCAGACTGTCTTCCAGCTGTGCGGCAGCAGCCAGCTTCAGTCTGCTGAGGGGGCCTCAGCAGACAGGTAGGGAGGATGGTATGCACACTCGTTGGTTACAATACCCAGCATCAGGAGAGATAAGTTTTCCAAAAACAGACTGAATTGAAACCAAAGCAAGTTGTCTTTTCAAAGCAATATTTTAATGCTTTTTGCAACTTTTGTTGCTCTGCATTAATTTTCCAAGTTGCACATTTCAAATGCCAAATGCATGTGGCTTGATTTAACTTGACCAACTCTGCTACATCAAGTACTCACCTATATATGGAAGGCATTGTATTTTATTCAGTCTGCAATATAAATCATCTGTCTTGGCTTTTGCTATTTGGTAGGTACAGGTGTCATTAGCTGCAGTAATGTGTTTAGGTTTGGATGGATACATTTCTGCACACCCACCTGCTACAAGACCATCAGCGCCTTCCCTCATTACTTCAATGTGTAGTTAAGTTATTAAATTTCTACCAGATTCCTGACGCTTATGAATTCTTTAGTGAAACATTGTCTCCCCCTTGAGGCCCTCCAACTTCTAAATTTTGGGAAAAGGGGACAATACAAATATCTCTCCGAGGATCTGTTTATACCAAGGAAGGCGACGGTCACAAGGGGGCATTCTCTGCGTCTGGAGGAGAAACACCAAGGTTACTTACCGGTAGCCAGTTTTTCCGGAGCCCATGACGGCACACATGAGAGAGGGGATCCGCCCAGTCAGGACAGGAACCCTACTGAAGATAAAAGGGCGGTACCTCTCCCTCGCTTCAGTTGGTTTACAGAGCATGAGAGGCCCCCGGGTTAGTACACATGGTAAAACTATCACCACATTATATCTATCTAACTAAAAAACACCCAAACTATAGTGCACACCAAAGGAGTGAAAAGGGGGGGAATATACAGGTGCCGTCATGGGCTCCGGAAAAACCGGCTACCGGTAAGTAACCTTGGTGTTTTCCCGTCTCCCATGACGGCACACATGAGAGACTTTTGTAGAATAAGACACCTTAGGGAGGGACCACCGCTTGCAGCACCCTTCTACCAAAGGTTAGGTCAGTAGAGGAAGACAGATCAAGTCGGTAGTGTTTAACAAAGGTGGAAGGTGAGGACCAAGTAGCGGCTTTACAAATTTGCTCAATCAATACCTCAGCCTTCTCTGCCCAGGAGGTAGCCACGGCTCTGGTGGAGTGAGCCTTGATGCCTTCTGGAACCGGAGTGCCACTTGCGGAGTAGGATAACATAATGGCCTCCCTGATCCATCTGGCAATGGTACTTTTAGCTACCCCGTGCCCCTTTCTACTACCCTGAAAGGCTACAAAAAGGGACTGATCTTTCCTCCACTGACTAGTTATTGACATATATTGTATTATGGCTCTTTTTACATCTAATGTATGGAACTTTTGCTCCCCCGGGTTTCTGGGATTGTTACAGAACGATGGCAAGGAGATCTCCTGAGTCCTATGAAACTTTTGGACTACCTTGGGGAGATAGGCCGGGTCTGGTCTTAGAACCACTCGGTCATCCAAGATCTGTGTATAAGGAGGACATATAGACAGAGCTTGTAGGTCGCTGACTCTTCGGGCTGACGTTAAGGCTACCAGTAAGACCGTTTTAAGTGTAAGTAGCTTTGGTGACAGCTCTAGTAGTGGTTCGAAGGGATCTTTGGTTAAAGCCTCCAAAACTAGGTTCAGGTCCCAGGGTGGTATCTTTGGGATAATGACCGGCCTTGACCTGCCACAGGACTTAATGAACCGGGACACCCACCTATTGGCTGCTAAATTGCAGTTATATAGGGCCCCCAAAGCTGAGACTTGAACTTTGAGTGTGTTAGTGGCTAACCCCAGTTGCAGCCCCGACTGTAAGAACTCTAGGATAGGTCCCACTGGAGCTACATCCCCTAAAGGTTCCCCCAGGAAGTCTAGGAACTTTTTCCACGTTCTACCGTAGATTTGGGATGTTATTGGTTTCCTACTTTTCAACAGGGTGGAGACTAACCCTGGAGAGAATCCCTGGCGACTCAGTAGCGCCCTCTCAAATTCCAGGCTGCTAGATGGAAGCCCTTCACCTGAGAGTGGACCACTGGTCCCTGGGAAAGCAGGTCTGGAATCTCTGGTAGTATCCATGGATCTGTCACTGACATGAGCCTCAGAAGGGAGAACCAAGGCCTTCTTGGCCAAAAAGGAGCTATAAGAATTATTCTTGCCCGATCCTCCCTGATTTTCCTGACTACTACTGGGATCATTGTTATCAGGGGAAATGCATAGGCCAGGATGAACTTCCAGGGTATTTGTAGGGCATCTACTGCGAAGGGGTTTTCCCTTGGATTTAGCGGGCAGAACTTCCTGACCTTCCGGTTGTGTGCGGTAGCGAATAGGTCTATTTCTGGTCTGCCCCAGGCCTGAACTATTTGTTGGAAGACTCGGGAGTTTAGGGACCATTCCCCTTGTCTTAGATGCCTGCGACTCAGGAAGTCTGCTTGTATATTTTCTGCCCCCTTTATGTGCAATGCTGTGATGGATAAGAGATGTTGTTCTGCTAGCTGGAAGAGTAGATCTGATATTTGCATGAGGCCCCGAGATCTCGTTCCCCCCGATGATTGATGTAGGCTACTACTGCCTGATTGTCCATCATGACCCGGGTGTGGCGGCCCTGAAGTAAGGGAAGGAAATGTTTCACGGCTTTTTCCACTGCCCATAGTTCTTTTACATTTGAATTCTGATCGCTTTCTAGTGAGGACCAGGTCCCCTGTATTGTATGGGATCTCAGGTGTGCTCCCCACCCTGTGGCACTCGCGTCTGTCGTAATGATGTCCTCAACTGGTTTTTGCCACGGGACACCAGCTGTTAGATTCTTTTCTACAGTCCACCAGAGCAGGGAATCTCTTACAGCCACTGAGAGACATAGTTTGCCTTCTAAATGCCCTTTTAATTGTTTCTGCACTGACAGGACTTCCCACTGTAGTTGCCTTAAGTGGTACTGCGCCCATGTTACTGCGGGTATACATGATGTCAGTGAGCCTAAAAGGGACATTGCGTTCCTCAGTGTCATATTTGGCCTTTGTATTGCTGTGCGAGCTAGGCCTCTTATCTTGGTCACTTTCCTCTGGTAGGAGGCAGCGTTGTTGCTCGGAGTCCAATATCAACCCTAGGAAGGATTGCTCTTTTACTGGGGTTATCCTTGACTTGGGGATGTTTACTATCCATCCTAGTCCTACTAGAGTTGCTATTACTTCCTTCACTTGAAGTGTGCAGTGGGATTCCGACCTCCCTATTACCAGAAAGTCGTCTAAGTATGGGACGATCACTATGTCCCTGGATCGCAGAAAAGACATCTCTGATACTCCCGATGGATTGGGATGTGATAGTAGGCATCTTTTAAGTCTATCACTGCCATGAGGCAATGCTGGAACAGGATCTTTGTGGCCGTGTTGATTGACTCCATTTTGAAGGAGCAATTGTCTATCCACTGATTGAGTCTCCTCAGGTTGACAATGGTTCTCCAAGAGCCATCTGGTTTTTGTATTAAGAAGAGGGGGGAGTAGAACCCCTTCCTTCTTCTTGCGCTGGGACTTCCTGTAGGACTTGTTTTTTCACGAACACGAACTGGCATTGTTGGAGCCCAGGATCAAGCATGGAGCAGGCAGAGGCCTGATGGTTTTTGAATGTGGAGGCGGCAGGAGACATTGCAATCCACATAGCAGGGTACCAGCAGACGTTACTGAACCCCACTAACACAGGAGCTAGTGTTTTTCTCTGTGCGGACAGCACTTCCGAGCGACAACTGGCTGTGTTGAAGCCCAGGATCAATCATGCAGCAGGCGGAGGCCAACTTGCAGCAAGTTTTATATAGCAACCGCTGCTTTTTGCTATTGGTCCCTATTGAATAATGAACGTTTTGAATTTTCTCCAAAAGTAAAGTAGTTGCAAACTCATCCTTTTAGAAACTTGTTTGGGCTGTTGAGAGGAGTAGAAAAACATCAAAAATTTAAATCCTGCACGATTCTACCAAGAAATGTGAGTGTTCATTCAAACCGCTGGTTTTTGCTATTTTGGGCCCTATTGAATAATGAATGTTTTGAATTTTCTCCAAAAGTAAAGTAGTTGCAAACTCATCCTTTTAGAAACTTGTTTGGGCTGTTGAGAGGAGTAAAAAAACATCAAAAATTTCAATCCTTTCAGTCTGCTGAAGGACCCTGGGAAGGACCAATCAGATCCGACACAGGACCTGAACACGTGACCCCTGCTCTCCACTGAGAGGTAAACTTGCGGGCATGCCCAGTAGCACGGCATGAGGACTTAGCCTCTGGAGCTGTTCCCTGCAGAGCAGGTTGCGCTACCATTGCTGCACCAGAGGTGGCAGCAACATCCAGGCTGTCAGAGTAAGTCTGAGCAGCACCCGGAGCGGTCAGAGAAAAATGGGAGACCGCTGGATGTCTGGCTCTGGATCCCCGCTGTGCAGAGTCAGGAATCCGACACCTAACAGATTCATGGCATCTGTGGAAAATGGCTCCCTCTCCCATAGCCCCAGGAACAGGTTTGTATAGGATGGCGCACAGGCTGCAACCATGGCTGTCCCCTTACAGTATGAGGCCACATATAGCCTCCTATATACAGTATGAGCACCAACATATAGCCTCCTGAATGCAGTGTTTACCTCCTATATACAGTATGAGCCTGCACATTGCTTCCTATATACAGTATGAGCCTGCACATAGCCTCCTATATACAGTAGCAAAAAAAAAAAAATGATTGAATGAGAGTAATGGTTTTGGGTCCTTTCTGTAAAAATCGTATGGGTATCTTTTTAGTCTTGGTTTTAGTTTTCTGTTTTTAATTATTTTTTCCTGTGCTTATACTCCAGTTCTCTATCTTCGCATTGCAGTATATGATCTGGCATGGAATTCATTGTTGAGGGCATTTCAAGATTTTATGAAGAAACACTCCTCTCACAAGAAATCTACGGCTCTTTTCGTACCCATTGGGTCTTCAATATTTCATATTATTTGTTCACATTTTTATTCATTTTTTCTTTTTTTATTTGTTTATTTCATTTACATTTTTATTTGTTTTATTTTTATATATTTTTTTTCACTCATTTTTTATTTTTTTCACAATTTTCTTTGTGTATTTTTGCTATGTATTATGCATTATACATAATTGTGTATATAATTACTTTATGATATATGACATTTGATGTATGTATTGAATGCCATGTGTTATTTTTATGTTCATTTGTTTTTTAACAGAGACATGGTATATAGTTGTTATAGTTATATGATGCACATACACTTTCATATAGCCTGCATACACATTATGCTAATTGTTAAAAAAAAATTTTATTGCTTGCATAGTGTGCTTATAATTGACACATATGTGTGTGCCTTTGCACTCTATGTCAGACATATTCACTTTAATGGTTCATACACACCGCTATAATTATTTCAGCATCATTATGTTTTATCCCCTCACTTTCAACACTTGCTATCACTTTAAATAGTGATTATTATTCTTCATAATTATTTTATTTTCTTGTCCTCACTTGAGCGCATGCCCAGTTCTGTCCTCCCTAGGAGCCTTCTGACGTGCTCAGTCTGGTATGTGGCTGTCTCTGGCTGTTTTGCAGCTTGAGCCACTTTCATGCTGATCATAGACTCCCTGTTCATAGTGGGGACTCAACAGCGCATGCGCCGATAATGCTGTGGACGTTTAGAACTGGATACTATTGACGTCATTGTGGACACTACAGCTCAGGTCCTGAATTTTACAAGCTTTATTAGGGAAAGCGGTTTATTGGTTGACCGCACTATATAAACTAGAAACGGGGCACTTGTAAACCACGCCTCCTGAGGAAGCTGCGGCGTAACGCGCGTAGGGGCGGCAGGTTTTACAGCGACATACACTACACATGTAAGTTGTTACTTTCTAATGCAGTCCTTGTATCTTACTCTGGAATTTGTATAGACAGTTTTTACTCTGTGTACACTTAACGCCTACCAGGCTTATTTGATACAAGGCACTTGTGCACTTTATATTCAGCAGTTTACTCTGGGTACTTATTGTATGCAAAACCGTATCTGGGCATACATATTATGTAAATGGGGAGTTTGCTGTTTACTATGCATTCTATTTGTGAAAGGAAAGCAAAGAAACTACATGTTTTATACAGATAAAAACTTTATTAACTGTCAAGGTGCTGGTTTAATTATATTGTGTTTATGTCTGCTGTAACTTGCATTTAGCATTTATGCTCTGTTAATTATTCTAAATAAATTATTTAGCTTGAAAAACTCCAATTTTGATCTCTTGTGATGCTTAATAGCTCATTTATGAGATTTTTTTTGCTATTATATTTCCAGTGAGTTGAGCCTTTGAAGAATTTTTTTCCAGTATTTGGGATATATTTGTACTTTATCCTTTATACAGTATGGGCCTGGACATCGCTTCCTATATACAGTATGAGGCTGCATATAGCCTCCTATACACAGTATGAGCCCACATAGCCTCCTGTATACAGTATGAGGCCGCATATAGCCTTCTACACTGCGTTCCAAATTATTATGCAAATTGGATTTAAGTGTCATAAAGATGTAATTTTTTGTTTTTCAAATAAACTCAGATGGTATTGTGTATCAGGGCTCTTTGGATCACTGAAATCAATCTCAAACTCCTGTGATAATTAGTTTACCAGGTGAGCCCAATTAAAGGAAAACTACTTAAGAATGATGTTCCACATTATTAAGCAGGGCACAGGTTTCAAGGAATTTAGGAAAGAAAACGGATCTCTCTGCTGCTGAAAAGCATCAAATAGTGCAATGCCTTGGTCATGAGATAAAAACATTAGATATTTCCCAAAAACTTAAACGTGATCATCGTACTTTTAAGAGATTTGTGGTTGATTCTGAGAACAGACATGTTTGTGCTGATAAAGGCAGAATGAGGAAGGTTTCTGCCAGGCAAGTTCATCGGATTAAGAGAGCAGCTGCTAAAAAGCCATTACAAACCAGCAAACAGATATTTAAAGCTGCTGGTGCCTCTGGAGTCCCTCGAACCTCAAGGTGTAGGATCCTTCAAAGGCATGCTGTGGTGCATAAACCTACTATTCGGCCACTCCTAAACAGTGTTCACAAGCAGAAATGGTTGCAGTGGGCCCAGACATACATGAAAACTAATTTTCAAACAGTCTTGTTTACTGATGAGTGTCGAGCAACCCTGGATGGTCCAGATGGATGGAGTAGTGGATGGTTGGTGGAAGGCCACTATGCCCCAACAAGGCTGCGACGTCAGCAAGGAGGTGGAGGAGTCATGTTTTGGGCCGGAATCATGGGGAAACAGCTGGTAGGGCTCTTTAAGGTTCCTGATGGTGTGAAAATGACCTCTGCAAAGTATATAGAGTTTCTGACTGACAGCTGTCTTCCATGGTATAAAAAGCAGAAATGTGCCTTCAGGAGCAAAATCCTCTTCATGCATGAAACTGCACCATGTCATGCTGCAAAGAATACCTCTGAGTCATTGACTGCTATGGGCATAAAAGGAGATACAGTGGGGAAAAAAAGTATTTAGTCAGTCAGCAATAGTGCAAGTTCCACCACTTAAAAAGATGAGAGGCGTCTGTAATTTACATCATAGGTAGACCTCAACTATGGGAGACAAACTGAGAAAAAAAAATCCAGAAAATCACATTGTCTGTTTTTTTTTCATTTTATTTGCATATTATGGTGGAAAATAAGTATTTGGTCAGAAACAAAATTTCATCTCAATACTTTGTGATATATCCTTTGTTGGCAATGACAGAGGTCAAACGTTTTCTGTAAGTCTTCACAAGGTTGCCACACACTGTTGTTGGTATGTTGGCCCATTCCTCCATGCAGATCTCCTCTAGAGCAGTGATGTTTTTGGCTTTTCGCTTGGCAACACGGACTTTCAACTCCCTCCAAAGGTTTTCTATAGGGTTGAGATCTGGAGACTGGCTAGGCCACTCCAGGACCTTGAAATGCTTCTTACGAAGCCACTCCTTCATTGCCCTGGTGGTGTGCTTTGGATCATTGTCATGTTGAAAGACCCAGCCATGTTTCATCTTCAATGCCCTTGCTGATGGAAGGAGGTTTGCACTCAAAATCTCACGATACATGGCCCCATTCATTCTTTCATGTACCCGGATCAGTCGTCCTGGCCCCTTTGCAGAGAAACAGCCCCAAAGCATGATGTTTCCACCACCATGCTTTACAGTAGGTATGGTGTTTGATGGATGCAACTCAGTATTCTTTTTCCTCCAAACACGACAAGTTGTGTTTCTACCAAACAGTTCCAGTTTGGTTTCATCAGACCATAGGACATTCTCCCAAAACTCCTCTGGATCATCCAAATGCTCTCTAGCAAACTTCAGACGGGCCCGGACATGTACAGGCTTAAGCAGTGGGACACGTCTGGCACTGCAGGATCTGAGTCCATGGTGGCGTAGTGTGTTACTTATGGTAGGCCTTGTTACATTGGTCCCAGCTCTCTGCAGTTCATTCACTAGGTCCCCCCGCGTGGTTCTGGGATTTCTGCTCACCGTTCTTGTGATCATTCTGACCCCACGGGGTGGGATTTTGCGTGGAGCACCAGATCGAGGGAGATTATCAGTGGTCTTGTATGTCTTCCATTTTCTAATTATTGCTCCCACAGTTGATTTCTTCACTCCAAGCTGGTTGGCTATTGCAGATTCAGTCTTCCCAGCCTGGTGCAGGGCTACAATTTTGTTTCTGGTGTCCTTTGACAGCTCTTTGGTCTTCACCATAGTGGAGTTTGGAGTCAGACTGTTTGAGGGTGTGCACAGGTGTCTTTTTATACTGATAACAAGTTTAAACAGGTGCCATTACTACAGGTAATGAGTGGAGGAAAGAGGAGACTCTTAAAGAAGAAGTTACAGGTCTGTGAGAGCCAGAAATCTTGATTGCTTGTTTCTGACCAAATACTTATTTTCCACCATAATATGCAAATAAAATGAAAAAAAAACAGACAATGTGATTTTCTGTTTTTTTTTTTCTCAGTTTGTCTCCCATAGTTGAGGTCTACCTATGATGTAAATTACAGACGCCTCTCATCTTTTTAAGTGGTGGAACTTGCACTATTGCTGACTGACTAAATACTTTTTTTCCCCACTGTAACTCATGGTGTGGCCACCATCTTTCCCTGACCTCAACCCTATGGAGAACCTTTGGAGTATCATCAAGCGAAAGATCTATGAGGGTGGGAGGCAGTTCACATCAAAACAGCAGCTCTGGGAGGCTATTCTGACTTCATGCAAAGAAATACAAGCAGAAACTCTCCAAAATATTCACAAGTTCAATGGATGCAAGAATTGTGAAGGTGATATCAAAGAAGGGTTCCTATGTTAACATGTAACTTGGCCTGTTAAGCTATTTAACTCCAAAATATCCTTTTTGTTCAGTGAATGTGACCACCTAAGGCCTCTTTCACACATCAGGTTTTCGCCGTCAGGCGCGATCCGGCGCTTTTGACAAAAACCGGATCCGGCGAAATGCAATGCCGGATCCGGTTTCCCCCCCATTGACTTGCATTTGCGCCGGATCGCGCCGGATGGCCATGCGTTTCATCCGGTTTTCGCCGGATCCGGCAATGTGTCGCGATCCGGCGTCTGGAAAAAACGTCTACTGTAACGTTTTTTGTCTCCGGCGAAAAAGCCGGACACGCCGGATACGGCGCGTCCGGCTTTTTCACACAATGAAAGCCTATGAGCGCCGCAATGCGCCGGATCCGGCGAAAGCCGGATCCGGCGCCCGGATCCGGTTTTTTGGTCTGAGCATGCTCAGTAGCTCTGCCCACAAGACATATATAAAAGCAAGACAGTGGGACCCACAGCCACACCCAACATGCCACCCAAGAAAGCAACCAAGAGAAGCAGGAGAAGGCAGGAGACCACTGCAGCACCATCAGCACCACCACCACCCCAAATGGAGCAGCAAATAGAACATGCTGAGGAGGGGAGGCCAGCAGCAGATGAGAGACGGTAATTATCAAATAACCCATTCCTCCAAACTAGGGCTATTGAATATCAAGATATTCATTGGCCCTTTGTTTCTCTTTATTCAACAGCCGCCCAATAGATGCAGCAGCAGCAGCAATGGCAGCAGCTGGAACACCACCCACAGGCATGGAGTGTGGCCACCAGGAAGACAGCACATCATCTTCTGGGAGCCCTCCCTCGCATCGTCAGCGTTTGACGGTAAGTTTTTATTTCCAAAATCCATCTTCTCTGTAATATATGTCTATTCATGGCCTTTTATTTCAAAACAGGAATCACAAGATGAAGAGGAGCTCCCAGAAGAAGAAGGAAGGGGTGGACAGACACCTGGAGTGGGCTCACAATTGGTAAGTTTTTTGCATCAAACGCAGAAACACAACATCACACTACACACAACACATAGAAAACAATGTTCTGCAGACCACACACAGCAAACAAATGCCTACATCCAAAGACATAACTTTTTTTGTTTTCTTCTCTAGTCTTCCCAATCTGGTGCTTGGCCAAGAGGTGCTCGCAGTGCCTCCCAGGGTCGTCGGCGACAGCAACGCGGCTGTCACCAGCGTGTAAGTATAAATATTTTTGCTTTGTTTTTTTGCACTTTTTATTTCATTTCTTTTGTGGAGGCTAATTATGTTTTTTTTGTCTTTTTCTTTAACAGCCTTCACAGCGTGCTCCCGACTCTGACGGTGAGGATGGAGGGATTGATGTGGACCGCCTCATCGATCTCGTCAGAGAAAGGGAGCCGCTCTGGAATATGGCTGACCGACGCCACGCTGACCTGATCGTTACCCGACGACTCTGGGAGGAAATCTGTTCGCTCCTTGTGGGCCGCTGGGAGGACCTCGAAGCTCGGGCCCAGATTAAAGAGCGTAAGTATATACAGTACCGGTTGCTTGATGTAAACCAGTGTTTCCCGAACTCCAGTCCTCGTGGTCCCCACGGATCATGTGTTCAGGATTTCTATTTACTATGGAAATCCTGAAAACATGACCCCTGGGGACCATGAGGACTGGAGTTTGGGAAACACTGATGTTGTATACTAACCACTCCTTTCTCGTTTCAGGGAACAGAATTGTGAATCGGTGGCGGTCTGTCAGAGATCGTTTCAAGAAGGAGTTCAATAAAGAGATGCGGGCCCCGAGTGGATCTGGAGGACGCAGGAGCAAGTACAAGTACGCAGAAGCCCTGTCGTTCCTCCGGGAAACAATGGTCACCAGAAGGTAAATATTACACACCACATGTGAAAAAAAATGTTATATGTAAATTTTTTTTTCAGCCAGGGCCATACCATGTCAGTATTTTAATGTTTTTTTTTTCTCTTTATTCCACAGCACGGTGAGCAGCACTCGGGAGCCTGCACGATTGGACCCTTCTGAGGCGATCCCTGAGGAGACCGGCACTGAGGGACACTTCGACCGCCCCGGTACATCTGCACCTTCCCAGCCTTCCCACACATTCGACCCATCTGTCCCATCCACCAGCACAGGAGCATCGTGGCCGCCTACATTACATGAAGCTGCTGGTGAGGAGATCGCTTTCCCTTTACCCCACCCTTCTGCCCCTGCCACCTCTAGTACACCTGCGGGTACTGGGCGGCAGCGGCAGAGGGGTCAGGAAAAGACTTATGCGCCAGAGTTCTTGCATCTGAATGCATCTTTCCAGAACTGTCTAAAAGTCTTGTAAGAGCAAATCTCCGCAGGCTATCAGCAGATCAACTCCAGCATTCTGGAGGTGAAGACACTTCTGCAAACCATGCATTCAGAAGCAAGATCTTCGCCAAACCACACCTTTTTCAGGTCTGTTGTGGAGCGCATGGAAACGCTCTCTCCTGCCCAGCAGATGTATGTAATGCATTCATGCCACGCTGCTCTCCAGCAAGTTACCTCCCAACCTCCTCCTCCTCCCACCACTGTAGTTCCTCCACCTGCACCCCCTCCAGCCACTTTCCATCCTCCCCCTCCTATTACATCTACACCCCCTCCAGCCACTTTCCATCCTCCCCCTCCTATTACATACCATCCACCTCCAGCCACTTTCCATCCTCCCCCTCCTATTACATACCATACACCTCCCCAGCACCATCCACCTCCCCAGCACCATCCACCTCCCCAGCACCATCCACCTCCCCAGCACCATCCACCTACCCAGCACCAGCAACCTCCCCAGCAACAGCAACCTCCCCAGTACCAGCAACCTCCACAGTACCTGCAAACTCCCCAGTACCAGCAACCTCCCCAGTACCAGACATCTCCCCACTTCCAGCAACCTGCCCCGTACCAGACATCTCCCCACTTACAGCAACCTGCCCCGTACCAGACATCTCCCCACTTCCAGCAACCTGCCCCATACCAGACATCTCCCCACTTCCAGCAACCTGCCCCGTACCAAACTCCTTCCCCATACAACTTGCCATCAACATCATCTGCTCCTACAGTCCCTGCCCAACCCTCCACTCCACCACCCACCACCTCTTCTGCTTCCCACATGTCCACCCATTCTGTAGTTTTTTCCACACCTTCACCTCTAACTGTTCCTTCCCCACCACGATCCCAGTCCTCTCTCCACACTCCCAGTGTCGAAGTGTCCCGCAGCCCCTACAGCAGTATTTCCACCACACACTACACAGATTTATGATGTGTGTATTTAAATAAAAATGACCAGTTTTATGGTTTCAGTTTTATAGTTTCAAAGTTTTATTAAACAAGTTTATTAAAATTTTAAAAAAGTTTACTAAAAAAAACATTTTTCAATAAAAGTTAAATTATTTTACACTGGTTGTCTGTCATTTCTTTCTGCGGCGAAAAAGGTTAAATACAGGGTATTTAAAAGGTGAAATGGTATTCAAAACTAGGTATATAACTGTGGGTAAATTTTAGCTTTTTGCCACAGTTGTGTTCCTGGTTGTGTTTGAAGCAAAGTATTTCACCTAAAAAGTTGTGTTTATTGTTGGTGATTTCCTAACAATGTACACAACTTTTGTTAAAAGGTGAAATACTTTGCATAAAACACAACCAGGTACACACCTGTGGCCTAAAGCTAAAAATAGAGACCATGACAAGATAGCCAACTTTGGTTGGCAAAGGTATATACTGTTGGTACAGAAGGTACACAAGTTTGGTTAGGGCACAAATCTTTCACACTCTGTCATCCTGCCAGTGTACTCTGCCTTGAGGTGACATAAAGTATAGTGCAAAATTGTCCCTCATTACTGAAACCGTCACAGAACTTCTAGTGGTAATGTCATGGTAATCTTGCAAGGTGGTTTCTTCAGAGGTGTCCTCAATGGAAATGGGTTCCTTGCAGATAACAAAATTGTGGAGTACCACGCACGCTTTGATCACCTCGTCCACAGTTTCTGTCTTGAGGTTGATCGCAGTCAATAGGACCCGCCATTTGGCTGTCAGAATACCAAAGGTACATTCAACCATTCTTTTTGCTCTTGTGAGGCGGTAATTAAAAATGCGTTTTGGTCTTGTCAATCCTCTGCTAGAGTACGGTTTCAAAAGGTGTTCTGACAGCTGGAAGGCTTCATCCCCTACACAGACAAATGGCATAGGTGGACCAGATGTTTGCGGCAGCGGTCTAGGTGGTGGGAACTGGAAGGTGTTTCCATACAGTTTACGCCCCATGGCAGACAGTTTGAAAACTTGAGAGTCATTGGAGCGGCCATAGGCCCCAATATCAACCGCAATAAATTTGTATTCCGCGTCAGCGATGGCCATGAGGACAATGGAAAAATATTTCTTGTAATTGAAATATTCCGATCCCGATCCAGCTGGCTTTACAATGCGGATATGTTTCCCGTCCACAGCGCCCAAGCAGTTTGGAAACTGACATATCTGTTGAAACTTGTCAGCAATTTCAATCCACCTCTCTGTTGTGGGCTCTGGTAAAAACTCTTCAGCTAAGGAGTCCCACAGTGCACGGCATGTGTACTTCACAATTCCAGATATGGTGGAAATCCCGAGTCTGTACTGGAAATGCAGTGACGAAAGGGATTCTCCAGTTGCAAGAAATCTGTGGGGAATTAAAAAACAATAAATTAGTTTTAAATCACAGCATTACATACCAAAACTGACCTATAACACTTGGAGATACAAATTACCACCAACAAGATTGCAGTGAAAGTGTGCTCTGATGCGATCATATCCAATAAATGTGGCTTACCTTAAAGTCACCATCAGACGCTCTGCGGGTGAAACAGAGAAGCGGCAATAGGTGTCCGCTTTTCTTATGAGGTGTGCAATGCGCTCCACCAAGTAATCAAAATTCTCCATTTTCATCCTAACATATCCAAAAAATTTATCCGGGTTTAGTCGAAGGTCCATGCATAGTGTAGAATAGACCCCACGCGTCATTCTTTTGGCTGTGATGGGGTGGATCCACAAACGTCGTCTACGATGCCTGATGCGCTGCTGTCTCGCTCTCTCCTTCTCCAGAACAATCACCCTCAAACGATTTGCCTCCGCTGTAAAATCCGCCAAATTCTTCAAAATATTTCCAATGACAACATCCATCTTCGCCAGTAACTTGCTCTTCTCTCCAACCTGCACTTTCTCCTCTACAACCTGTCAAAGAAGGGCTGTAGGAACATGCTATATATAGTTTTCCAGTAGCCAATCCCATTTGGAAGGCCACAAGGGTCAATTTTAAAAACCGGATCCGGCGTAATCCGTCGAAAAACGGATAGAAAAACGGATGAACCGGATGAGACGGATCCGGTTTTGTCTGTCCAGAAAAAGACGGATCCGGCAGAAAACCGGATCCGTCACATCCGGTTTTATGAAACATTTGCCGGATCCGGCGTTCTGGCACGACGCCGGATCGCGCCTGACGCCGAAAACCTGATGTGTGAAAGTAGCCTAATGCTGCAAATTCCACAAATGAGCATTTTTGCAGTTCTTTAAAACATATCAAATGTTTAGAAATTCTACTGTGCATACTAATTTGGAACAGTGCAATTTGAGTTTTTATTCATTTTGGAGATTATACTGTTATCATTGGGAGGTTTCTTCAATAAAATTCGATGCATACTCTAACGGGTGATGACTTTTATTAGACTGACTGTCATTTGTACCGACTATTTAGGAAAATCAGAGAAAAATAGCATTTGCATAATAATTTGGAACACAGTGTATATACAGTACTAGCTGAAGAGCCCGGCGCTGCCCGGGCATAGTAACTAACTGTGGTAAGTTATAGAAAATTATAATTATCCTCCATCCCATAGTCCCTGCCCATATACCCATCATACATATCCACGATCCCATAGGCCCGTGCCCATATACCCATCATACATATCCTCCATCCCATAGTCGAGTACCCATATACCCATCACATATCCTCCATCCCATAGTCCCATGCCCATATACCCATCATACATATTCTCCATCCCATAGTCCCATGCCCATATACCGATCATACATATTCTCCATCCCATGGTCCCATGCCCATATACCCATCATACATATCCTCCATCCCATAGTCCCGTGCCCATATACCCATCATACATATCCGCTATCTCATAGTCCCATGCCCATATACCGTCATACATACAGACAATGTGATTTTCTGGATTTTTTTTCTCAGTTTGTCTCCCATAGTTGAGGTCTACCTATGATGTAAATTACAGACACCTCTCATCTTTTTAAGTGGTGGAACTTGCACTATTGCTGACTGACTAAATATTTTTCTTCCCCACTGTATCCTCCATCCTATAGTCCAGTGCCCATATACCCATCACACATCCTCCATCCCATAGTCCTGTGCCCATATACATATCCACCATCCCATAGTCCCGTGCCCATATACCCATCAAACATATCCTCCATCCCATAGTCCAGTGCCCATATACCCATCACACATCCCCCATCCCATAGTCCCGTGCCCATATACCCATCATACATATCCACCATCCTATAGTCCAGTGCCCATATACTCATCACACATCCTCCATTCCATAATCAACCATTATGACATCATAATGAGCGGCGGCAGGGCTTGCAACCTTTGATGACATCAGCATCGCCATGGCAAACATTGTGACATCATAATGAGGGGCGGGGCTTGATGCACACACACTGCTTCCCCAGTATGCAAATAGGGGCATTGTGACAACACAATGAGGGGCGGGGCTTGACGCGCACACACTTTTTCCCCCAGTATGTAGATAGGGGCAAAATTGTTTGGTGAATTGGAATGCGCAGGGTTAAAATTTCGCCTCACAACATAGCTTAGGACGCTCTCGGGGTGCAGACGTGTGACTGTGCCAAATTTTGTGGCTGTAGCTGCGACGGTGCAGATGCCTATCCCGGACATACAAACATACACACACACATACATACATACACACTTTGAGCTTTATATATTAGATGAGGCCGCATATAGTCTCCTATATACACTATGAGCCTGCACATAGCCTCCTATATACAGTATGAGCCTGCACATCGCATCCTGTATACAGTATGAGGCCACATATAGCCTCCTATGTACGGTATGAGCCTGCACATCGCTTCATATATACAGTATGAGGCCGCATATAGCCTCCTATATACAGTATGAGCACCCACATATAGCCTCCTGAATACAGTTTTTGCCTCCTATATACAGTATGAGCCTGCACATTGCTTCCTATATACAATATGAGCCCACATAGCCTCCTATATACAGTATGAGCCTGCACATCGCTTCCTATATACAGTATGAGGCCACATATAGCCTCCTATGTACGGTATGAACCTGCACATCGCTTCCTATATACAGTATGAGGCCGCATATAGCCTCCTATATACAGTATGAGCACCCACATATAGCCTCCTGAATACAGTTTTTGCCTCCTATATACAGTATGAGCCTGCACATTGCTTCCTATATACAGTATGAGCCTGCACATAGCCTCCTATATACAGCATGAGCCTGTACATCACTTCCTATATACAGTATGAGCATCCACATATAGCCTCCTATGTACAGTATGAGCCTGCGCATTGCTTCCTATAAACAGTATGAGTATCCACATAGCCTCCTATGTACAGTATGAGCCTGCACATCGCTTCCTATAAACAGTATGAGCCTGCAAATCGCTTCCTATATACAGTATGAGCCCACATATAGCCTCCTGAATACAGTGTTTGCCTCCTATATACAGTGTGAGTCCCCATATAGCCTCCTATATACAGTATGAGCACTCACATATAGCCTCCTGACTACATTGTTTGCCACCATATTGCCTCCTATATACAGTGTGAGTCCCCATATAGCTCCTATATACAGTATGAGCCCCTATATAGCATCCCATATCTAACTGCTTTTACCTTGGTATCATTAATTTTCTATGAGACTACTCTGTTCTCATATTGTGCATTTATGCATTTAGTAGGGCTTAATGGAATGACTGCGCTTGTTACACATCAACTCTGTAGATGCGCTCACTTATTAGACTTTGGTTGGGGCAACTCTAAAATATAATAATGATAATGGTCCTGTCTAGTGACAAGTTTATTTTACAGGCTTCTGGAGAAAGGCACAATACCAGTCATTCAAGGGTTAAATCTTTGGAACACTGAGAGGGACTTTCTAGCCAATGAAACCACAGTATAAAACACCTGTGATAACTATGGCAACTGCGCTGATGTCATAAAGACATGCATCTATGATGCAGGAGAAGATTCCAGAACCACAAGTCATTCAGCCATAGACGGAGCCATACTTGATGTGTCTGGAGACCTGGAGCTTCATCACTCCACAATGGGAGGAAGGGGACACCGCCTAGCCAGCCAGATCAGCCATAGCGCCTAGCCAGCCAGATCAGCCATACCGCCTAGCCAGCCAGATCAATGGGGTGACAGATGTTGCAGCCAGATCTCCCTCACGTCCGGTACTCGCCGCCTTCACTTTATGTGTACGGCCTGGAGAGGTCGCATTAGGCTTCTCCAAAACAAATATGACACAATGTACAAATTCAGGTACAATTTGCTGTTACATGTTGGCACTAACCTTCTAAGCCCAAGGGAAGGGCAGTCCTGCAGCCATGGTTCCCTAGAGGTTTCCACTACAGGGGGTTTTTCCTCTCCTGAGTGCTGAAGGACGATTCTTCGTGAGTCGGGGGTTCTGCCATTTTCAGTGTCTCTTTCATAGTAATTGGCTGATTCTAAATTTCAGACACTGAAAGAAATAATAATGATGAGATTTGGAATAAAATTCGGTCAATTTAACATCCAATAAAAGTGTTTTGTGTGTTTCTTTCACAATCTTCGGTTGGTGAAATTTTGTTGGGGATCAGGATCCAGCATCCATGATCAAGCCATGAAGCCAGATATGAAGTCAGAGCAATTTAACCCTGCGCTGGAAGACAGGACGGAGCAGAGATGACAAAGTGTGACTGCACAATTAGCACAAGTTCACACTCTTCCTCCCATTCAGATACACGAGGGGATTCAGGGCCGAGTTGGGACTAAAAAGCAGCCCTGGCACACAAAATTCACCAGCCCACATACAATAAGTGTCCTCAACCCAAATCGTAGAACACTGATAGGTCATGTAGGATTTTGCTTTATCCGTTACCATGGCCGAAACAAAGTATTTTGGGTGCCCAAGGCAGATGAAGCCGAAGGCGCCCATTTTGCATTTCTACCCAGCTAATTCTTCCCTTTTCCATTAGGTCTATGACATCATGTGATTAATAACTGATGAGCTGAATCCTTCTAAGTCAGGCCCATATACATTTGTATCTCATGAACCTACAACTCCCAGTATGTCCTTAACAATGGTAAGGAGATGCTGGGAGTTACCAGTCTTTATCAGACTGTGGACTATACAGGAACCATAGTACTAATGAGACGCAGTCAGTACCAATAACTAAAAATGTACATCCTGGTACCTTATAGGTGACCTCTTCTCAGATTGAGTCTTTTCTTTCTCTTAGGCCTGTTTCACACTTCAGTAGCAGCAGGTCACAGAGGCCACCAGCTTCCAGCACACCATACTCACATGCCTGCTCGCCTCTCCGCTCCCTTAGGCGTGGAGCGCATATTCATTACCTTAATGAGCAGTACCACGTGATCACTCGACAGGAAGAGCTGCAGGCTCCGGCTGCCAGAACGAGCTGCAAAGCCACCAGGGAGGTAAAAAGGATGGTTTTACCAGTTATAGGGCGTGCTGGGTCTGCTGGACAATTGTTTCTCCAAGGATCATTGTGGATACAGGGACCTCATTGCCTACTGATCAGGCACCAGGAAGCCCTGGATGAGATCTGGAGTTTCCGCTGTGGAGTCTCTGATACTTGCCTGGAGTTCATCCTGAGCCCTATATACAGTATGGGAGAGGACATGGGGGGACTCTGTAGGGGAGGACATGGGGGGACTCTGTAGGGGAGGACATAGGGGGACTCTGTAGGGGAGGACATAGGGGGACTCTGTAGGGGAGGACATGGGGGGACTCTGTAGGGGAGGACATGGGGGGACTCTGTAGGGGAGGACATGGGGGACTCTGTAGGGGAGGACATGGGGGGACTCTGTAGGGGAGGACATGGGGGGGCTGTGCAGGGGGGGTAAATGAGGAGGCTGTGTAGGGGAGGACATGGGAGACTGTGCTGGGGGGGTACATGATGAGGCTGTGTAGGGGAGGACATGGGGGGCTGTGCAAGGGGAGAACATGAGGGCTCTGTAGGGAGTGTACTGTGGGTCTGTGCAGGGGGAGAACACGTGGGTCTCCTTACACTGTTTTATGGTGCAGCTCTATGCAGGGCAGTGGTGGAGGTTCAGTAGGGTCATCAAGCTAATACATACATATATATAGAAAACTGCAAGAAGATTAGAAAATTAGAAATAATAACAGCAGAGTTAGTAGTAGACTAAAAATTAGATCTTTGAGTGTAGTGTGGGCTCTTCGGATGCTTCCGTAATATCAACGATTAGAGTTGAGCGAAACGGGTCGAAAAAATTCAAAAGTCGCCGACTTTTGGCAATGTCGGGTTTCATGAAACGAAACCCGACCCTAGGATGAGGTCGGCCACGAGGTCGGCGACCTACGCGCCAAAGTCGCGTTTCAAAAGTTTGTTTTGCGCTCTTTTTCAGCCAATCAGGATCCACGGACACTGTGGGCAACGTGATGACATAGGCACGGGTCACCACCATCTTTCATAAGGGCATGCAAGTGATTGGCTTGCTTTGGGGGGCGTCACAGGGGGTATAAAAGGGCGTGCACGCCGACTGCCATGTTACTCATGCTGATCTCAGAATAGGGAGAGCTGCTGCTGCTGCTGATTTTGTAGGGAGAGCGTTAGGCAGGGAAGAAGACACCAAAAACTGCTTCTGCTGCTATCGATTTTGCCTGTACAACACACCAGTCACTGTGCAGTGCAAGGGGAGGCTATATAGTGGTGTATCAGTGGTGTTGGTTGTTGGGCTGCCTTCTAAGGCTTCCTGACATTCCTGCATTGCTGTTTACCCACTGCTCCGCAAACTGCTTTTTTAAAAGCAATCACAATTTTTTTTTTTGTCCTGCTGAGAAGAAAAAAAAACTGCTTCTGCTGCTAGCGATTTTGCCTGTACAACACACCAGTCACTGTGCAGTACAAGGGGAGGCTATATAGTGGGTTATCAGTGGTGTTGGTTGTTGGGCTGCCTTCTAAGGCTTCCTGACATTCCTGCATTGCTGTTTACCCACTGCTCCGCAAACTGCTTTTTTAAAAGCAATCACAATTTTTTTTTTTGTCCTGCTGAGAAGAAGAAAAAAAAACTGCTTCTGCTGCTAGCGATTTTGCCTGTACAAAACACCAGTCACTGTGCAGTGCAAGGGGAGGCAATATAGTGGTGTATCAGTGGTGTTGGTTGTTGGGCTGCCTTCTAAGGCTTCCTGACATTCCTGCATTGCTGTTTACCCACTGCTCCGCAAACTGCTTTTTTAAAAGCAATCACAATTTTTTTTTTGCCCTGCTGAGGTACTGAGCGTGCATTTTTTCACACCATACAGCGGTGTACGCTCCTCACACAGTACCGTGTAACGGCTGTTATCACAGCCACAGTGAAGCTATCAGTGAGTCACTCTGTGAGAATAAGTCGAGGACATGTTCCGTTCTTACAGACCTGCACTCTAGGGAGATTCCAATTCTGCCCAATTCTACATACACCTTGTAGTTTGTGATACACTAGCCAATTTCTGCCTGTGACATAGCGCTCAGATATTCAGTGGGCCTCACACAATCCATAAGTGTCCAGTGTCCACAAGTGTGTGCAGAAATTCAAAATCTCCTTTATCCTCTAGTCACTTTGGTCACAGCTCTGCCATCGAGCCTGTGACAGAGCGCTCAGATGCTTGTCAGTGGGCCTCACACAATCCATAAGTGTCCAGTGTCCACAAGTGTGTGCAGAAATTCAAAATCTCCCTTATCCTCTAGTCACTTTGGTCACAGCTCTGCCATCGAGCCTGTGACAGAGCGCTCAGATACTAGTCAGTGGGCCTCACACAATCTATAAGTGTCCACAAGTGTGTGCAGAAATTCAAAATCTCCCTTATCCTCTAGTCACTTTGGTCACAGCTCTGCCATCGAGCCTGTGACAGAGCGCTCAGATACTAGTCAGTGGGCCTCACACAATCCATAAGTGTCCACAAGTGTGTGCAGAAATTCAAAATCTCCCTTATCCTCTAGTCACTTTGGTCACAGCTCTGCCATCGAGCCTGTGACAGAGCGCTCAGATACTAGTCAGTGGGCCTCACACAATCCATAAGTGTCCACAAGTGTGTGCAGAAATTCAAAATCTCCCTTATCCTCTAGTCACTTTGGTCACAGCTCTGCCATCGAGCATGTGACAGAGCGCTCAGATACTAGTCAGTGGGCCTCACACAATCCATAAGTGTCCACAAGTGTGTGCAGAAATTCAAAATCTCCCTTATCCTCTAGTCACTTTGGTCACAGCTCTGCCATCGAGCCTGTGACAGAGCGCTCAGATACTAGTCAGTGGGCCTCACACAATACATAAGTGTCCACAAGTGTGTGCAGAAATTCAAAATCTCCCTTATCCTCTAGTCACTTTGGTCACAGTTCTGCCATCGAGCCTGTGACAGAGCGCTCAGATACTAGTCAGTGGGCCTCACACAATCCATAAGTGTCCACAAGTGTGTGCAGAAATTCAAAATCTCCCTTATCCTCTAGTCACTTTGGTCACAGCTCTGCCATCGAGCCTGTGACAGAGCGCTCAGATACTAGTCAGTGGGCCTCACACAATCCATAAGTGTCCACAAGTGTGTGCAGAAATTCAAAATCTCCCTTATCCTCTAGTCACTTTGGTCACAGCTCTGCCATCGAGCCTGTGACAGAGCGCTCAGATACTAGTCAGTGGGCCTCACACAATCCATAAGTGTCCACAAGTGTGTGCAGAAATTCAAAATCTCCCTTATCCTCTAGTCACTTTGGTCACAGCTCTGCCATCGAGCCTGTGACAGAGCGCTCAAACACTAGTCAGTGGGCCTCACACAATCCATAAGTGTCCACAAGTGTGTGCAGAAATTCAAAATCTCCCTTATCCTCTAGTCACTTTGGTCACAGCTCTGCCATCGAGCCTGTGACAGAGCGCTCAGATACTAGTCAGTGGGCCTCACACAATCCATACGTGTCCACAAGTGTGTGCAGAAATTCAAAATCTCCCTTATCCTCTAGTCACTTTGGTCACAGCTCTGCCATCGAGCCTGTGACAGAGCGCTCAGATACTAGTCAGTGGGCCTCACACAATCCATAAGTGTCCACAAGTGTGTGCAGAAATTCAAAATCTCCCTTATCCTCTAGTCACTTTGGTCACAGCTCTGCCATCGAGCCTGTGACAGAGCGCTCAGATACTAGTCAGTGGGCCTCACACAATCCATAAGTGTCCACAAGTGTGTGCAGAAATTCAAAATCTCCCTTATCCTCTAGTCACTTTGGTCACAGCTCTGCCATCGAGCCTGTGACAGAGCGCTCAGATACTAGTCAGTGGGCCTCACACAATCCATAAGTGTCCACAAGTGTGTGCAGAAATTCAAAATCTCCCTTATCCTCTAGTCACTTTGGTCACAGCTCTGCCATCGAGCCTGTGACAGAGCGCTCAGATACTAGTCAGTGGGCCTCACACAATCCATAAGTGTCCACAAGTGTGTGCAGAAATTCAAAATCTCCCTTATCCTCTAGTCACTTTGGTCACAGCTCTGCCATCGAGCCTGTGACAGAGCGCTCAGATACTAGTCAGTGGGCCTCACACAATCCATAAGTGTCCACAAGTGTGTGCAGAAATTCAAAATCTCCCTTATGCTCTAGTCACTTTGGTCACAGCTCTGCCATCGAGCCTGTGACAGAGCGCTCAGATACTAGTCAGTGGGCCTCACACAATCCATAAGTGTCCACAAGTGTGTGCAGAAATTCAAAATCTCCCTTATCCTCTAGTCACTTTGGTCACAGCTCTGCCATCGAGCAGGATTGAAATTTTTGATGGTTTTTTACTCCTCTCAACAGCCCAAACAAGTTTCTAAAAGGATGAGTTTGCAACTACTTTACTTTTGGAGAAAATTCAAAACATTCATTATTCAATAGGGCCCAAACTATCAAAAACCAGCGGTTTCAATGAACACACATTTCTTGGTAGAATCATGCAGGACTGAAATTTTTGATGTTTTTCTCCTCCTCTCATGAGGCCAAACAAGTCTCTAAAAGGATGAGTTTGCAACTACTTTACTTTTGGAGAAAATTCAAAACATTCATTATTCAATAGAGCCCAATAGCAAAAACCAGCGTTTTGAATGAATAATCACATTTCTTGGTAGAATCATGCAGGATTGATATTTGATGGTTTTTTACTCCTCTCAACAGCCCAAACAAGTTTCTAAAAGGATGAGTTTGCAACTACTTTACTTTTGGAGAAAATTCAAAACATTCATTATTCAATAGGGCCCAAACTATCAAAAACCAGCGGTTTCAATGAACACACATTTCTTGGTAGAATCATGCAGGACTGAAATTTTTGATGTTTTTCTACTCCTCTCATGAGCCCAAACAAGACTCTAAAAGCATGAGTTTGCAACTACTTTACTTTTGGAGAAAATTCAAAACATTCATTATTCAATAGAGCCCAATAGCAAAAATCAGGTTTTGAATGAAGAATCACATTTCTTGGTAAAATCATGCAGGATTGAAATTTTTGATGGTTTTTTACTCCTCTCAACAGCCCAAACAAGTTTCTAAAAGGATGAGTTTGCAACTACTTTACTTTTGGAGAAAATTCAAAACATTCATTATTCAATAGGGCCCAAACTATCAAAAACCAGCAGTTTCAATGAACACACATTTCTTGGTAGAATCATGCAGGACTGAAATTTTTGATGTTTTTCTACTCCTCTCATGAGCCCAAACAAGTCTTTAAAAGCATGAGTTTGCAACTACTTTACTTTTGGAGAAAATTCAAAACATTCATAATTCAATAGAGCCCAATAGCAAAAATCAGGTTTTGAATGAAGAATCACATTTCTTGGTAAAATCATGCAGGATTGAAATTTTTGATGGTTTTTTACTCCTCTCAACAGCCCAAACAAGTTTCTAAAAGGATGAGTTTGCAACTACTTTACTTTTGGAGAAAATTCAAAACATTCATTATTCAATAGGGCCCAAACTATCAAAAACCAGCGGTTTCAATGAACACACATTTCTTGGTAGAATCATGCAGGACTGAAATTTTTGATGTTTTTCTACTCCTCTCATGAGCCCAAACAAGTCTCTAAAAGCATGAGTTTGCAACTACTTTACTTTTGGAGAAAATTCAAAACATTCATTATTCAATAGGGCCCAAAATATCAAAAACCAGCGGTTTGAATGAACACACATTTCTTGGTAGAATCGTGCAGGACTGAAATTTTTGATTTTTTTCTACTCCTCTCATGAGCCCAAACAAGTCTCTAAAAGGATGAGTTTGCAACTACTTTACTTTTGGAGAAAATTCAAAACATTCATTATTCAATAGAGCCCAATAGCAAAAACCAGCGTTTTGAATGAATAATCACATTTCTTGGTAGAATCATGCAGGATTGAAATTTTTGATGGTTTTTTACTCCTCTCAACAGCCCAAACAAGTTTCAAAAAGGATGAGTTTGCAACTACTTTACTTTTGGAGAAAATTCAAAACATTCATTATTCAATAGGGCCCAAACTATCAAAAACCAGCGGTTTCAATGAACACACATTTCTTGGTAGAATCATGCAGGACTGAAATTTTTGATGTTTTTCTACTCCTCTCATGAGCCCAAACAAGACTCTAAAAGCATGAGTTTGCAACTACTTTACTTTTGGAGAAAATTCAAAACATTCATTATTCAATAGAGCCCAATAGCAAAAATCAGGTTTTGAATGAAGAATCACATTTCTTGGTAAAATCATGCAGGATTGAAATTTTTGATGGTTTTTTACTCCTCTCAACAGCCCAAACAAGTTTCTAAAAGGATGAGTTTGCAACTACTTTACTTTTGGAGAAAATTCAAAACATTCATTATTCAATAGGGCCCAAACTATCAAAAACCAGCGGTTTCAATGAACACACATTTCTTGGTAGAATCATGCAGGACTGAAATTTTTGATGTTTTTCTACTCCTCTCATGAGCCCAAACAAGTCTCTAAAAGCATGAGTTTGCAACTACTTTACTTTTGGAGAAAATTCAAAACATTCATTATTCAATAGAGCCCAATAGCAAAAATCAGGTTTTGAATGAAGAATCACATTTCTTGGTAAAATCATGCAGGATTGAAATTTTTGATGGTTTTTTACTCCTCTCAACAGCCCAAACAAGTTTCTAAAAGGATGAGTTTGCAACTACTTTACTTTTGGAGAAAATTCAAAACATTCATTATTCAATAGGGCCCAAACTATCAAAAACCAGCGGTTTCAATGAACACACATTTCTTGGTAGAATCATGCAGGACTGAAATTTTTGATGTTTTTCTACTCCTCTCATGAGCCCAAATAAGTCTCTAAAAGCATGAGTTTGCAACTACTTTACTTTTGGAGAAAATTCAAAACATTCACTATTCAATAGAGCCCAATAGCAAAAATCAGGTTTTGAATGAAGAATCACATTTCTTGGTAAAATCATGCAGGATTGAAATTTTTGATGGTTTTTTACTCCTCTCAACAGCCCAAACAAGTTTCTAAAAGAATGAGTTTGCAACTACTTTACTTTTGGAGAAAATTCAAAACATTCATTATTCAATAGGGCCCAAACTATCAAAAACCAGCAGTTTCAATGAACACACATTTCTTGGTAGAATCATGCAGGACTGAAATTTTTGATGTTTTTCTACTCCTCTCATGAGCCCAAACAAGTCTCTAAAAGCATGAGTTTGCAACTACTTTACTTTTGGAGAAAATTCAAAACATTCATTATTCAATAGAGCCCAATAGCAAAAATCAGGTTTTGAATGAAGAATCACATTTCTTGGTAGAATCATGCAGGATTGAAATTTTTGATGGTTTTTTACTCCTCTCAACAGCCCAAACAAGTTTCTAAAAGGATGAGTTTGCAACTACTTTACTTTTGGAGAAAATTCAAAACATTCATTATTCAATATGGCCCAAAATATCAAAAACCAGTGGTTTGAATGAACACACATTTCTTGGTATAATCGTGCAGGACTGAAATTTTTGATGTTTTTCTACTCCTCTCATGAGCCCAAACAAGTCTCTAAAAGCATGAGTTTGCAACTACTTTACTTTTGGAGAAAATTCAAAACATTCATTATTCAATAGAGCCCAATAGCAAAAATCAGGTTTTGAATGAAGAATCACATTTCTTGGTAAAATCATGCAGGATTGAAATTTTTGATGGTTTTTTACTCCTCTCAACAGCCCAAACAAGTTTCTAAAAGGATGAGTTTGCAACTACTTTACTTTTGGAGAAAATTCAAAACATTCATTATTCAATAGGGCCCAAACTATCAAAAACCAGCGGTTTGAATGAACACACATTTCTTGGTAGAATCATGCAGGACTGAAATTTTTGATGTTTTTCTACTCCTCTCATGAGCCCAAACAAGTCTCTAAAAGCATGAGTTTGCAACTACTTTACTTTTGGAGAAAATTCAAAACATTCACTTTTCACTAGAGCCCAATAGCAAAAATCAGGTTTTGAATGAAGAATCACATTTCTTGGTAGAATCATGCTGCATTGAAATTTTTGATGGTTTTTTACTCCTCTCAACAGCCCAAACAAGTTTCTAAAAGGATGACTTTGCAACTACTTTACTTTTGGAGAAAATTCAAAACATTCATTATTCAATAGGGCCCAAACTATCAAAAACCAGCGGTTTCAATGAACACACATTTCTTGGTAGAATCATGCAGGACTGAAATTTTTGATGTTTTTCTACTCCTCTCATGAGCCCAAACAAGTCTCTAAAAGCATGAGTTTGCAACTACTTTACTTTTGGAGAAAATTCAAAACATTCATTATTCAATAGGGCCCAAAATATCAAAAACCATCGGTTTGAATGAACACACATTTCTTGGTAGAATCGTGCAGGACTGAAATTTTTGATTTTTTTCTACTCCTCTCATGAGCCCAAACAAGTCTCTAAAAGGATGAGTTTGCAACTACTTTACTTTTGGAGAAAATTCAAAACATTCATTATTCAATAGAGCCCAATAGCAAAAACCAGCGTTTTGAATGAATAATCACATTTCTTGGTAGAATCATGCAGGATTGAAATTTTTGATGGTTTTTTACTCCTCTCAACAGCCCAAACAAGTTTCTAAAAGGATGAGTTTGCAACTACTTTACTTTTGGAGAAAATTCAAAACATTCATTATTCAATAGGGCCCAAACTATCAAAAACCAGCGGTTTCAATGAACACACATTTCTTGGTAGAATCATGCAGGACTGAAATTTTTGATGTTTTTCTACTCCTCTCATGAGCCCAAACAAGACTCTAAAAGCATGAGTTTGCAACTACTTTACTTTTGGAGAAAATTCAAAACATTCATTATTCAATAGAGCCCAATAGCAAAAATCAGGTTTTGAATGAAGAATCACATTTCTTGGTAAAATCATGCAGGATTGAAATTTTTGATGGTTTTTTACTCCTCTCAACAGCCCAAACAAGTTTCTAAAAGGATGAGTTTGCAACTACTTTACTTTTGGAGAAAATTCAAAACATTCATTATTCAATAGGGCCCAAACTATCAAAAACCAGCGGTTTCAATGAACACACATTTCTTGGTAGAATCATGCAGGACTGAAATTTTTGATGTTTTTCTACTCCTCTCATGAGCCCAAACAAGTCTCTAAAAGCATTAGTTTGCAACTACTTTACTTTTGGAGAAAATTCAAAACATTCACTATTCAATAGAGCCCAATAGCAAAAATCAGGTTTTGAATGAAGAATCACATTTCTTGGTAAAATCATGCAGGATTGAAATTTTTGATGGTTTTTTACTCCTCTCAACAGCCCAAACAAGTTTCTAAAAGGATGAGTTTGCAACTACTTTACTTTTGGAGAAAATTCAAAACATTCATTATTCAATAGGGCCCAAACTATCAAAAACCAGCGGTTTCAATGAACACACATTTCTTGGTAGAATCATGCAGGACTGAAATTTTTGATGTTTTTCTACTCCTCTCATGAGCCCAAACAAGTCTCTAAAAGCATGAGTTTGCAACTACTTTACTTTTGGAGAAAATTCAAAACATTCATTATTCAATAGAGCCCAATAGCAAAAATCAGGTTTTGAATGAAGAATCACATTTCTTGGTAGAATCATGCAGGATTGAAATTTTTGATGGTTTTTTACTCCTCTCAACAGCCCAAACAAGTTTCTAAAAGGATGAGTTTGCAACTACTTTACTTTTGGAGAAAATTCAAAACATTCATTATTCAATATGGCCCAAAATATCAAAAACCAGCGATTTGAATGAACACACATTTCTTGGTAGAATCGTGCAGGACTGAAATTTTTGATGTTTTTCTACTCCTCTCATGAGCCCAAACAAGTCTCTAAAAGGATGAGTTTGCAACTACTTTACTTTTGGAGAAAATTCAAAACATTCATTATTCAATAGAGCCCAATAGCAAAAACCAGCGTTTTGAATGAAGAATCACATTTCTTGGTAGAATCATGCAGGATTGAAATTTTTGATGGTTTTTTACTCCTCTCAACAGCCCAAACAAGTTTCTAAAAGGATGAGTTTGCAACTACTTTACTTTTGGAGAAAATTCAAAACATTCATTATTCAATAGGGCCCAAACTATCAAAAACCAGCGGTTTCAATGAACACACATTTCTTGGTAGAATCATGCAGGACTGAAATTTTTGATGTTTTTCTACTCCTCTCATGAGCCCAAACAAGTCTCTAAAAGCATGAGTTTGCAACTACTTTACTTTTGGAGAAAATTCAAAACATTCATTATTCAATAGAGCCCAATAGCAAAAATCAGGTTTTGAATGAAGAATCACATTTCTTGGTAAAATCATGCAGGATTGAAATTTTTGATGGTTTTTTACTCCTCTCAACAGCCCAAACAAGTTTCTAAAAGGATGAGTTTGCAACTACTTTACTTTTGGAGAAAATTCAAAACATTCATTATTCAATAGGGCCCAAACTATCAAAAACCAGCGGTTTGAATGAACACACATTTCTTGGTAGAATCATGCAGGACTGAAATTTTTGATGTTTTTCTACTCCTCTCATGAGCCCAAACAAGTCTCTAAAAGCATGAGTTTGCAACTACTTTACTTTTGGAGAAAATTCAAAACATTCACTTTTCACTAGAGCCCAATAGCAAAAATCAGGTTTTGAATGAAGAATCACATTTCTTGGTAGAATCATGCTGCATTGAAATTTTTGATGGTTTTTTACTCCTCTCAACAGCCCAAACAAGTTTCTGAAAGGATGAGTTTGCAACTACTTTACTTTTGGAGAAAATTCAAAACATTCATTATTCAATAGGGCCCAAACTATCAAAAACCAGTGGTCTCAATGAACACACATTTCTTGGTAGAATCATGCAGGACTGAAATTTTTGATGTTTTTCTACTCCTCTCATGAGCCCAAACAAGTCTCTAAAAGCATGAGTTTGCAACTACTTTACTTTTGGAGAAAATTCAAAACATTCATTATTCAATAGAGCCCAATAGCAAAAATCAGGTTTTGAATGAAGAATCACATTTCTTGGTAAAATCATGCAGGATTGAAATTTTTGATGGTTTTTTACTCCTCTCAACAGCCCAAACAAGTTTCTAAAAGGATGAGTTTGCAACTACTTTACTTTTGGAGAAAATTCAAAACATTCATTATTCAATAGGGCCCAAACTATCAAAAACCAGCGGTTTCAATGAACACACATTTCTTGGTAGAATCATGCAGGACTGAAATTTTTGATGTTTTTCTACTCCTCTCATGAGCCCAAACAAGACTCTAAAAGCATGAGTTTGCAACTACTTTACTTTTGGAGAAAATTCAAAACATTCATTATTCAATAGAGCCCAATAGCAAAAATCAGGTTTTGAATGAAGAATCACATTTCTTGGTAAAATCATGCAGGATTGAAATTTTTGATGGTTTTTTACTCCTCTCAACAGCCCAAACAAGTTTCTAAAAGGATGAGTTTGCAACTACTTTACTTTTGGAGAAAATTCAAAACATTCATTATTCAATAGGGCCCAAACTATCAAAAACCAGCGGTTTCAATGAACACACATTTCTTGGTAGAATCATGCAGGACTGAAATTTTTGATGTTTTTCTACTCTCATGAGCCCAAACAAGTCTCTAAAAGCATGAGTTTGCAACTACTTTACTTTTGGAGAAAATTCAAAACATTCATTATTCAATAGAGCCCAATAGCAAAAATCAGGTTTTGAATGAAGAATCACATTTCTTGGTAAAATCATGCAGGATTGAAATTTTTGATGGTTTTTTACTCCTCTCAACAGCCCAAACAAGTTTCTAAAAGGATGAGTTTGCAACTACTTTACTTTTGGAGAAAATTCAAAACATTCATTATTCAATAGGGCCCAAACTATCAAAAACCAGCAGTTTCAATGAACACACATTTCTTGGTAGAATCATGCAGGACTGAAATTTTTGATGTTTTTCTACTCCTCTCATGAGCCCAAACAAGTCTCTAAAAGCATGAGTTTGCAACTACTTTACTTTTGGAGAAAATTCAAAACATTCACTATTCAATAGAGCCCAATAGCAAAAATCAGGTTTTGAATGAAGAATCACATTTCTTGGTAAAATCATGCAGGATTGAAATTTTTGATGGTTTTTTACTCCTCTCAACAGCCCAAACAAGTTTCTAAAAGGATGAGTTTGCAACTACTTTACTTTTGGAGAAAATTCAAAACATTCATTATTCAATAGGGCCCAAACTATCAAAAACCAGCGGTTTGAATGAACACACATTTCTTGGTAGAATCATGCAGGACTGAAATTTTTGATGTTTTTCTACTCCTCTCATGAGCCCAAACAAGTCTCTAAAAGCATGAGTTTGCAACTACTTTACTTTTGGAGAAAATTCAAAACATTCATTATTCAATAGAGCCCAATAGCAAAAATCAGGTTTTGAATGAAGAATCACATTTCTTGGTAAAATCATGCAGGATTGAAATTTTTGATGGTTTTTTCCTCCTCTCAACAGCCCAAACAAGTTTCTAAAAGGATGAGTTTGCAACTACTTTACTTTTGGAGAAAATTCAAAACATTCATTATTCAATAGGGCCCAAACTATCAAAAACCAGCGG
Source organism: Dendrobates tinctorius (assembly GCF_039654945.1). Lineage (NCBI taxonomy): Eukaryota > Metazoa > Chordata > Amphibia > Anura > Dendrobatidae > Dendrobates > Dendrobates tinctorius. The sequence goes on along the minus strand of NW_027362075.1, from coordinate 648,414 downwards.
TTTGAATGAACACACATTTCTTGGTAGAATCATGCAGGACTGAAATTTTTGATGTTTTTCTACTCCTCTCATGAGCCCAAACAAGTCTCTAAAAGCATGAGTTTGCAACTACTTTACTTTTGGAGAAAATTCAAAACATTCACTTTTCACTAGAGCCCAATAGCAAAAATCAGGTTTTGAATGAAGAATCACATTTCTTGGTAGAATCATGCTGCATTGAAATTTTTGATGGTTTTTTACTCCTCTCAACAGCCCAAACAAGTTTCTAAAAGGATGAGTTTGCAACTACTTTACTTTTGGAGAAAATTCAAAACATTCATTATTCAATAGGGCCTAAACTATCAAAAACCAGCGGTTTCAATGAACACACATTTCTTGGTAGAATCATGCAGGACTGAAATTTTTGATGTTTTTCTACTCTCATGAGCCCAAACAAGTCTCTAAAAGCATGAGTTTGCAACTACTTTACTTTTGGAGAAAATTCAAAACATTCATTATTCAATAGAGCCCAATAGCAAAAATCAGGTTTTGAATGAAGAATCACATTTCTTGGTAAAATCATGCAGGATTGAAATTTTTGATGGTTTTTTACTCCTCTCAACAGCCCAAACAAGTTTCTAAAAGGATGAGTTTGCAACTACTTTACTTTTGGAGAAAATTCAAAACATTCATTATTCAATAGGGCCCAAACTATCAAAAACCAGCGGTTTCAATGAACACACATTTCTTGGTAGAATCATGCAGGACTGAAATTTTTGATGTTTTTCTACTCCTCTCATGAGCCCAAACAAGTCTCTAAAAGCATGAGTTTGCAACTACTTTACTTTTGGAGAAAATTCAAAACATTCACTATTCAATAGAGCCCAATAGCAAAAATCAGGTTTTGAATGAAGAATCACATTTCTTGGTAAAATCATGCAGGATTGAAATTTTTGATGGTTTTTTACTCCTCTCAACAGCCCAAACAAGTTTCTAAAAGGATGAGTTTGCAACTACTTTACTTTTGGAGAAAATTCAAAACATTCATTATTCAATAGGGCCCAAACTATCAAAAACCAGCGGTTTGAATGAACACACATTTCTTGGTAGAATCATGCAGGACTGAAATTTTTGATGTTTTTCTACTCCTCTCATGAGCCCAAACAAGTCTCTAAAAGCATGAGTTTGCAACTACTTTACTTTTGGAGAAAATTCAAAACATTCATTATTCAATAGAGCCCAATAGCAAAAATCAGGTTTTGAATGAAGAATCACATTTCTTGGTAAAATCATGCAGGATTGAAATTTTTGATGGTTTTTTACTCCTCTCAACAGCCCAAACAAGTTTCTAAAAGGATGAGTTTGCAACTACTTTACTTTTGGAGAAAATTCAAAACATTCATTATTCAATAGGGCCCAAACTATCAAAAACAGCGGTTTGAATGAACACACATTTCTTGGTAGAATCATGCAGGACTGAAATTTTTGATGTTTTTCTACTCCTCTCATGAGCCCAAACAAGTCTCTAAAAGCATGAGTTTGCAACTACTTTACTTTTGGAGAAAATTCAAAACATTCACTTTTCACTAGAGCCCAATAGCAAAAATCAGGTTTTGAATGAAGAATCACATTTCTTGGTAGAATCATGCTGCATTGAAATTTTTGATGGTTTTTTACTCCTCTCAACAGCCCAAACAAGTTTCTAAAAGGATGAGTTTGCAACTACTTTACTTTTGGAGAAAATTCAAAACATTCATTATTCAATAGGGCCTAAACTATCAAAAACCAGCGGTTTCAATGAACACACATTTCTTGGTAGAATCATGCAGGACTGAAATTTTTGATGTTTTTCTACTCTCATGAGCCCAAACAAGTCTCTAAAAGCATGAGTTTGCAACTACTTTACTTTTGGAGAAAATTCAAAACATTCATTATTCAATAGAGCCCAATAGCAAAAATCAGGTTTTGAATGAAGAATCACATTTCTTGGTAAAATCATGCAGGATTGAAATTTTTGATGGTTTTTTACTCCTCTCAACAGCCCAAACAAGTTTCTAAAAGGATGAGTTTGCAACTACTTTACTTTTGGAGAAAATTCAAAACATTCATTATTCAATAGGGCCCAAACTATCAAAAAACCAACGGTTTCAATGAACACACATTTCTTGGTAGAATCATGCAGGACTGAAATTTTTGATGTTTTTCTACTCTCATGAGCCCAAACAAGTCTCTAAAAGCATGAGTTTGCAACTACTTTACTTTTGGAGAAAATTCAAAACATTCATTATTCAATAGAGCCCAATAGCAAAAATCAGGTTTTGAATGAAGAATCACATTTCTTGGTAAAATCATGCAGGATTGAAATTTTTGATGGTTTTTTACTCCTCTCAACAGCCCAAACAAGTTTCTAAAAGGATGAGTTTGCAACTACTTTACTTTTGGAGAAAATTCAAAACATTCATTATTCAATAGGGCCCAAACTATCAAAAACCAGCGGTTTCAATGAACACACATTTCTTGGTAGAATCATGCAGGACTGAAATTTTTGATGTTTTTCTACTCCTCTCATGAGCCCAAACAAGTCTCTAAAAGCATGAGTTTGCAACTACTTTACTTTTGGAGAAAATTCAAAACATTCACTATTCAATAGAGCCCAATAGCAAAAATCAGGTTTTGAATGAAGAATCACATTTCTTGGTAAAATCATGCAGGATTGAAATTTTTGATGGTTTTTTACTCCTCTCAACAGCCCAAACAAGTTTCTAAAAGGATGAGTTTGCAACTACTTTACTTTTGGAGAAAATTCAAAACATTCATTATTCAATAGGGCCCAAACTATCAAAAACCAGCGGTTTGAATGAACACACATTTCTTGGTAGAATCATGCAGGACTGAAATTTTTGATGTTTTTCTACTCCTCTCATGAGCCCAAACAAGTCTCTAAAAGCATGAGTTTGCAACTACTTTACTTTTGGAGAAAATTCAAAACATTCATTATTCAATAGAGCCCAATAGCAAAAATCAGGTTTTGAATGAAGAATCACATTTCTTGGTAAAATCATGCAGGATTGAAATTTTTGATGGTTTTTTACTCCTCTCAACAGCCCAAACAAGTTTCTAAAAGGATGAGTTTGCAACTACTTTACTTTTGGAGAAAATTCAAAACATTCATTATTCAATAGGGCCCAAACTATCAAAAACCAGCGGTTTCAATGAACACACATTTCTTGGTAGAATCATGCAGGACTGAAATTTTTGATGTTTTTCTACTCCTCTCATGAGCCCAAACAAGTCTCTAAAAGCATGAGTTTGCAACTACTTTACTTTTGGAGAAAATTCAAAACATTCACTATTCAATAGAGCCCAATAGCAAAAATCAGGTTTTGAATGAAGAATCACATTTCTTGGTAAAATCATGCAGGATTGAAATTTTTGATGGTTTTTTACTCCTCTCAACAGCCCAAACAAGTTTCTAAAAGGATGAGTTTGCAACTACTTTACTTTTGGAGAAAATTCAAAACATTCATTATTCAATAGGGCCCAAACTATCAAAAACCAGCGGTTTGAATGAACACACATTTCTTGGTAGAATCATGCAGGACTGAAATTTTTGATGTTTTTCTACTCCTCTCATGAGCCCAAACAAGTCTCTAAAAGCATGAGTTTGCAACTACTTTACTTTTGGAGAAAATTCAAAACATTCATTATTCAATAGAGCCCAATAGCAAAAATCAGGTTTTGAATGAAGAATCACATTTCTTGGTAAAATCATGCAGGATTGAAATTTTTGATGGTTTTTTACTCCTCTCAACAGCCCAAACAAGTTTCTAAAAGGATGAGTTTGCAACTACTTTACTTTTGGAGAAAATTCAAAACATTCATTATTCAATAGGGCCCAAACTATCAAAAACCAGCGGTTTGAATGAACACACATTTCTTGGTAGAATCATGCAGGACTGAAATTTTTGATGTTTTTCTACTCCTCTCATGAGCCCAAACAAGTCTCTAAAAGCATGAGTTTGCAACTACTTTACTTTTGGAGAAAATTCAAAACATTCACTTTTCACTAGAGCCCAATAGCAAAAATCAGGTTTTGAATGAAGAATCACATTTCTTGGTAGAATCATGCTGCATTGAAATTTTTGATGGTTTTTTACTCCTCTCAACAGCCCAAACAAGTTTCTAAAAGGATGAGTTTGCAACTACTTTACTTTTGGAGAAAATTCAAAACATTCATTATTCAATAGGGCCTAAACTATCAAAAACCAGCGGTTTCAATGAACACACATTTCTTGGTAGAATCATGCAGGACTGAAATTTTTGATGTTTTTCTACTCCTCTCATGAGCCCAAACAAGTCTCTAAAAGCATGAGTTTGCAACTACTTTACTTTTGGAAAAAATTCAAAACATTCATTATTCAATAGAGCCCAATAGCAAAAATCAGGTTTTGAATGAAGAATCACATTTCTTGGTAGAATCATGCAGGAATGAAATTTTTGATGGTTTTTTACTCCTCTCAACAGCCCAAACAAGTTTCTAAAAGGATGAGTTTGCAACTACTTTACTTTTGGAGAAAATTCAAAACATTCATTATTCAATAGGGCCCAAACTATCAAAAACCAGCGGTTTCAATGAACACACATTTCTTGGTAGAATCATGCAGGACTGAAATTTTTGATGTTTTTCTACTCCTCTCATGAGCCCAAACAAGTCTCTAAAAGCATGAGTTTGCAACTACTTTACTTTTGGAGAAAATTCAAAACATTCACTATTCAATAGAGCCCAATAGCAAAAATCAGGTTTTGAATGAAGAATCACATTTCTTGGTAAAATCATGCAGGATTGAAATTTTTGATGGTTTTTTACTCCTCTCAACAGCCCAAACAAGTTTCTAAAAGGATGAGTTTGCAACTACTTTACTTTTGGAGAAAATTCAAAACATTAATTATTCAATAGGGCCCAAACTATCAAAAACCAGCGGTTTCAATGAACACACATTTTTTGGTAGAATCATGCAGGACTGAAATTTTTGATGTTTTTCTACTTCTCTCATGAGCCCAAACAAGTCTCTAAAAGCATGAGTTTGCAACTACTTTACTTTTGGAGAAAATTCAAAACATTCATTATTCAATAGAGCCCAATAGCAAAAATCAGGTTTTGAATGAATTATCACATTTCTTGGTAGAATCATGCAGGATTGAAATTTTTGATGGTTTTTTACTCCTCTCAACAGCCCAAACAAGTTTCTAAAAGGATGAGTTTGCAACTACTTTACTTTTGGAGAAAATTCAAAACATTCATTATTCAATATGGCCCAAAATATCAAAAACCAGCGATTTGAATGAACACACATTTCTTGGTAGAATCGTGCAGGACTGAAATTTTTGATGTTTTTCTACTCCTCTCATGAGCCCAAACAAGTCTCTAAAAGCATGAGTTTGCAACTACTTTACTTTTGGAGAAAATTCAAAACATTCACTTTTCACTAGAGCCCAATAGCAAAAATCAGGTTTTGAATGAAGAATCACATTTCTTGGTAGAATCATGCTGCATTGAAATTTTTGATGGTTTTTTACTCCTCTCAACAGCCCAAACAAGTTTCTGAAAGGATGAGTTTGCAACTACTTTACTTTTGGAGAAAATTCAAAACATTCATTATTCAATAGGGCCCAAACTATCAAAAACCAGCGGTTTCAATGAACACACATTTCTTGGTAGAATCATGCAGGACTGAAATTTTTGATGTTTTTCTACTCCTCTCATGAGCCCAAACAAGTCTCTAAAAGCATGAGTTTGCAACTACTTTACTTTTGGAGAAAATTCAAAACATTCATTATTCAATAGAGCCCAATAGCAAAAATCAGGTTTTGAATGAAGAATCACATTTCTTGGTAAAATCATGCAGGATTGAAATTTTTGATGGTTTTTTACTCCTCTCAACAGCCCAAACAAGTTTCTAAAAGGATGAGTTTGCAACTACTTTACTTTTGGAGAAAATTCAAAACATTCATTATTCAATAGGGCCCAAACTATCAAAAACCAGCGGTTTCAATTAACACACATTTCTTGGTAGAATCATGCAGGACTGAAATTTTTGATGTTTTTCTACTCCTCTCATGAGCCCAAACAAGACTCTAAAAGCATGAGTTTGCAACTACTTTACTTTTGGAGAAAATTCAAAACATTCATTATTCAATAGAGCCCAATAGCAAAAATCAGGTTTTTAATGAAGAATCACATTTCTTGGTAAAATCATGCAGGATTGAAATTTTTGATGGTTTTTTACTACTCTCAACAGCCCAAACAAGTTTCTAAAAGGATGAGTTTGCAACTACTTTACTTTTGGAGAAAATTCAAAACATTCATTATTCAATAGGGCCCAAACTATCAAAAACCAGCGGTTTCAATGAACACACATTTCTTGGTAGAATCATGCAGGACTGAAATTTTTGATGTTTTTCTACTCTCATGAGCCCAAACAAGTCTCTAAAAGCATGAGTTTGCAACTACTTTACTTTTGGAGAAAATTCAAAACATTCATTATTCAATAGAGCCCAATAGCAAAAATCAGGTTTTGAATGAAGAATCACATTTCTTGGTAAAATCATGCAGGATTGAAATTTTTGATGGTTTTTTACTCCTCTCAACAGCCCAAACAAGTTTCTAAAAGGATGAGTTTGCAACTACTTTACTTTTGGAGAAAATTCAAAACATTCATTATTCAATAGGGCCCAAACTATCAAAAACCAGCGGTTTCAATGAACACACATTTCTTGGTAGAATCATGCAGGACTGAAATTTTTGATGTTTTTCTACTCCTCTCATGAGCCCAAACAAGTCTCTAAAAGCATGAGTTTGCAACTACTTTACTTTTGGAGAAAATTCAAAACATTCACTATTCAATAGAGCCCAATAGCAAAAATCAGGTTTTGAATGAAGAATCACATTTCTTGGTAAAATCATGCAGGATTGAAATTTTTGATGGTTTTTTACTCCTCTCAACAGCCCAAACAAGTTTCTAAAAGGATGAGTTTGCAACTACTTTACTTTTGGAGAAAATTCAAAACATTCATTATTCAATAGGGCCCAAACTATCAAAAACCAGCGGTTTGAATGAACACACATTTCTTGGTAGAATCATGCAGGACTGAAATTTTTGATGTTTTTCTACTCCTCTCATGAGCCCAAACAAGTCTCTAAAAGCATGAGTTTGCAACTACTTTACTTTTGGAGAAAATTCAAAACATTCATTATTCAATAGAGCCCAATAGCAAAAATCAGGTTTTGAATGAAGAATCACATTTCTTGGTAAAATCATGCAGGATTGAAATTTTTGATGGTTTTTTACTCCTCTCAACAGCCCAAACAAGTTTCTAAAAGGATGAGTTTGCAACTACTTTACTTTTGGAGAAAATTCAAAACATTCATTATTCAATAGGGCCCAAACTATCAAAAACCAGCGGTTTGAATGAACACACATTTCTTGGTAGAATCATGCAGGACTGAAATTTTTGATGTTTTTCTACTCCTCTCATGAGCCCAAACAAGTCTCTAAAAGCATGAGTTTGCAACTACTTTACTTTTGGAGAAAATTCAAAACATTCACTTTTCACTAGAGCCCAATAGCAAAAATCAGGTTTTGAATGAAGAATCACATTTCTTGGTAGAATCATGCTGCATTGAAATTTTTGATGGGTTTTTACTCCTCTCAACAGCCCAAACAAGTTTCTAAAAGGATGAGTTTGCAACTACTTTACTTTTGGAGAAAATTCAAAACATTCATTATTCAATAGGGCCTAAACTATCAAAAACCAGCGGTTTCAATGAACACACATTTCTTGGTAGAATCATGCAGGACTGAAATTTTTGATGTTTTTCTACTCCTCTCATGAGCCCAAACAAGTCTCTAAAAGCATGAGTTTGCAACTACTTTACTTTTGGAGAAAATTCAAAACATTCATTATTCAATAGAGCCCAATAGCAAAAATCAGGTTTTGAATGAAGATTCACATTTCTTGGTAGAATCATGCAGGATTGAAATTTTTGATGGTTTTTTACTCCTCTCAACAGCCCAAACAAGTTTCTAAAAGGATGAGTTTGCAACTACTTTACTTTTGGAGAAAATTCAAAACATTCATTATTCAATAGGGCCCAAACTATCAAAAACCAGCGGTTTCAATGAACACACATTTCTTGGTAGAATCATGCAGGACTGAAATTTTTGATGTTTTTCTACTCCTCTCATGAGCCCAAACAAGTCTCTAAAAGCATGAGTTTGCAACTACTTTACTTTTGGAAAAAATTCAAAACATTCATTATTCAATAGAGCCCAATAGCAAAAATCAGGTTTTGAATGAAGAATCACATTTCTTGGTAAAATCATGCAGGATTGAAATTTTTGATGGTTTTTTACTCCTCTCAACAGCCCAAACAAGTTTCTAAAAGGATGAGTTTGCAACTACTTTACTTTTGGAGAAAATTCAAAACATTCATTATTCAATAGGGCCCAAACTATCAAAAACCAGCGGTTTCAATGAACACACATTTCTTGGTAGAATCATGCAGGACTGAAATTTTTGATGTTTTTCTACTCCTCTCATGAGCCCAAACAAGTCTCTAAAAGCATGAGTTTGCAACTACTTTACTTTTGGAGAAAATTCAAAACATTCACTATTCAATAGAGCCCAATAGCAAAAATCAGGTTTTGAATGAAGAATCACATTTCTTGGTAAAATCATGCAGGATTGAAATTTTTGATGGTTTTTTACTCCTCTCAACAGCCCAAACAAGTTTCTAAAAGGATGAGTTTGCAACTACTTTACTTTTGGAGAAAATTCAAAACATTCATTATTCAATAGGGCCCAAACTATCAAAAACCAGCGGTTTCAATGAACACACATTTCTTGGTAGAATCATGCAGGACTGAAATTTTTGATGTTTTTCTACTCCTCTCATGAGCCCAAACAAGTCTCTAAAAGCATGAGTTTGCAACTACTTTACTTTTGGAGAAAATTCAAAACATTCATTATTCAATAGAGCCCAATAGCAAAAATCAGGTTTTGAATGAAGAATCACATTTCTTGGTAGAATCATGCAGGATTGAAATTTTTGATGGTTTTTTACTCCTCTCAACAGCCCAAACAAGTTTCTAAAAGGATGAGTTTGCAACTACTTTACTTTTGGAGAAAATTCAAAACATTCATTATTCAATATGGCCCAAAATATCAAAAACCAGCGATTTGAATGAACACACATTTCTTGGTAGAATCGTGCAGGACTGAAATTTTTGATGTTTTTCTACTCCTCTCATGAGCCCAAACAAGTCTCTAAAAGGATGAGTTTGCAACTACTTTACTTTTGGAGAAAATTCAAAACATTCATTATTCAATAGAGCCCAATAGCAAAAACCAGCGTTTTGAATGAAGAATCACATTTCTTGGTAGAATCATGCAGGATTGAAATTTTTGATGGTTTTTTACTCCTCTCAACAGCCCAAACAAGTTTCTAAAAGGATGAGTTTGCAACTACTTTACTTTTGGAGAAAATTCAAAACATTCATTATTCAATAGGGCCCAAACTATCAAAAACCAGCGGTTTCAATGAACACACATTTCTTGGTAGAATCATGCAGGACTGAAATTTTTGATGTTTTTCTACTCCTCTCATGAGCCCAAACAAGTCTCTAAAAGCATGAGTTTGCAACTACTTTACTTTTGGAGAAAATTCAAAACATTCATTATTCAATAGAGCCCTATAGCAAAAATCAGGTTTTGAATGAAGAATCACATTTCTTGGTAAAATCATGCAGGATTGAAATTTTTGATGGTTTTTTACTCCTCTCAACAGCCCAAACAAGTTTCTAAAAGGATGAGTTTGCAACTACTTTACTTTTGGAGAAAATTCAAAACATTCATTATTCAATAGGGCCCAAACTATCAAAAACCAGCGGTTTGAATGAACACACATTTCTTGGTAGAATCATGCAGGACTGAAATTTTTGATGTTTTTCTACTCCTCTCATGAGCCCAAACAAGTCTCTAAAAGCATGAGTTTGCAACTACTTTACTTTTGGAGAAAATTCAAAACATTCACTTTTCACTAGAGCCCAATAGCAAAAATCAGGTTTTGAATGAAGAATCACATTTCTTGGTAGAATCATGCTGCATTGAAATTTTTGATGGTTTTTTACTCCTCTCAACAGCCCAAACAAGTTTCTGAAAGGATGAGTTTGCAACTACTTTACTTTTGGAGAAAATTCAAAACATTCATTATTCAATAGGGCCCAAACTATCAAAAACCAGCGGTTTCAATGAACACACATTTCTTGGTAGAATCATGCAGGACTGAAATTTTTGATGTTTTTCTACTCCTCTCATGAGCCCAAACAAGTCTCTAAAAGGATGAGTTTGCAACTACTTTACTTTTGGAGAAAATTCAAAACATTCATTATTCAATAGAGCCCAATAGCAAAAATCAGGTTTTGAATGAAGAATCACATTTCTTGGTAAAATCATGCAGGATTGAAATTTTTGATGGTTTTTTACTCCTCTCAACAGCCCAAACAAGTTTCTAAAAGGATGAGTTTGCAACTACTTTACTTTTGGAGAAAATTCAAAACATTCATTATTCAATAGGGCCCAAACTATCAAAAACCAGCGGTTTCAATGAACACACATTTCTTGGTAGAATCATGCAGGACTGAAATTTTTGATGTTTTTCTACTCCTCTCATGAGCCCAAACAAGACTCTAAAAGCATGAGTTTGCAACTACTTTACTTTTGGAGAAAATTCAAAACATTCATTATTCAATAGAGCCCAATAGCAAAAATCAGGTTTTGAATGAAGAATCACATTTCTTGGTAAAATCATGCAGGATTGAAATTTTTGATGGTTTTTTACTCCTCTCAACAGCCCAAACAAGTTTCTAAAAGGATGAGTTTGCAACTACTTTACTTTTGGAGAAAATTCAAAACATTCATTATTCAATAGGGCCCAAAATATCAAAAACCAGCGATTTGAATGAACACACATTTCTTGGTAGAATCGTGCAGGACTGAAATTTTTGATGTTTTTCTACTCCTCTCATGAGCCCAAACAAGTCTCTAAAAGCATGAGCTTGCAACTACTTTACTTTTGGAGAAAATTCAAAACATTCACTTTTCACTAGAGCCCAATAGCAAAAATCAGGTTTTGAATGAAGAATCACATTTCTTGGTAGAATCATGCTGCATTGAAATTTTTGATGGTTTTTTACTCCTCTCAACAGCCCAAACAAGTTTCTGAAAGGATGAGTTTGCAACTACTTTACTTTTGGAGAAAATTCAAAACATTCATTATTCAATAGGGCCCAAACTATCAAAAACCAGCGGTTTCAATGAACACACATTTCTTGGTAGAATCATGCAGGACTGAAATTTTTGATGTTTTTCTACTCCTCTCATGAGCCCAAACAAGTCTCTAAAAGCATGAGTTTGCAACTACTTTACTTTTGGAGAAAATTCAAAACATTCATTATTCAATAGAGCCCAATAGCAAAAATCAGGTTTTGAATGAAGAATCACATTTCTTGGTAAAATCATGCAGGATTGAAATTTTTGATGGTTTTTTACTACTCTCAACAGCCCAAACAAGTTTCTAAAAGGATGAGTTTGCAACTACTTTACTTTTGGAGAAAATTCAAAACATTCATTATTCAATAGGGCCCAAACTATCAAAAACCAGCGGTTTCAATGAACACACATTTCTTGGTAGAATCATGCAGGACTGAAATTTTTGATGTTTTTCTACTCTCATGAGCCCAAACAAGTCTCTAAAAGCATGAGTTTGCAACTACTTTACTTTTGGAGAAAATTCAAAACATTCATTATTCAATAGAGCCCAATAGCAAAAATCAGGTTTTGAATGAAGAATCACATTTCTTGGTAAAATCATGCAGGATTGAAATTTTTGATGGTTTTTTACTCCTCTCAACAGCCCAAACAAGTTTCTAAAAGGATGAGTTTGCAACTACTTTACTTTTGGAGAAAATTCAAAACATTCATTATTCAATAGGGCCCAAACTATCAAAAACCAGCGGTTTCAATGAACACACATTTCTTGGTAGAATCATGCAGGACTGAAATTTTTGATGTTTTTCTACTCCTCTCATGAGCCCAAACAAGTCTCTAAAAGCATGAGTTTGCAACTACTTTACTTTTGGAGAAAATTCAAAACATTCACTATTCAATAGAGCCCAATAGCAAAAATCAGGTTTTGAATGAAGAATCACATTTCTTGGTAAAATCATGCAGGATTGAAATTTTTGATGGTTTTTTACTCCTCTCAACAGCCCAAACAAGTTTCTAAAAGGATGAGTTTGCAACTACTTTACTTTTGGAGAAAATTCAAAACATTCATTATTCAATAGGGCCCAAACTATCAAAAACCAGCGGTTTGAATGAACACACATTTCTTGGTAGAATCATGCAGGACTGAAATTTTTGATGTTTTTCTACTCCTCTCATGAGCCCAAACAAGTCTCTAAAAGCATGAGTTTGCAACTACTTTACTTTTGGAGAAAATTCAAAACATTCATTATTCAATAGAGCCCAATAGCAAAAATCAGGTTTTGAATGAAGAATCACATTTCTTGGTAAAATCATGCAGGATTGAAATTTTTGATGGTTTTTTACTCCTCTCAACAGCCCAAACAAGTTTCTAAAAGGATGAGTTTGCAACTACTTTACTTTTGGAGAAAATTCAAAACATTCATTATTCAATAGGGCCCAAACTATCAAAAACCAGCGGTTTGAATGAACACACATTTCTTGGTAGAATCATGCAGGACTGAAATTTTTGATGTTTTTCTACTCCTCTCATGAGCCCAAACAAGTCTCTAAAAGCATGAGTTTGCAACTACTTTACTTTTGGAGAAAATTCAAAACATTCACTTTTCACTAGAGCCCAATAGCAAAAATCAGGTTTTGAATGAAGAATCACATTTCTTGGTAGAATCATGCTGCATTGAAATTTTTGATGGGTTTTTACTCCTCTCAACAGCCCAAACAAGTTTCTAAAAGGATGAGTTTGCAACTACTTTACTTTTGGAGAAAATTCAAAACATTCATTATTCAATAGGGCCTAAACTATCAAAAACCAGCGGTTTCAATGAACACACATTTCTTGGTAGAATCATGCAGGACTGAAATTTTTGATGTTTTTCTACTCCTCTCATGAGCCCAAACAAGTCTCTAAAAGCATGAGTTTGCAACTACTTTACTTTTGGAGAAAATTCAAAACATTCATTATTCAATAGAGCCCAATAGCAAAAATCAGGTTTTGAATGAAGATTCACATTTCTTGGTAGAATCATGCAGGATTGAAATTTTTGATGGTTTTTTACTCCTCTCAACAGCCCAAACAAGTTTCTAAAAGGATGAGTTTGCAACTACTTTACTTTTGGAGAAAATTCAAAACATTCATTATTCAATAGGGCCCAAACTATCAAAAACCAGCGGTTTCAATGAACACACATTTCTTGGTAGAATCATGCAGGACTGAAATTTTTGATGTTTTTCTACTCCTCTCATGAGCCCAAACAAGTCTCTAAAAGCATGAGTTTGCAACTACTTTACTTTTGGAAAAAATTCAAAACATTCATTATTCAATAGAGCCCAATAGCAAAAATCAGGTTTTGAATGAAGAATCACATTTCTTGGTAAAATCATGCAGGATTGAAATTTTTGATGGTTTTTTACTCCTCTCAACAGCCCAAACAAGTTTGTAAAAGGATGAGTTTGCAACTACTTTACTTTTGGAGAAAATTCAAAACATTCATTATTCAATAGGGCCCAAACTATCAAAAACCAGCGGTTTCAATGAACACACATTTCTTGGTAGAATCATGCAGGACTGAAATTTTTGATGTTTTTCTACTCCTCTCATGAGCCCAAACAAGTCTCTAAAAGCATGAGTTTGCAACTACTTTACTTTTGGAGAAAATTCAAAACATTCACTATTCAATAGAGCCCAATAGCAAAAATCAGGTTTTGAATGAAGAATCACATTTCTTGGTAAAATCATGCAGGATTGAAATTTTTGATGGTTTTTTACTCCTCTCAACAGCCCAAACAAGTTTCTAAAAGGATGAGTTTGCAACTACTTTACTTTTGGAGAAAATTCAAAACATTCATTATTCAATAGGGCCCAAACTATCAAAAACCAGCGGTTTCAATGAACACACATTTCTTGGTAGAATCATGCAGGACTGAAATTTTTGATGTTTTTCTACTCCTCTCATGAGCCCAAACAAGTCTCTAAAAGCATGAGTTTGCAACTACTTTACTTTTGGAGAAAATTCAAAACATTCATTATTCAATAGAGCCCAATAGCAAAAATCAGGTTTTGAATGAAGAATCACATTTCTTGGTAGAATCATGCAGGATTGAAATTTTTGATGGTTTTTTACTCCTCTCAACAGCCCAAACAAGTTTCTAAAAGGATGAGTTTGCAACTACTTTACTTTTGGAGAAAATTCAAAACATTCATTATTCAATATGGCCCAAAATATCAAAAACCAGCGATTTGAATGAACACACATTTCTTGGTAGAATCGTGCAGGACTGAAATTTTTGATGTTTTTCTACTCCTCTCATGAGCCCAAACAAGTCTCTAAAAGGATGAGTTTGCAACTACTTTACTTTTGGAGAAAATTCAAAACATTCATTATTCAATAGAGCCCAATAGCAAAAACCAGCGTTTTGAATGAAGAATCACATTTCTTGGTAGAATCATGCAGGATTGAAATTTTTGATGGTTTTTTACTCCTCTCAACAGCCCAAACAAGTTTCTAAAAGGATGAGTTTGCAACTACTTTACTTTTGGAGAAAATTCAAAACATTCATTATTCAATAGGGCCCAAACTATCAAAAACCAGCGGTTTCAATGAACACACATTTCTTGGTAGAATCATGCAGGACTGAAATTTTTGATGTTTTTCTACTCCTCTCATGAGCCCAAACAAGTCTCTAAAAGCATGAGTTTGCAACTACTTTACTTTTGGAGAAAATTCAAAACATTCATTATTCAATAGAGCCCAATAGCAAAAATCAGGTTTTGAATGAAGAATCACATTTCTTGGTAAAATCATGCAGGATTGAAATTTTTGATGGTTTTTTACTCCTCTCAACAGCCCAAACAAGTTTCTAAAAGGATGAGTTTGCAACTACTTTACTTTTGGAGAAAATTCAAAACATTCATTATTCAATAGGGCCCAAACTATCAAAAACCAGCGGTTTGAATGAACACACATTTCTTGGTAGAATCATGCAGGACTGAAATTTTTGATGTTTTTCTACTCCTCTCATGAGCCCAAACAAGTCTCTAAAAGCATGAGTTTGCAACTACTTTACTTTTGGAGAAAATTCAAAACATTCACTTTTCACTAGAGCCCAATAGCAAAAATCAGGTTTTGAATGAAGAATCACATTTCTTGGTAGAATCATGCTGCATTGAAATTTTTGATGGTTTTTTTACTCCTCTCAACAGCCCAAACAAGTTTCTGAAAGGATGAGTTTGCAACTACTTTACTTTTGGAGAAAATTCAAAACATTCATTATTCAATAGGGCCCAAACTATCAAAAACCAGCGGTTTCAATGAACACACATTTCTTGGTAGAATCATGCAGGACTGAAATTTTTGATGTTTTTCTACTCCTCTCATGAGCCCAAACAAGTCTCTAAAAGGATGAGTTTGCAACTACTTTACTTTTGGAGAAAATTCAAAACATTCATTATTCAATAGAGCCCAATAGCAAAAATCAGGTTTTGAATGAAGAATCACATTTCTTGGTAAAATCATGCAGGATTGAAATTTTTGATGGTTTTTTACTCCTCTCAACAGCCCAAACAAGTTTCTAAAAGGATGAGTTTGCAACTACTTTACTTTTGGAGAAAATTCAAAACATTCATTATTCAATAGGGCCCAAACTATCAAAAACCAGCGGTTTCAATGAACACACATTTCTTGGTAGAATCATGCAGGACTGAAATTTTTGATGTTTTTCTACTCCTCTCATGAGCCCAAACAAGACTCTAAAAGCATGAGTTTGCAACTACTTTACTTTTGGAGAAAATTCAAAACATTCATTATTCAATAGAGCCCAATAGCAAAAATCAGGTTTTGAATGAAGAATCACATTTCTTGGTAAAATCATGCAGGATTGAAATTTTTGATGGTTTTTTACTCCTCTCAACAGCCCAAACAAGTTTCTAAAAGGATGAGTTTGCAACTACTTTACTTTTGGAGAAAATTCAAAACATTCATTATTCAATAGGGCCCAAACTATCAAAAACCAGCGGTTTCAATGAACACACATTTCTTGGTAGAATCATGCAGGACTGAAATTTTTGATGTTTTTCTACTCCTCTCATGAGCCCAAACAAGTCTCTAAAAGCATGAGTTTGCAACTACTTTACTTTTGGAGAAAATTCAAAACATTCACTTTTCACTAGAGCCCAATAGCAAAAATCAGGTTTTGAATGAAGAATCACATTTCTTGGTAGAATCATGCTGCATTGAAATTTTTGATGGTTTTTTACTCCTCTCAACAGCCCAAACAAGTTTCTAAAAGGATGAGTTTGCAACTACTTTACTTTTGGAGAAAATTCAAAACATTCATTATTCAATAGGGCCCAAACTATCAAAAACCAGCGGTTTCAATGAACACACATTTCTTGGTAGAATCATGCAGGACTGAAATTTTTGATGTTTTTCTACTCCTCTCATGAGCCCAAACAAGTCTCTAAAAGCATGAGTTTGCAACTACTTTACTTTTGGAGAAAATTCAAAACATTCATTATTCAATAGAGCCCAATAGCAAAAATCAGGTTTTGAATGAAGATTCACATTTCTTGGTAGAATCATGCAGGATTGAAATTTTTGATGGTTTTTTACTCCTCTCAACAGCCCAAACAAGTTTCTAAAAGGATGAGTTTGCAACTACTTTACTTTTGGAGAAAATTCAAAACATTCATTATTCAATAGGGCCCAAACTATCAAAAACCAGCGGTTTCAATGAACACACATTTCTTGGTAGAATCATGCAGGACTGAAATTTTTGATGTTTTTCTACTCCTCTCATGAGCCCAAACAAGTCTCTAAAAGCATGAGTTTGCAACTACTTTACTTTTGGAAAAAATTCAAAACATTCATTATTCAATAGAGCCCAATAGCAAAAATCAGGTTTTGAATGAAGAATCACATTTCTTGGTAATATCATGCAGGATTGAAATTTTTGATGGTTTTTTACTCCTCTCAACAGCCCAAACAAGTTTCTAAAAGGATGAGTTTGCAACTACTTTACTTTTGGAGAAAATTCAAAACATTCATTATTCAATAGGGCCCAAACTATCAAAAACCAGCGGTTTCAATGAACACACATTTCTTGGTAGAATCATGCAGGACTGAAATTTTTGATGTTTTTCTACTCCTCTCATGAGCCCAAACAAGTCTCTAAAAGCATGAGTTTGCAACTACTTTACTTTTGGAGAAAATTCAAAACATTCACTATTCAATAGAGCCCAATAGCAAAAATCAGGTTTTGAATGAAGAATCACATTTCTTGGTAGAATCATGCAGGATTGAAATTTTTGATGGTTTTTTACTCCTCTCAACAGCCCAAACAAGTTTCTAAAAGGATGAGTTTGCAACTACTTTACTTTTGGAGAAAATTCAAAACATTCATTATTCAATATGGCCCAAAATATCAAAAACCAGCGATTTGAATGAACACACATTTCTTGGTAGAATCGTGCAGGACTGAAATTTTTGATGTTTTTCTACTCCTCTCATGAGCCCAAACAAGTCTCTAAAAGGATGAGTTTGCAACTACTTTACTTTTGGAGAAAATTCAAAACATTCATTATTCAATAGAGCCCAATAGCAAAAACCAGCGTTTTGAATGAAGAATCACATTTCTTGGTAGAATCATGCAGGATTGAAATTTTTGATGGTTTTTTACTCCTCTCAACAGCCCAAACAAGTTTCTAAAAGGATGAGTTTGCAACTACTTTACTTTTGGAGAAAATTCAAAACATTCATTATTCAATAGGGCCCAAACTATCAAAAACCAGCGGTTTCAATGAACACACATTTCTTGGTAGAATCATGCAGGACTGAAATTTTTGATGTTTTTCTACTCCTCTCATGAGCCCAAACAAGTCTCTAAAAGCATGAGTTTGCAACTACTTTACTTTTGGAGAAAATTCAAAACATTCATTATTCAATAGAGCCCAATAGCAAAAATCAGGTTTTGAATGAAGAATCACATTTCTTGGTAAAATCATGCAGGATTGAAATTTTTGATGGTTTTTTACTCCTCTCAACAGCCCAAACAAGTTTCTAAAAGGATGAGTTTGCAACTACTTTACTTTTGGAGAAAATTCAAAACATTCATTATTCAATAGGGCCCAAACTATCAAAAACCAGCGGTTTGAATGAACACACATTTCTTGGTAGAATCATGCAGGACTGAAATTTTTGATGTTTTTCTACTCCTCTCATGAGCCCAAACAAGTCTCTAAAAGCATGAGTTTGCAACTACTTTACTTTTGGAGAAAATTCAAAACATTCACTTTTCACTAGAGCCCAATAGCAAAAATCAGGTTTTGAATGAAGAATCACATTTCTTGGTAGAATCATGCTGCATTGAAATTTTTGATGGTTTTTTACTCCTCTCAACAGCCCAAACAAGTTTCTGAAAGGATGAGTTTGCAACTACTTTACTTTTGGAGAAAATTCAAAACATTCATTATTCAATAGGGCCCAAACTATCAAAAACCAGCGGTTTCAATGAACACACATTTCTTGGTAGAATCATGCAGGACTGAAATTTTTGATGTTTTTCTACTCCTCTCATGAGCCCAAACAAGTCTCTAAAAGGATGAGTTTGCAACTACTTTACTTTTGGAGAAAATTCAAAACATTCATTATTCAATAGAGCCCAATAGCAAAAATCAGGTTTTGAATGAAGAATCACATTTCTTGGTAAAATCATGCAGGATTGAAATTTTTGATGGTTTTTTACTCCTCTCAACAGCCCAAACAAGTTTCTAAAAGGATGAGTTTGCAACTACTTTACTTTTGGAGAAAATTCAAAACATTCATTATTCAATAGGGCCCAAACTATCAAAAACCAGCGGTTTCAATGAACACACATTTCTTGGTAGAATCATGCAGGACTGAAATTTTTGATGTTTTTCTACTCCTCTCATGAGCCCAAACAAGACTCTAAAAGCATGAGTTTGCAACTACTTTACTTTTGGAGAAAATTCAAAACATTCATTATTCAATAGAGCCCAATAGCAAAAATCAGGTTTTGAATGAAGAATCACATTTCTTGGTAAAATCATGCAGGATTGAAATTTTTGATGGTTTTTTACTCCTCTCAACAGCCCAAACAAGTTTCTAAAAGGATGAGTTTGCAACTACTTTACTTTTGGAGAAAATTCAAAACATTCATTATTCAATAGGGCCCAAACTATCAAAAACCAGCGGTTTCAATGAACACACATTTCTTGGTAGAATCATGCAGGACTGAAATTTTTGATGTTTTTCTACTCCTCTCATGAGCCCAAACAAGTCTCTAAAAGCATGAGTTTGCAACTACTTTACTTTTGGAGAAAATTCAAAACATTCATTATTCAATAGAGCCCAATAGCAAAAATCAGGTTTTGAATGAAGAATCACATTTCTTGGTAAAATCATGCAGGATTGAAATTTTTGATGGTTTTTTACTCCTCTCAACAGCCCAAACAAGTTTCTAAAAGGATGAGTTTGCAACTACTTTACTTTTGGAGAAAATTCAAAACATTCATTATTCAATAGGGCCCAAACTATCAAAAACCAGCGGTTTGAATGAACACACATTACTTGGTAGAATCATGCAGGAATGAAATTTTTGATGTTTTTCTACTCCTCTCATGAGCCCAAACAAGTCTCTAAAAGCATGAGTTTGCAACTACTTTACTTTTGGAGAAAATTCAAAACATTCACTTTTCACTAGAGCCCAATAGCAAAAATCAGGTTTTGAATGAAGAATCACATTTCTTGGTAGAATCATGCTGCATTGAAATTTTTGATGGTTTTTTACACCTCTCAACAGCCCAAACAAGTTTCTAAAAGGATGAGTTTGCAACTACTTTACTTTTGGAGAAAATTCAAAACATTCATTATTCAATAGGGCCCAAACTATCAAAAACCAGCGGTTTCAATGAACACACATTTCTTGGTAGAATCATGCAGGACTGAAATTTTTGATGTTTTTCTACTCCTCTCATGAGCCCAAACAAGTCTCTAAAAGCATGAGTTTGCAACTACTTTACTTTTGGAGAAAATTCAAAACATTCATTATTCAATAGAGCCCAATAGCAAAAATCAGGTTTTGAATGAAGATTCACATTTCTTGGTAGAATCATGCAGGATTGAAATTTTTGATGGTTTTTTACTCCTCTCAACAGCCCAAACAAGTTTCTAAAAGGATGAGTTTGCAACTACTTTACTTTTGGAGAAAATTCAAAACATTCATTATTCAAAACATTCATTATTCAATAGAGCCCAATAGCAAAAACCAGCGTTTTGAATGAAGAATCACATTTCTTGGTAGAATCATGCAGGATTGAAATTTTTGATGGTTTTTTACTCCTCTCAACAGCCCAAACAAGTTTCTAAAAGGATGAGTTTGCAACTACTTTACTTTTGGAGAAAATTCAAAACATTCATTATTCAATAGGGCACAAACTATCAAAAACCAGCGGTTTCAATGAACACACATTTCTTGGTAGAATCATGCAGGACTGAAATTTTTGATGTTTTTCCACTCCTCTCATGAGCCCAAACAAGTCTCTAAGGCCAGTTTCACATTAGCGCTTTTTCAGCGCGCGCACGGCCGGGGGTAGCTCCGCCCCCGAGCCGGCTCTCTGCCCGGCGTGGTCGCCCCTTCCTTGTAGCGCCGCCTCCTAGCGGACAGCGGCGCCTGCGATCGGCGCACCCTATCTTTAGCATAGGGTGCGCCGATCGTGCGCAGGCCGTTCGCTAGTTGCGCTTTGACCTGCGCTGCGCACTTTTGACGGTGCGCCGTGCGCGCCAAAATCGAACTTTTCGGATTTTGGCGCGCACGGCGCACCGTCAAAATTGCGCAGCGCAGGTCAAAGCGTAACTAGCGCACGACCTGCGCACGATCTGCGCACCCTATGCTAAAGATAGGGTGCGCCGATCGCAGGCGCCGCTGTCCGCTAGGAGGCGGCGCTACAGGCAAGGGGCGGGCACGCCGGGCAGAGAGCCGGATCGGGGGCGGAGCTACCCCCGGCCGTGCGTGCGCATAAAATGCGCTAATGTGAAACCGGCCTAAAAGCATGAGTTTGCAACTACTTTACTTTTGGAGAAAATTCAAAACATTCATTATTCAATAGAGCCCAATAGCACCTTTTTATAAACACTACTTATGTTCATAAACAAATTCTACATGATGAAGATGATGAATTAGCTGTGTAGTACTGATGATTGAAGGTGATGAAAATGGGATGAATGTACAGTACTGTACTGCACAGCATGGAAGAGCATTACAGCTCTCCTATTGGCACCACTTCATCAGGAGCTTCTTCAGGTGAGGCAGTAGTATCTTCAGCCTCATCCGTAACTTTTACTACCACTAAATGCGTAACCAACCTCTTGTTCGAGTGATGAACATAGTCATGGAGAGATGCTGGTTCTGCTTCTTATGAACCATACGGAGGTCCTATTCCTCAGCCAATCGATTAAGTACATTGCCCATTATGACCATGGTTACAAGTCGATCAAGTGTTGGGCCAACCTCCTCCTCTTCTTAAACCCGTTGTTCAAACTGTTCCTCATCCTCTTCTTCACTTGCTGAAGGGTGTTTCCGTCTTCAGTAGTCATGTCACTGAAGCCCTCTCCTCCCGGTATTTTCACCAGCTTCACAGCCTAATCCACCGCAGAGTGATACATTTCATCAAGAGAAAGTCTGACACATCATTTTCTTTATGGTTTTTTGAACATTTTTTCAATATATTTTTTGTTTTTAACCCCTTCACCCCCAAGGGTGGTTTGCACGACGTTCATGACCGGGCCAATTTTTACAATTCTGACCACTGTACCTTTATGAGGTCATAACTCTGGAACGCTTCCATGGATCCCGGTGATTCTGACATTGTTTTGTCGTGACATATTGTACTTCATGTTAGTGGTAAAATTTCATTCAAATAACTTGCGTTTATTTGTGAAAAAAATGGAAATTCGCAATTTTCCAACTTTGAATTTTTATGCCCTTAAATCACGGAGATATGGCACACAAAAAACTTGATAACTAACATTTCCCACATGTTTACTTTACATCAGCACAATTTTGGAACCAAAATTTTTTTTTGTTAGGAAGTTATAAGGGTTAAAAGTTGACCAGCGATTTCTCATTTTTACAACACCATTTTATTTTTAGGACCACATCACATTTGAAGCCACTTTGAGGGGTCTTTTTGATAGAAAATACCCAAAAGTGACACCATTCTAAAAACTGCACCCCTTAAGGTGCTCAAAACCACATTCAAGAAGTTTATTAACCCTTTAGGTGCGTCACAGGAATTTTTTTGAATATTTAAAAAAAAATGAACATCTAACTTTTTTTCACAAAAAAAGTACTTCAGGTTCAATTTTTTTTATTTTACCAAGGGTAACAGGAGAGATTGGACTGCAAAAGTTATTGTGCAATTTGTCCTGAGTACGCTGATACCCGATTTGTGGGGGAGGAACGACTGTTTCGGCGCATGGCAGAGCTCAGAATGGAAGGAGCGCCGTTTGACTTTTTCAATGCAAAATTGGCTGGAATTCAGATCGGACGCCATGTCACGTTTGGAGAGTCCCTGATGTACCTAAACAGTGGAAACCCCCTACAAGTGACCCCATTTTGGAAACTAGACCCCCCAAGGAACTTATCTAGATATGTGGTGAGAACTTTGAACCCACAAGGGCTTTACAGAAGTTTATAACGTATAGCGGTACAATTAAAAAAATAATATTTTTTCCACAAAAATGATCTTTTCACCCCAATTTTTATTTTCCCAAGGGTATCAGGACCCTAAAAGTTATTGTGCAATTTGTCCTGAGTATGCTGATACCCCACATGTGGGGGTAAACCACTATTTGGGCGCATGGCAGAGCTCGGAAGGGAAGCAGCGCCATTTGACATTTTTGGCTGGAATTGAGATCGGACACCATGTCGCGATTGGAAAACCCCTGATGTACCTAAACAGTGGAAACCCCCCACAAATAACACCATTTTGGAAACTAGACCCCCTAAGGAACTTATCTAGATGTGAGGTGAGCACTTTGAACCCCCAAGGGCTTCACAGAAGTTTATAATGCCAGGGCATGAAAATAAAAAAATCGTTTTTTTTCCACAAACATGATCAATTAGTCCCCAATTGTTTTATTTTCCCAAGGGTAACAGGAGAAATTGAACCCCAAAAGTTGTTGTCCAATTTGTCCTGAGTACGCTGACACCCCATATGTGGGAGAAAACTACTGTATGGACACATGTCAGGGCTCGGAAGGGAAGTAGTGACGTTTTGGAATGCAGACTTTGATGGAATGGTCTGCAGGTGTCATGTTGCCTTTGGAGAGCCCCTAATGTACCTAAACAGTGGAAACACCGACAAATGACCCCATTTTGGAAACGAGAACCCCTAAGGAACTTATCTAGATGTGTGCTGAGCACTTTGAACCCCCAAGTGCTTCACTATTCAGACAGCACCTCCTGGGCTCTGCTATAAATCCAGATCCCTGTATAGGGGTAAAGGGTATCAGTGTTTCTCGGGGTGTTGTCTGGCTGCAGCCCAGACCGCAGACAGACGTTACAGCCGGAGCCTGCAGCTCTTCCTGTCGAGTGATCATGTGGTACTGCTCATTAAGGTAATGAATATGCGCTCCACACCTAAGGGAGCGGAGAGGCGTGCAGGCATGTGAGTATGGTGTGATGGAAGCTGGTGGCCTCTGTGACCTGCTGCTCCCCTCCTCTGCCGGCTTTCTGGGACCGGGACTCGTGTATAAGCCAAGGGGGGTGTTTTCAGCACAAAAAAAGTGCTGAAAAACTCGGCTTATACACGAGTGTATACGGTAAATATTCTTCTATTTGTCTCATTAATAAGTGACTACCTTTTCTCCCACTTCTTGTTTTTTTTCGAGTCTATCAAATATTTAACCCCTTCCTGCCATCCGACGTACTATCCCGTCCATGGGACCTGGGCCCCTATGCCCATGGACGGGATAGTACGTCTCAGCGATCAGCGGCGCCCATGTGGTGAGCACCGCTGATCGCGGCCGGGTGTCAGCTGATTATCACAGCTGACACCCGGCACAATGTGTCAGGGACGGTCACGGACCGCCCCCGACACGTTAACCCCTTGCACACCGCGATCATGTTTGATGGAGTTAAAGGGAAGCATCGGCAGGGAGGGGGCTCCCTCCGTGCTTCCCTGAGCCCCCCCACAGCAGCGCAATGTGCAGCGCTGCTGCGGGGGGCTCCTTTCCTCCAGGCCCCCGAATCCAAGATGGCGACGGGGGCCTTCGGGGGCCTGCAGGAAGCTGGCTTCCTCAGTGCCTGCAAAGCGCAGGCAAGAGGAAGTCTGCTTCAATGCCTGTGACAGATCGCTGATCTGTCACAGTGATCTGTGATGTGACAGATCAGCGATCTGTCACAGGACAGTGATGTCCCACCTGGGACTGTGTAATAAAGTAAAAAAAAAAATTAAAAAAAAGTGTAAAAATAATTTTTAAAAAATCGCCAAATAAATTAGTAAAAAAAAAAAAAAAATATTCCCCAATAAATTCATTTTTTGAAAAAAATAAATAAAATAAAAGTACACATATTAGGTATCGCCGCGTCCGTAACGACCCGCCCTATAAAACTGTCCCGTTAGTTAACCCCTTTAGCGAACCCCTTAAAAAATAAAAATAAAAAACGAAGCAAAAAATGATTTATCATACCGCCAAACAAAAAGTGTAATAACGCGCGATCAAAAAGACGCATATAAATATCCATGGTACCGCTGAAAATGGCATCTTGTCCCACAAAAAAAAGCCGCCACACAGCATCATCAGTGAAAAAATAAAAAAGTTATAGCTCGCAGAATAAAGCGATGCAAAAATAATTATTTTTTATATAAATGCCACTATTTGCATACTGGGGAAGCAGTGTGTGTGCATCAAGCCCCGCCCCTCATTATGATGTCACAATGTTTGCCATGGCGATGCTGATGTCATCAAAGGTTGCAAGCCCTGCCGCCGCTCATTATGATGTCATAATGGTTGATTATGGAATGGAGGATGTGTGATGAGTATATGGGCACTGGACTATAGGATGGTGGATATGTATGATGGGTATATGGGCACGGGACTATGGGATGGGGGATGTGTGATGGGTATATGGGCACTGGACTATGGGATGGAGGATATGTTTGATGGGTATATGGGCACGGGACTATGGGATGGTGGATATGTATATGGGCACAGGACTATGGGATGGAGGATGTGTGATGGGTATATGGGCACTGGACTATAGGATGGAGGATACAGTGGGGAGAAAAAGTATTTAGTCAGTCAGCAATAGTGCAAGTTCCACCACTTAAAAAGATGAGAGGCGTCTGTAATTTACATCATAGGTAGACCTCAACTATGGGAGACAAACTGAGAAAAAAAATCCAGAAAATCACATTGTCTGTATGTATGACGGTATATGGGCACGGGACTATGAGATAGCGGATATGTATGATGGGTATATGGGCACGGGACTATGGGATGGAGGATATGTATGATGGGTATATGGGCATGGGACCATGGGATGGAGAATATGTATGATCGGTATCTGTGCATGGGACTATGGGATGGAGAATATGTATGATGGGTATATGGGCATGGGACTATGGGATGGAGGATATGTGATGGGTATATGGGTACTCGACTATGGGATGGAGGATATGTATGATGGGTATATGGGCACGGGCCTATGGGATCGTGGATATGTATGATGGGTATATGGGCAGGGACTATGGGATGGAGGATAATTATAATTTTCTATAACTTACCACAGTTAGTTACTATGCCCGAGCAGCGCCGGGCTCTTCAGCTAGTACTGTATATACACTGTGTTCCAAATTATTATGCAAATGCTATTTTTCTCTGATTTTCCTAAATAGTCGGTACAAATGACAGTCAGTCTAATAAAAGTCATCACCCGTTAGAATATGCATCGAATTTTATTGAAGAAACCTCCCAATGATAACAGTATAATCTCCAAAATGAATAAAAACTCAAATTGCACTGTTCCAAATTAGTATGCACAGTAGAATTTCTAAACATTTGATATGTTTTAAAGAACTGAAAATGCTCATTTGTGGAATTTGCAGCATTAGGAGGTCACATTCACTGAACAAAAAGGATATTTTGGAGTTAAATAGCTTAACAGGCCAAGTTACATGTTAACATAGGAACCCTTCTTTGATATCACCTTCACAATTCTTGCATCCATTGAACTTGTGAATTTTTTGGAGAGTTTCTGCTTGTATTTCTTTGCATGAAGTCAGAATAGCCTCCCAGAGCTGCTGTTTTGATGTGAACTGCCTCCCACCCTCATAGATCTTTCGCTTGATGATACTCCAAAGGTTCTCCATAGGGTTGAGGTCAGGGAAAGATGGTGGCCACACCATGAGTTATCTCCTTTTATGCCCATAGCAGTCAATGACTCAGAGGTATTCTTTGCAGCATGACATGGTGCAGTTTCATGCATGAAGAGGATTTTGCTCCTGAAGGCACATTTCTGCTTTTTATACCATGGAAGACAGCTGTCAGTCAGAAACTCTATATACTTTGCAGAGGTCATTTTCACACCATCAGGAACCTTAAAGAGCCCTACCAGCTGTTTCCCCATGATTCCGGCCCAAAACATGACTCCTCCACCTCCTTGCTGACGTCGCAGCCTTGTTGGGGCATAGTGGCCTTCCACCAACCACCCACTACTCCATCCATCTGGACCATCCAGGGTTGCTCGACACTCATCAGTAAACAAGACTGTTTGAAAATTAGTTTTCATGTATGTCTGGGCCCACTGCAACCATTTCTGCTTGTGAACACTGTTTAGGAGTGGCCGAATAGTAGGTTTATGCACCACAGCATGCCTTTGAAGGATCCTACACCTTGAGGTTCGAGGGACTCCAGAGGCACCAGCAGCTTTAAATATCTGTTTGCTGGTTTGTAATGGCTTTTTAGCAGCTGCTCTCTTAATCCGATGAACTTGCCTGGCAGAAACCTTCCTCATTCTGCCTTTATCAGCACAAACATGTCTGTTCTCAGAATCAACCACAAATCTCTTAAAAGTACGATGATCACGTTTAAGTTTTTGGGAAATATCTAATGTTTTCATCTCATGACCAAGGCATTGCACTATTTGATGCTTTTCAGCAGCAGAGAGATCCGTTTTCTTTCCTAAATTCCTTGAAACCTGTGCCCTGCTTAATAATGTGGAACATCATTCTTAAGTAGTTTTCCTTTAATTGGGCTCACCTGGTAAACTAATTATCACAGGCGTTTGAGATTGATTTCAGTGATCCAAAGAGCCCTGATACACAATACCATCTGAGTTTATTTGAAAAACAAAAAATTACATCTTTATGACACTTAAATCCAATTTGCATAATAATTTGGAACGCAGTGTAGAAGGCTATATGCGGCCTCATACTGTATACAGGAGGCTATGTGGGCTCATACTGTGTATAGGAGGCTATATGCAGCCTCATACTGTATATAGGAAGCGATGTACAGGCTCATACTGTATATAGGATAAAGTACAAATATATCCCAAATACTGGAAAAAAATTCTTCAAAGGCTCAACTCACTGGAAATATAATAGCAAAAAAAATCTCATAAATGAGCTATTAAGCATCACAAGAGATCAAAATTGGAGTTTTTCAAGCTAAATAATTTATTTAGAATAATTAACAGAGCATAAATGCTAAATGCAAGTTACAGCAGACATAAACACAATATAATTAAACCAGCACCTTGACAGTTAATAAAGTTTTTATCTGTATAAAACATGTAGTTTCTTTGCTTTCCTTTCACAAATAGAATGCATAGTAAACAGCAAACTCCTCATTTACATAATATGTATGCCCAGATAAGGTTTTGCATACAATAAGTGCCCAGAGTAAACTGCTGAATAAAAAGTGCATAAGTGCCTTGTATCAAATAAGCCTGGTAGGCGTTAAGGGTACACAGAGTAAAAACTGTCTATACAAATTCCAGAGTAAGATACAAGGACTGCATTAGAAAGTAACAACTTACATGTGCTGTGTATGTCGCTGTAAAACCTGCCGCCCCTACGCGCGTTACGCCGCAGCTTCCTCAGGAGGCGTGGTTTACAAGTGCCCCGGATGTAGTTTATATAGTGCGGTCAACCAATAAACCGCTTTCCCTAATAAAGCTTGTAAAATTCAGGACCTGCGCTGTAGTGTCCACAATGACGTCAATAGTATCCAGTTCTAAACGTCCACAGCATTATCGGCGCATGCGCTGTTGAGTCCCCACTATGAACAGGGAGTCTATGATCAGCATGAAAGTGGCTCAAGCTGCAAAACAGCCAGAGACAGCCACATACCAGACTGAGCACGTCAGAAGGCTCCTAGGGAGGACAGAACTGGGCATGCGCTCAAGTGAGGACAAGAAAATAAAATAATTATGAAGAATAATAATCACTATTTAAAGTGATAGCAAGTGTTGAAAGTGAGGGGATAAAACATAATGATGCTGAAATAATTATAGCGGTGTGTATGAACCATTAAAGTGAATATGCCTGACATAGAGTGCAAAGGCACACACATATGTGTCAATTATAAGCACACTATGCAAGCAATAAAATTTTTTTTTAACAATTAGCATAATGTGTATGCAGGCTATATGAAAGTGTATGTGCATCATATAACTATAACAACTATATATCATGTCTCTGTTAAAAAACAAATGAACATAAAAATAACACATGGCATTCAATACATACATCAAATGTCATATATCATAAAGTAATTATACACACAATTATGTATAATGCATAATACATAGCAAAAATACACAAAGAAAATTGTGAAAAAAATAAAAAATGAGTGAAAAAAAATATATAAAAATAAAACAAATAAAAATGTAAATGAAATAAACAAATAAAAAAAGAAAAAATGAATAAAAATGTGAACAAATAATATGAAATATTGAAGACCCAATGGGTACGAAAAGAGCCGTAGATTTCTTGTGAGAGGAGTGTTTCTTCATAAAATCTTGAAATGCCCTCAACAATGAATTCCATGCCAGATCATATACTGCAATGCGAAGATAGAGAACTGGATTATAAGCACAGGAAAAAATAATTAAAAACAGAAAACTAAAACCAAGACTAAAAAGATACCCATACGATTTTTACAGAAAGGACCCAAAACCAGTACTCTCATTCAATCATTTTTTTTTTTTTGCTACTGTATATAGGAGGCTATGTGCAGGCTCATACTGTATATAGGAAGCAATGTGCAGGCTCATACTGTATATAGGAGGTAAACACTGCATTCAGGAGGCTATATGTTGGTGCTCATACTGTATATAGGAGGCTATATGCGGCCTCATACTGTATATAGGAAGCGAAGTACAGGCTCATACTGTATATAGGAGGCTATATGCGGCCTCATACTGTATATAGGAAGCGATGTGCAGGCTCATACTGTATATAGGAGGCTATATGCAGCCTCATACTGTATATAGGAGGCAAATACTGTATTCAGGAGGCTATATGTGGTCTCATACTGTACATGGGAAGCGATGTGCAGGGTCATACTGTATATAGGAGGCTATATGCAGCCTCATACTGTATGTAGGAGGCTATATGCGGCCTCATACTGTATATAGGAAGCGATGTGCAGGCTCATACTGTATATAGGAGACTATGTGCAGACTCATAATGTATATAGGAAGCAATGTGCAGGCTCATACTGTATATAGAAGCAATGTGAAGGCTCATATTGTATATAGGAAGCGATGTGCAGGCTCATACTGTATATAGGAGGCTATATGTGGCCTCATACTGTATGTAGGAGGCTATATGCGGCCTCATACTGTATATGGGAAGCGATGTGCAGGCTCATACTGTATATAGGAAGCGCTGTGCAGGCTCATACTGTATGTAGGAGGCTATATGCGGCCTCATACTGTATATAGGAGGCTATATGCGGTCTCATACTGTATATAGGAAGCGATGTGCAGGCTCATACTGTATATAGGAGACTATGTTCAGACTCATACTGTATATAGGAAGCGCTGTGCAGGCTCATACTGTATATAGGAGGCTATATGCGGCCTCATACTGTATATAGGAAGCGCTGTGCAGGCTCCTACTGTATATAGGAGGCTATATGCGGCCTCATACTGTATATAGGAAGCAATGTGGAGGCTCACACTGTATATAGGAGGCAATTCAAAAGCAGGAAATATCCAGCTACAGATCCAGGGAAAAATTGTTAAAATCAAAAAATGAAGGAGAGCGATAAAGTGGCGCCTGTGTAAAAGGTTTTGTAACTGCTGCGACTCTAGATACCAACCACAAGGAAATCGAAAGGATTATAAATATTTGTGATAGACTCGCGCTGAAAAAACCAAGATGTGGGAGAAAAGCTAGTCACTTATTAATGAGACAAATAGAAGAATATTTAATAGGTAAAACCTGACAAGAATAAACAATAAACTGCAGTTAGCCCAATCGTGGGGATAAATAGCTGAGAAATAAATAGTGATTAGTATATCTTAATGAATATATTGCAACTCGCCCAGTACAAAGCTGTGAAAAAAATGGTAGTTAATGGAAATAGAAAGTATTGCACTCAAACAGTTGATTAACCAAGGAGAGATGGCATGTACCCGAATAGAATTCTCCTAGAAGTAAAGGGTTAATATGTATATAGAACACAATTGGGTGAAAATATTAAATGGTCATAAGCAATATGTCCCGGACCTGAAGAAAGAAGCTGAGTTTTCCGAAACGCGTTGGTTTCGGCCCTTTTTGCCACCCGTACCTCCATCTAGCAGCAGTTACACGGCACCACGTGATCCACCGCGTCACACAGGTCCTGCTCCTACTGCACATCTGCCGGGACGCAGCTATCGACCAGAGTGACCGGATCCCTGCCGACAGCTGGAGCGCAGGAGCGCTGGTCTCACACTACACCTCGGCATATCGCCGCATCTCCCAGGTCCGACCTTTACTGCACCAGCCAGAACGCAGTCACCGGATTCTACGCAGACCATCGGAGGTATTGTGAGTAGCAACACTCACATACAACTATATATGGTGAAATCACCATGTACTGTTCAGCGCGCTATTTCACAGGGTACGAGCCCTCCACTCATTGGAGAAAGTACTTGGTGTATCCATCATCGGCCGGGGCAGCTCTCCCCACGGCTATAGACATTGGAATATTTTATGAATGCAGGTTTATACCAAGCATTAACTATGGACTAAGGATATAATCACACTCTTTATGCCAGGACATATTGCTCATGACCATTTAATATTTTCACCCAATTGTGTGTTCTATGTACCTATTAACCCTTTACTTCCTGCCGCTCTTATTTGCAGCCTCTAGGAGAATTCTATTCGGGTACATGCCATCTCTCTTGGTTAATCAACTGTTTGAGTGCAATACTTAATGGAAATAGTAACTACCATTTTTTTTCACAGCTTTGTACTGGGCGAATTGCAATATATTTATTAAGATATACTAATCACTATTTATTTCTCAGCTATTTATCCCCACGATTGGGCTAACTGCAAATTATTGTTTATTCTTGTCAGGTTTTAACTATTACCGTATATACTCGAGTATAAGCCGACCCGAGTACAAGCCGAGGCACCAACTTTTGCCACGAAAAACTGGGTAAACTTATTGACTTGAGTATAAGCCAGGTGTGCATTGACCACTCATCCCTACCGTGGTATGCATGGTTCCCCCGTCCCTGTCATTGTATGCATGGCTCCTTATCCCCTATCTTTGTAGGTATGATTCCTGTTAAGAAAAAAAACATCCTATTTAGCTGCCTGCGCGCCGTCGGTGCCACTGCATCTTGTTCCGGCCATATAACACGGATAATTCTTGGTAATGACAGTGAATATTTAGAACATTCATTACTGTGCACATTATACACATTATACATTCCTGCAGCTCAGTGGCGTAGCAACTGTTTGTGGCGCCCGGGGCGGTCGAAAAATTTGCCGCCCCTTTGGTCGTTGATATTTCGGAAGCATCCGAAGAGCCCACACTACACTCAAAGATCTAATTTTTAGTCTACTACTAACTCTGCTGTTATTATTTCTAAATTTCTAGACTTTTATCTTCTTGCAGTTCTCTATATATACATGTATGTATTAGCTTGATGACCCTACTGAACCGCCACCACTGCCCTTCATAGAGCCGCACCATAAAACAGTGTAAGGAGACCCATGTGTCCTCCCCCTGCACAGAACCACAGTACACTCCCTACAGAGCCCTCATGTTCTCCCTTGCACAGCCCCCCGTTTACCCCCCTGCACAGCCCCCCATGTCCTCCCCTACGCAGCCTCCCCATGTACTCCCCCTGCACAGCCCCCCATGTCCCTCCTACAGAGCCCCCATGTCCTCCCCTGCACAGCCCCCCATGTCCTCCCCTGCACAGCCCCCCATGTCCTCCCCTGCACAGCCCATGTCCTCCCCTACAGAGCCCCCCATGTCCTCCCCTGCAGAGCCCCCCATGTCCTCCCCTGTACAGCCCCCCCATGTCCTCCCCCTGCACAGCCCCCCCATGTCCTCTCCCTACAGAGCCCCCCATGTCCTCTCCCTACAGAGCCCCCCATGTCCTCTCCCTACAGAGCCCCCCATGTCCTCTCCCTACAGAGCCCCCCATGTCCTCCCCTGCACAGCCCCCCACGTCCTCCCCCTACAGAGCCCCCCCATGTCCTCCCCTGCACAGCCTCGCCATGGTCACCTATCTGCACAGCCCCCCAATTCCCAGTATTCCTCCTCCCGCCCTCACCTGCTGGTTGCCGGCTCCGTTCAGCAGCGGCGTGCTCTCCCCGGCCTCCTCCAGCTGCTCCCAGTCGGACCACGACACCCTGTTGGCCACATTGGCCATGCTCCATGCTGTGCGGTCGCTCCGCTCGTTGTTTGGGCATGTGACAGCCGAAGCCTCGGCAGATCCCACGGTCATGTGACTGCCAATCTACAGCGCTGCAGCGGGGTCATACCAGGAACGCACGCCCGAGGCATGACTGGTAATGTAGTCCTACAGTGTTACCATAGCAACACGGCTGCTGGGGCCTTTCCTAAAAGCAGCCGAGGAGCTGTCATGCTGCTGCGCCGCCCCCACACACGTGCCGCCTGGGGCGGACCGCCCT
This sequence comes from Dendrobates tinctorius, assembly GCF_039654945.1. Taxonomy (NCBI): domain Eukaryota; kingdom Metazoa; phylum Chordata; class Amphibia; order Anura; family Dendrobatidae; genus Dendrobates; species Dendrobates tinctorius. Next base: position 614,933 of record NW_027362075.1, on the reverse strand, counting down.
CCCCCACGCTACTCCAGTGCTGCAGCTATGGGTCCCTGTTATCAGCCATTCATAGGCCAGAACCAGCCCTCAACATAAAGGGGACACAATTATAACACTGAGCACAATAGTCAGGGGGCCCGTGAGACCACCCCCTGACATCAGCAGAGACCTGTGCAGTGGCTGAAGAGTTAACCAGCCCTCGGGAATCTGCAGAGCTTCATTATACATCGGTGCCAATGTTCACTACAGGACTGGCATTGTATTCATGAATCAGATGGCTCAGGATGAACTCCAGGCAAGTATCAGAGACTCTACAGCGGAAACTCCAGATCTCATCCAGGGCTTCCTGGTGCCTGATCATTAAGCAATGAGGTCCCTGTATCCACAATGATCCTTGGAGAAACAATTGTCCAGCAGACCCAGCACGCCCTATAACTGGTAAAACCATCCTTTTTACCTCCCTGGTGGCTTTGCAGCTCGTTCTGGCTGCCGGTGTCACGTCGCCGCCAGACTTGGGGCCTGCTGTTCCGATCGCGGCCACTAGGAGGCGCCGGACCGCCACTTCGTCGTCAGACTCAGGGACGGCTGTTCCTGCCTCGGCCACTGGGAGGGGCCATGGTTCCGTCGCATCAGACTCAGGGCCTATTGTCCCGGCATTAGCCTCTAGGAGGCGCCGGTCTGTCACGTTGCCTTTTAATTCGGGGTCTGCTGTTCTGGGCGCGGTCACTAGGAGGCGCCGTGACTCGCCCGTGAGTTATGGTGCTGACAGAGTAAGGGCACCTGTGCAGGCATCTGGTGGGCGCAGGCTCCGGTCCTCTGTCAGTCATCAGAAGGTTACTGCATCATCATCTGGCCTGGTCCTGGGGCGGTACTGATGACATCAGCAGTCCGGGAACCTGTGAGGGGTGACCTGATCCCTCAAATACCTTGGGAATGGTCTTGCAAGCTGCCGGATATATTCTTGGTTCCCCTGTGTGTTACTTGCTATAGTTGAATAACTATGACCTTGGCCTGGACTTCTGACTCTACTTCTGCCTAACGATTCTGTACCTCTGCTGCCCTCCTGATTTATGACTCTGACCTTGGCCTGGACTTCTGACTCTGCTTCTGCCTAACGATTTTGTATCTCTGCTGCCCTCCTGGTTATGACTCAGACCTTGGCCTGGACTTCTGACTCTGCTTCTGCCTAACGTTTTTGTACCCTGCTGCCCGACTGGTTTAGACCCGGATACTACCACGTTTTTGTCCTGTATTGGAACTCCCTCTCTGACGACCGTCCTGCTCTGGACACTGCTCCTATTCAGACAGCACCTCCTGGGCTCTGCTATAAATCCAGATCCCTGTATAGGGATAAAGGGTATCAGTGTTTCTCGGGGTGTTGTCTGGCTGCAGCCCAGACCGCAGACGGACGTTACATTATATCCGGCCCAAAATAATACAAGGAAAAAAAACTTGCTTTTTGTGTATATGTTCACCATATATAAAAGCAGTCTCCTGAATTTTTTTTTTTCTTCTTCTGTCTGAGCTGATTTCCTGGCCTAACACCTGCTCCAGAGCACAGCCTGAAGGAACACTCCCATCTTCCTACACCAGCATGCTGCAGCCTGGAGGCCAGGGAAATGCTGAGCGTCAGAGATCCACATTCCTGGGACGTCGGCCTCTGGGCAGCTCTGGTCGCGCTGGCACAGAGGCTCAGGTATTGCCCGCAAATGCGGCTAAACTTTTGTTACCCGTCTCACACTCATTTTCTAATAAATCTCTGTATGTGAAGGCTTATGTGGATTGTGGTTCTGCGGGCTATTTCATGGATTTTTTGCTCGCAAGGAATCTCGGTGTACCACTGCTAAGACTTAATGCCCCTTTTCAGACCACTGCTATCAATGGTACATACATTATCCAGGGTGGAGTGGAGTTTGTTACTGCAGACAGCCTGCGCCCACCAGATGCCTGCACAGGTGCCCTTACTCTGTCAGCACCATAACTCACGGGCGAGTCACGGCGCCTCCTAGTGACCGCGCCCAGAACAGCAGACCCCGAATGAAAAGGCAACGTGACAGACCGGCGCCTCCTAGAGGCTAAAGCCGGGACAGTAGGCCCTGAGTCTGATGCGACGGAACCATGGCCCCTCCCAGTGGCCGAGGCAGGAACAGCCGTCCCTGAGTCTGACGACGAAGTGGCGGTCCGGCGCCTCCTAGTGGCCGCGATCGGAACAGCAGGCCCCAAGTCTGGCGGCGACGTGACACCGGCAGCCAGAACGAGCTGCAAAGCCACCAGGGAGGTAAAAAGGATGGTTTTACCAGTTATAGGGCGTGCTGGGTCTGCTGGACAATTGTTTCTCCAAGGATCATTGTGGATACAGGGACCTCATTGCTTACTGATCAGGCACCAGGAAGCCCTGGATGAGATCTGGAGTTTCCGCTGTAGAGTCTCTGATACTTGCCTGGAGTTCATCCTGAGCCATCTGATTCATGAATACAATGCCAGTCCTGTAGTGAACATTGGCACCGATGTATAATGAAGCTCTGCAGATTCCCGAGGGCTGGTTAACTCTTCAGCCACTGCACAGGTCTCTGCTGATGTCAGGGGGTGGTCTCACGGGCCCCCTGACTATTGTGCTCAGTGTTATAATTGTGTCCCCTTTATGTTGAGGGCTGGTCCTGGCCTATGAATGGCTGATAACAGGGACCCATAGCTGCAGCACTGGAGTAGCGTGGGGGAGGGCGGTCCGCCCCAGGCGGCACGTGTGTGGGGGCGGCGCAGCAGCATGACAGCTCCTCGGCTGCTTTTAGGAAAGGCCCCAGCAGCCGTGTTGCTATGTAGGACTACATTACCCGTCATGCCTCGGGCGTGCGTTCCAGGTATGACACCGCTGCAGCGCTGTAGATTGGCAGTCACATGACCGTGGGATCTGCCGAGGCTTCGGCTGTCACATGCCCAAACAACGAGCGGAGTGGCCGCACAGCATGGAGCATGGCCAATGTGGCCAACAGGGTGTCGTGGTCCGACCGGGAGCAGCTGGAGGAGGCCGGGGAGAGCACGCCGCTGCTGAACGGAGCCGGCAACCAGCAGGTGAGGGCGGGAGGAGGAATACTGGGAATTGGGGGGCTGTGCAGATAGGTGACCATGGCGAGGCTGTGCAGGGGAGGACATGGGGGGGCTCTGTAGGGGGAGGACGTGGGGGGCTGTGCAGGGGAGGATATGGGGAAGCTCTGTAGGGAGAGGATATGGGGGGGCTGTGCAGGGGGAGGACATGGGGGGGCTGTGCAGGGGGAGGACATGGGGGGGCTCTGTAGAGGGAGGACATGGGGGGCTCTGCAGGGGAGGACATGGGGGGCTGTGCAGGGGAGGACATGGGGGGCTGTGCAGGGGAGGACATGGGGGCTCTGTAGGAGGGACATGGGGGGCTGTGCAGGGGGAGTACATGGGGAGGCTGCGTAGGGGAGGACATGGGGGGCTGTGCAGGGGGGTAAACGGGGGGCTGTGCAAGGGAGAACATGAGGGCTCTGTAGGGAGTGTACTTTGGTTCTGTGCAGGGGGAGGACACATGGGTCTCCTTACACTGTTTTATGGTGCGGCTCTATGAAGGGCAGTGGTGGCGGTTCAGTAGGGTCATCAAGCTAATACATACATATATATATAGAGAACTGCAAGAAGATGAAAGTCTAGAAATTTAGAAATAATAACAGCAGAGTTAGTAGTAGACTAAAAATTAGATCTTTGAGTGTAGTGTGGGCTCTTCGGATGCTTCCGAAATATCAACGACCAAAGGGGCGGCAAATTTTTCGACCGCCCCGGGCGCCACAAACAGTTGCTACGCCACTGAGCTGCAGGAATGTATAATGTGTATAATGTGCACAGTAATGAATGTTCTAAATATTCACTGTCATTACCAAGAATTATCCGTGTTATATGGCCGGAACAAGATGCAGTGGCACCGACGGCGCGCAGGCAGGTAAATAGGATGTTTTTTTTCTTAACAGGAATCATACCTACAAAGATAGGGGATAAGGAGCCATGCATACAATGACAGGGACGGGGGAACCATGCATACCACGGTAGGGATGAGTGGTCAATGCACACCCGGCTTATACTCGAGTCAATAAGTTTACCCAGTTTTTCGTGGCAAAAGTTGGTGCCTCGGCTTGTACTCGGGTCGGCTTATACTCGAGTATATACGGTAATAGTTAAAACCTGACAAGAATAAACAATAATTTGCAGTTAGCCCAATCGTGGGGATAAATAGCTGAGAAATAAATAGTGATTAGTATATCTTAATAAATATATTGCAATTCGCCCAGTACAAAGCTGTGAAAAAAAATGGTAGTTACTATTTCCATTAAGTATTACACTCAAACAGTTGATTAACCAAGAGAGATGGCATGTACCGAATAGAATTCTCCTAGAGGCTGCAAATAAGAGCGGCAGGAAGTAAAGGGTTAATAGGTACATAGAACACACAATTGGGTGAAAATATTAAATGGTCATGAGCAATATGTCCTGGCATAAAGAGTGTGATTATATCCTTAGTCCATAGTTAATGCTTGGTATAAACCTGCATTCATAAAATATTCCAATGTCTATAGCCGTGGGGAGAGCTGCCCCGGCCGATGATGGATACACCAAGTACTTTCTCCAATGAGTGGAGGGCTCGTACCCTGTGAAATAGCGCGCTGAACAGTACATGGTGATTTCACCATATATAGTTGTATGTGAGTGTTGCTACTCACAATACCTCCGATGGTCTGCGTAGAATCCGGTGACTGCGTTCTGGCTGGTGCAGTAAAGGTCGGACCTGGGAGATGCGGCGATATGCCGAGGTGTAGTGTGAGACCAGCGCTCCTGCGCTCCAGCTGTCGGCAGGGATCCGGTCACTCTGGTCGATAGCTGTGTCCCGGCAGATGTGCAGTAGGAGCAGGACCTGTGTGACGCGGTGGATCACGTGGTGCCGTGTAACTGCTGCTAGATGGAGGTACGGGTGGCAAAAAGGGCCGAAACCAACGCGTTTCGGAAAACTCAGCTTCTTTCTTCAGGTCCGGGACATATTGCTTATGACCATTTAATATTTTCACCCAATTGTGTTCTATATACATATTAACCCTTTACTTCTAGGAGAATTCTATTCGGGTACATGCCATCTCTCCTTGGTTAATCAACTGTTTGAGTGCAATACTTTCTATTTCCATTACCTACCATTTTTTTCACAGCTTTGTACTGGGCGAGTTGCAATATATTCATTAAGATATACTAATCACTATTTATTTCTCAGCTATTTATCCCCACGATTGGGCTAACTGCAGTTTATTGTTTATTCTTGTCAGGTTTTACCTATTAAATATTCTTCTATTTGTCTCATTAATAAGTGACTAGCTTTTCTCCCACATCTTGGTTTTTTCAGCGCGAGTCTATCACAAATATTTATAATCCTTTCGATTTCCTTGTGGTTGGTATCTAGAGTCGCAGCAGTTACAAAACCTTTTACACAGGCGCCACTTTATCGCTCTCCTTCATTTTTTGATTTTAACAATTTTTCCCTGGATATTTCCTGCTTTTGAATTGCCTCCTATATACAGTGTGAGCCTCCACATTGCTTCCTATATACAGTATGAGGCCGCATATAGCCTCCTATATACAGTAGGAGCCTGCACAGCGCTTCCTATATACAGTATGAGGCCGCATATAGCCTCCTATATACAGTATGAGCCTGCACAGCGCTTCCTATATACAGTATGAGTCTGCACATAGTCTCCTATATACAGTATGAGCCTGCACATCGCTTCCTATATACAGTATGAGACCGCATATAGCCTCCTATATACAGTATGACGCCGCATATAGCCTCCTACATACAGTATGAGCCTGCACAGCGCTTCCTATATACAGTATGAGCCTGCACATCGCTTCCCATATACAGTATGAGGCCGCATATAGCCTCCTACATACAGTATGAGGCCACATATAGCCTCCTATATACAGTATGAGCCTGCACATCGCTTCCTATATACAATATGAGCCTGCACATTTCTTCCTATATACAGTATAAGCCTGCACATTGCTTCCTATATACATTATGAGTCTGCACATAGTCTCCTATATACAGTATGAGCCTGCACATCGCTTCCTATATACAGTATGAGGCCGCATATAGCCTCCTATATACAGTATGACCCTGCACATCGCTTCCCATGTACAGTATGAGACCACATATAGCCTCCTGAATACAGTATTTGCCTCCTATATACAGTATGAGGCTGCATATAGCCTCCTATATACAGTATGAGCCTGCACATCGCTTCCTATATACAGTATGAGGCCGCATATAGCCTCCTATATACAGTATGAGCACCAACATATAGCCTCCTGAATGCAGTGTTTACCTCCTATATACAGTATGAGCCTGCACATTGCTTCCTATATACAGTATGAGCCTGCACATAGCCTCCTATATACAGTAGCAAAAAAAAAAAAATGATTGAATGAGAGTAATGGTTTTGGGTCCTTTCTGTAAAAATCGTATGGGTATCTTTTTAGTCTTGGTTTTAGTTTTCTGTTTTTAATTATTTTTTCCTGTGCTTATACTCCAGTTCTCTATCTTCGCATTGCAGTATATGATCTGGCATGGAATTCATTGTTGAGGGCATTTCAAGATTTTATGAAGAAACACTCCTCTCACAAGAAATCTACGGCTCTTTTCGTACCCATTGGGTCTTCAATATTTCATATTATTTGTTCACATTTTTATTCATTTTTTCTTTTTTTATTTGTTTATTTCATTTACATTTTTATTTGTTTTATTTTTATATATTTTTTTCACTCATTTTTTATTTTTTTCACAATTTTCTTTGTGTATTTTTGCTATGTATTATGCATTATACATAATTGTGTGTATAATTACTTTATGATATATGACATTTGATGTATGTATTGAATGCCATGTGTTATTTTTATGTACATTTGTTTTTTAACAGAGACATGATATATAGTTGTTATAGTTATAAAATTTATTGCTTGCATAGTGTGCTTATAATTGACACATATGTGTGTGCCTTTGCACTCTATGTCAGGCACACACATAAAAGGCAAATGCAATTCTAGGATGTATTAACAGAAGCATACAGTCTAGATCACGTGAAGTCATTATTTCCCTCTACTCCTCTTTGGTCAGACCTCATCTGGAATATTGTGTCCAGTTTTGGGCACCACATTTTAAAAAAACACATCAACAAACTGGAGCAAGTTCAGAAAAGAGCGACCAGAATGGTGACCGGTCTGCAAACCATGTCTTATGAGGAAAGGTTGCAGGATTTGGGAATGTTTAGTTTGCAAAAGAGAAGACTGAGAGGAGACTTAATAGCTGTCTACAAATATCTAAAGGGCTGTCACATTGTAGAAGGATCAACTTTATTCTCATTTGCACAAGGAAAGACTAGAAGCAATGGGATGAAACTGAATGGGAGGAGACACAGATTAGATATTAGAAAAAACTTTTTGACAGAGTGATCAATGAGTGGAACAGGCTGCCACGAGAAGTGGTGAGTTCTCCTTCAATGGAAGTCTTCAAACAGAGGCTGGACAGACATCTGACTGGGATGATTTAGCGAATCCTGCTTTGAGCAGGGGGTTGGACCAGATGGCCCAGGAGGTCCCTTCCAACTCTACGATTCTATGATTCAGGCATATTCACTTTAATGGTTCATACACACCGCTATAATTATTTCAGCATTATTATGTTTTATCCCCTCACTTTCAACACTTGCTATCACTTTAAGTAGTGATTATTATTCTTCATAATTATTTTATTTTCTTGTCCTCACTTGAGCGCATGCCCAGTTCTGTCCTCCCTAGGAGCCGTCTGACGTGCTCAGTCTGGTATGTGGCTGTCTCTGGCTGTTTTGCAGCTTGAGCCGCTTTCATGCTGATGAGCGCTGATCATAGACTCCCTGTTCATAGTGGGGACTCAACAGCGCATGCGCCGATAATGCTGTGGACGTTTAGAACTGGATACTATTGACGTCATTGTGGACACTACAGCGCAGGTCCTGAATTTTACAAGCTTTATTAGGGAAAGCGGTTTATTGGTTGACCGCACTATATAAACTAGATCCGGGGCACTTGTAAACCACGCCTCCTGAGGAAGCTGCGGCGTAACGCGCATAGGGGCGGCAGGTTTTACAGCGACATACACTACACATGTAAGTTGTTACTTTCTAATGCAGTCCTTGTATCTTACTCTGGAATTTGTATAGACAGTTTTTACTCTGTGTACACTTAACGCCTACCAGGCTTATTTGATACAAGGCACTTGTGCACTTTATATTCAGCAGTTTACTCTGGGCACTTATTGTATGCAAAACCTTATCTGGGCATACATATTATGTAAATGGGGAGTTTGCGGTTTACTATGCATTCTATTTGTGAAAGGAAAGCAAAGAAACTACATGTTTTATACAGATAAAAACTTTATTAACTGTCAAGGTGCTGGTTTACTTATATTGTGTTTATGTCTGCTGTAACTTGCATTTAGCATTTATGCTCTGTTAATTATTCTAAATAAATTATTTAGCTTGAAAAACTCCAATTTTGATCTCTTGTGATGCTTAATAGCTCATTTATGAGATTTTTTTTTGCTACTATATTTCCAGTGAGTTGAGCCTTTGAAGATTTTTTTCCAGTATTTGGGATATATTTGTACTTTATCCTATATACAGTATGAGTGTCAGAGACACCGCACTACACTTGCTCATAGAGCCAGTGCGCGTGTCCTGAGTACAGAAGCAGTGCTAAATGTTCTCTGGATATCGCTTTGGATTCTGCCTGGTACCTTATATGTCTGTTTGGTTTTGATCTCGGCTTGGCCCTGATTATCCGCTCTGTCTCATCCCTGGTACTGTACTGTGATCCTGTGTATGACCTTTGGCTTTGTCTGACCTCCCGTCTGTTTATTCCTCCTGTACCTCGTTTAGCACTGCTTCTGTACTCAGGACACGCGCACTGGCTCTATGAGCAAGTGTAGTGCGGTGTCTCTGACACTCATACTGTATATAGGATAAAGTACAAATATATCCCAAATACTGGAAAAAAATCTTCAAAGGCTCAACTCACTGGAAATATAGTAGCAAAAAAAATCTCATAAATGAGCTATTAAGCATCACAAGAGATCAAAATTGGAGTTTTTCAAGCTAAATAATTTATTTAGAATAATTAACAGAGCATAAATGCTAAATGCAAGTTACAGCAGACATAAACACAATATAAGTAAACCAGCACCTTGACAGTTAATAAAGTATTTATCTGTATAAAACATGTAGTTTCTTTGCTTTCCTTTCACAAATAGAATGCATAGTAAACTGCAAACTCCCCATTTACATAATATGTATGCCCAGATAAGGTTTTGCATACAATAAGTGCCCAGAGTAAACTGCTGAATATAAAGTGCACAAGTGCCTTGTATCAAATAAGCCTGGTAGGCGTTAAGTGTACACAGAGTAAAAACTGTCTATACAAATTCCAGAGTAAGATACAAGGACTGCATTAGAAAGTAACAACTTACATGTGTAGTGTATGTCGCTGTAAAACCTGCCGCCCCTATGCGCGTTACGCCGCAGCTTCCTCAGGAGACGTGGTTTACAAGTGCCCCGGATCTAGTTTATTGCAAAATTGTCCCTCATTACTGAAACCGTCACAGAACTTCTAGTGGTAATGTCATGGTAATCTTGCAAGGTGGTTTCTTCAGAGGTGTCCTCAATGGAAATGGGTTCCTTGCAGATAACAAAATTGTGGAGTACCACGCACGCTTTGATCACCTCGTCCACAGTTTCTGTCTTGAGGTTGATCGCAGTCAATAGGACCCGCCATTTGGCTGTCAGAATACCAAAGGTACATTCAACCATTCTTTTTGCTCTTGTGAGGCGGTAATTAAAAATGCGTTTTGGTCTTGTCAATCCTCTGCTAGAGTACGGTTTCAAAAGGTGTTCTGACAGCTGGAAGGCTTCATCCCCTACACAGACAAATGGCATAGGTGGACCAGATGTTTGCGGCAGCGGTCTAGGTGGTGGGAACTGGAAGGTGTTTCCATACAGTTTACGCCCCATGGCAGACAGTTTGAAAACTTGAGAGTCATTGGAGCGGCCATAGGCCCCAATATCAACCGCAATAAATTTGTATTCCGCGTCAGCGATGGCCATGAGGACAATGGAAAAATATTTCTTGTAATTGAAATATTCCGATCCCGATCCAGCTGGCTTTACAATGCGGATATGTTTCCCGTCCACAGCGCCCAAGCAGTTTGGAAACTGACATATCTGTTGAAACTTGTCAGCAATTTCAATCCACCTCTCTGTTGTGGGCTCTGGTAAAAACTCTTCAGCTAAGGAGTCCCACAGTGCACGGCATGTGTACTTCACAATTCCAGATATGGTGGAAATCCCGAGTCTGTACTGGAAATGCAGTGACGAAAGGGATTCTCCAGTTGCAAGAAATCTGTGGGGAATTAAAAAACAATAAATTAGTTTTAAATCACAGCATTACATACCAAAACTGACCTATAACACTTGGAGATACAAATTACCACCAACAAGATTGCAGTGAAAGTGTGCTCTGATGCGATCATATCCAATAAATGTGGCTTACCTTAAAGTCACCATCAGACGCTCTGCGGGTGAAACAGAGAAGCGGCAATAGGTGTCCGCTTTTCTTATGAGGTGTGCAATGCGCTCCACCAAGTAATCAAAATTCTCCATTTTCATCCTAACATATCCAAAAAATTTATCCGGGTTTAGTCGAAGGTCCATGCATAGTGTAGAATAGACCCCACGCGTCATTCTCTTGGCTGTGATGGGGTGGATCCACAAACGTCGTCTACGATGCCTGATGTGCTGCTGTCTCGCTCTCTCCTTCTCCAGAACAATCACCCTCAAACGATTTGCCTCCGCTGTAAAATCCGCCAAATTCTTCAAAATATTTCCAATGACAACATCCATCTTCGCCAGTAACTTGCTCTTCTCTCCAACCTGCACTTTCTCCTCTACAACCTGTCAAAGAAGGGCTGTAGGAACATGCTATATATAGTTTTCCAGTAGCCAATCCCATTTGGAAGGCCACAAGGGTCAATTTTAAAAACCGGATCCGGCGTAATCCGTCGAAAAACGGATAGAAAAACGGATGAACCGGATGAGACGGATCCGGTTTTGTCTGTCCAGAAAAAGACGGATCCGGCAGAAAACCGGATCCGTCACATCCGGTTTTACGAAACATTTGCCGGATCCGGCGTTCTGGCACGACGCCGGATCGCGCCTGACGCCGAAAACCTGATGTGTGAAAGTAGCCTAATGCTGCAAATTCCACAAATGAGCATTTTTGCAGTTCTTTAAAACATATCAAATGTTTAGAAATTCTACTGTGCATACTAATTTGGAACAGTGCAATTTGAGTTTTTATTCATTTTGGAGATTATACTGTTATCATTGGGAGGTTTCTTCAATAAAATTCGATGCATACTCTAACGGGTGATGACTTTTATTAGACTGACTGTCATTTGTACCGACTATTTAGGAAAATCAGAGAAAAATAGCATTTGCATAATAATTTGGAACACAGTGTATATACAGTACTAGCTGAAGAGCCCGGCGCTGCCCGGGCATAGTAACTAACTGTGGTAAGTTATAGAAAATTATAATTATCCTCCATCCCATAGTCCCTGCCCATATACCCATCATACATATCCACGATCCCATAGGCCCGTGCCCATATACCCATCATACATATCCTCCATCCCATAGTCGAGTACCCATATACCCATCACATATCCTCCATCCCATAGTCCCATGCCCATATACCCATCATACATATTCTCCATCCCATAGTCCCATGCCCATATACCGATCATACATATTCTCCATCCCATGGTCCCATGCCCATATACCCATCATACATATCCGCTATCTCATAGTCCCATGCCCATATACCGTCATACATACAGACAATGTGATTTTCTGGATTTTTTTTTCTCAGTTTGTCTCCCATAGTTGAGGTCTACCTATGATGTAAATTACAGACACCTCTCATCTTTTTAAGTGGTGGAACTTGCACTATTGCTGACTGACTAAATATTTTTCTTCCCCACTGTATCCTCCATCCTATAGTCCAGTGCCCATATACCCATCACACATCCTCCATCCCATAGTCCTGTGCCCATATACATATCCACCATCCCATAGTCCCGTGCCCATATACCCATCAAACATATCCTCCATCCCATAGTCCAGTGCCCATATACCCATCACACATCCCCCATCCCATAGTCCCGTGCCCATATACCCATCATACATATCCACCATCCTATAGTCCAGTGCCCATATACTCATCACACATCCTCCATTCCATAATCAACCATTATGACATCATAATGAGCGGCGGCAGGGCTTGCAACCTTTGATGACATCAGCATCGCCATGGCAAACATTGTGACATCATAATGAGGGGCGGGGCTTGATGCACACACACTGCTTCCCCAGTATGCAAATAGGGGCATTGTGACAACACAATGAGGGGCGGGGCTTGACGCGCACACACTTTTTCCCCCAGTATGTAGATAGGGGCAAAATTGTTTGGTGAATTGGAATGCGCAGGGTTAAAATTTCGCCTCACAACATAGCTTAGGACGCTCTCGGGGTGCAGACGTGTGACTGTGCCAAATTTTGTGGCTGTAGCTGCGACGGTGCAGATGCCTATCCCGGACATACAAACATACACACACACATACATACATACACACTTTGAGCTTTATATATTAGATGAGGCCGCATATAGTCTCCTATATACACTATGAGCCTGCACATTGCTTCCTATATACAATATGAGCCCACATAGCCTCCTATATACAGTATGAGCCTGCACATCGCATCCTGTATACAGTATGAGGCCACATATAGCCTCCTATGTACGGTATGAGCCTGCACATCGCTTCATATATACAGTATGAGGCCGCATATAGCCTCCTATATACAGTATGAGCACCCACATATAGCCTCCTGAATACAGTTTTTGCCTCCTATATACAGTATGAGCCTGCACATTGCTTCCTATATACAATATGAGCCCACATAGCCTCCTATATACAGTATGAGCCTGCACATCGCTTCCTATATACAGTATGAGGCCACATATAGCCTCCTATGTACGGTATGAACCTGCACATCGCTTCCTATATACAGTATGAGGCCGCATATAGCCTCCTATATACAGTATGAGCACCCACATATAGCCTCCTGAATACAGTTTTTGCCTCCTATATACAGTATGAGCCTGCACATTGCTTCCTATATACAGTATGAGCCTGCACATAGCCTCCTATATACAGTATGAGCCTGTACATCACTTCCTATATACAGTATAGGCATCCACATATAGCCTCCTATGTACAGTATGAGCCTGCGCATTGCTTCCTATAAACAGTATGAGTATCCACATAGCCTCCTATGTACAGTATGAGCCTGCACATCGCTTCCTATAAACAGTATGAGCCTGCAAATCGCTTCCTATATACAGTATGAGCCCACATATAGCCTCCTGAATACAGTGTTTGCCTCCTATATACAGTGTGAGTCCCCATATAGCCTCCTATATACAGTATGAGCACTCACATATAGCCTCCTGACTACATTGTTTGCCACCATATTGCCTCCTATATACAGTGTGAGTCCCCATATAGCTCCTATATACAGTATGAGCCCCTATATAGCATCCCATATCTAACTGCTTTTACCTTGGTATCATTAATTTTCTATGAGACTACTCTGTTCTCATATTGTGCATTTATGCATTTAGTAGGGCTTAATGGAATGACTGCTCTTGTTACACATCAACTCTGTAGATGCGCTCACTTATTAGACTTTGGTTGGGGCAACTCTAAAATATAATAATGATAATGGTCCTGTCTAGTGACAAGTTTATTTTACAGGCTTCTGGAGAAAGGCACAATACCAGTCATTCAAGGGTTAAATCTTTGGAACACTGAGAGGGACTTTCTAGCCAATGAAACCACAGTATAAAACACCTGTGATAACTATGGCAACTGCGCTGATGTCATAAAGACATGCATCTATGATGCAGGAGAAGATTCCAAAACCACAAGTCATTCAGCCGTAGACGGAGCCATACTTGATGTGTCTGGAGACCTGGAGCTTCATCACTCCACAATGGGAGGAAGGGGACACCGCCTAGCCAGCCAGATCAGCCATAGCGCCTAGCCAGCCAGATCAGCCATACCGCCTAGCCAGCCAGATCAATGGGGTGACAGATGTTGCAGCCAGATCTCCCTCACGTCCGGTACTCGCCACCTTCACTTTATGTGTACGGCCTGGAGAGGTCGCATTAGGCTCCTCCAAAACAAATATGACACAATGTACAAATTCAGGTACAATTTGCTGTTACATGTTGGCACTAACCTTCTAAGCCCAAGGGAAGGGCAGTCCTGCAGCCATGGTTCCCTAGAGGTTTCCACTACAGGGGGTTTTTCCTCTCCTGAGTGCTGAGGGACGATTCTTCGTGAGTCGGGGGATCTGCCATTTTCAGTGTCTCTTTCATAGTAATTGGCTGATTCTAAATTTCAGACACTGAAAGAAATAATAATGATGAGATTTGGAATAAAATTCGGTCAATTTAACATCCAATAAAAGTGTTTTGTGTGTTTCTTTCACAATCTTCGGTTGGTGAAATTTTGTTGGGGATCAGGATCCAGCATCTATGATCAAGCCATGAAGCCAGATATGAAGTCAGAGCAATTTAACCCTGCGCTGGAAGACAGGACGGAGCAGAGATGACAAAGTGTGACTGCACAATTAGCACAAGTTCACACTCTTCCTCCCATTCAGATACACGAGGGGATTCAGGGCCGAGTTTGGACTAAAAAGCAGCCCTGGCACACAAAATTCACCAGCCCACATACAATAAGTGTC